>NC_052050.1:87271689-87571689 GCF_903992535.2 Arvicola amphibius | reverse complement strand
TGTTGTATGTAAACAGTGGCAGCAACATAAGCCAGAAACAACAGGCAGGAAACACGGTCACCCACCTGCATGACAGTCATGAACAAAGAGGTAAGAGGAACTTGGGGTGGTGTTGGCTGTCCCTAATGCTCTCTCGCTCTCTGGTTGTCAGTTGGCAGATAAAAACTGCATATATTTGCAATATCTAACGTGCAGAGCTGTTGTGTGCACACATCGCTCTCCAACTCTCTTCTCTTCCCCTTGTCTGCCTGGTGTAGGAGGGTCTTCTTTCTATGTGTTGTTTTCATTGGTTGAATAAAGAAAACTGCCTTGGCCTTTTGATAGGGCAGCCCTGAGGTGGGCGGGGTAGATAGGGCAAAATGCTGGAAAAAGGGAAGTGTGCCAGACGCCATGCTTCTCCTGCCCAAGATGGATGCTGGATAGACTCATGCCGGTAAGCCACAGTCAAGTGGTGATACACATTAATAGAAATGGGTTAATCAAGATGTGAGAGTTAGCCAGTAAGAGGCTAGAGCTAATGGGCCAGGCAGTGTTTTGATTAATACAATTTCTGTGTGATTATTTTGGGTAACTGGGCAGCGGGACGTGGCCACTCCTCCTCTGTACTACATCCACCAGAACGAATGGAACCCAGGGCCTCAGTCATACTAAGGAAGCTCCCTACCACTGAGCTACATCCCTGAGTCCTCCCCCGCCTTTGAAAATGTTTTGTTAAATTAAAAATAATTTATTCTTTTTGAAAATTTTTCTTCAGGCTTTTCTTTTCTTTTTTTGTTTGTTTGTTGTTTTGTTTTGTTTTTTGGTTTTTCGAGACAGGGTTTCTTTGTGGCTTTGGAGCCTGTCCTGGAAGACCAAGCTGGCCTCAAACTCACAGAGATCCGCCTGCCTTTGCCTCCAGAGTGCTGGGATTAAAGGCATGCACCACCACCACCCAGCTCAAGCTTTTCTTGATTCATTGTGGATTTCACATCCTGGATCCCGGTCACACCCACTCCCACCCCCGTCTGCCCTCTGACCTTGCAAGCTCCCTCCCAAAACAAAACAAAAATTAAAAGAAAAACAAAAACAAACAATCAAAAATAAAAAGCAACAATAACCCAGGAAGAAAACTCTCATAGTGGAAGCTGTGGTGTGGCCCAGGGCGTCACACTGTCCACCCTTGAGTCCTCTCATGGCCACTGGCAAGTGCTCATTGCTGTGAGTCATTGGTCTGGTTGAGGCCTCTGGCTTCTGCTATTCCATCAACAGTGGGCTGTCACCAGGGCTTCTCTTGGATATCCTGTGGTTGTCCTGCGTCATGGGGATCCTGAAGCTTTGGATCAGGTCCAGCTCCTTCACATGCTCTAACAGCCCGTAGATTAGGTGGATGCAGGGGTGGGCTAACTCACAGCCCTGGTTCTGGGCCTGGGTGGTAGCTGGGCTGGTCAGCCTGCCAGCTTTCCCTTATCATTACCACCCCGGTGAGCTCTCCAACACTGCCTCAGCTAGATCACCCAATGCAGCCTGCAGCAAGGAGCTGGGCCAGTTCTGCTTTCGGGCCCTCGGGTCTGGCTCACCCACACTTACACCACCAGAGCCAGCTCCACTGTCTTGCTCAGGTGAGGTATAGGGCCCTCTCTCCCAATTGTTTTAGGGACATGGGGGGGAGGGGTGTCAGCGTACCTGCTCTCAAGCCTTCAGGGCTGGCCCTGAGTCCCCTTTCTACTTCTTCTTCTGAGACAGTGCCTCAGTCGCACAGCAGGGCCTGCCTGGTGTGGGACTACCCGCTCATGCCACCCCAGCTGGCTCTCTCCAAGTCTCTTAAAGCAGATAGGTCTGAATGGGTCTTGGTGTGTTCAAGCTGCTGTACTGAAATACTGAAACCTGGGTACACATAGGCCACAGACACCTGTGTCTCAGAGCACTAGAGTGGAGGAGGCCAAAATCAAGGTCTTGGTAAGTTCAGTCCTTGATGAGGGCTCCTATCTTGGCTATTATTTCCTACATCCTCCTGTGGTAGTCAGGATGAGGCAGCTCTCAGGAGACCCTTTTGGTTGTTAAGATTTTAGTGCGTGCTAATTGTGCAGAACAATGGGTCTCACTGTAACGTCCACATATATATGTGTGCAAAAAAAGGTGGCTGAAGAAGTGGATCAGAGGTTAGCAGCCCCGTACTGCCCTTACAGAGGATCTGGGCTCAGCTCCCCAAATCCACACATGGCAGCTCCCAACTACCTATAACTCCAGCTCCAGGGAATCTGTTGTCTTCTTCTGGCCTCTTCAAGGTCCTGCATGTTCATGGCGCACATCTGGCCAAGCACATCTGGTCACATATATTAAAAAAAGATGACAAATTTTTTAAAAAAAGGACAAATATAGGACAAAACAAGACCTACCAAACAAAACATGCACTTGACAGTATAATTTTGCTTGGTACCTGCCATGGCCACTCAACAGATGAACTTCATGTGCTTGTAAGTGTGTACGTAGATGTATGTATGTGTATGCATATGCACATGTGTATGAACAAGCATGTATGTACATGTGTGTATGTGTATGTGTGAGCATGTGTGTACCTGCGTGTGCATGTGTGAGCATGTGTGTACATGCGTGTGTATGTACTTGCATGTGTGCACAAGCGTGTGTGTACATGTGTGTGTGTGTGCACATGCATGTGTACCTCAGCACACACAGTAACCATTTCACAGGGGACTCTCTGACACTCTTGTTCTTATTTATTTCCTGGCGTCTTTAGACAGTCGTTCCACAGTTGTGCCCACAGCTTCTCACTGCTGTCTGTTGGGGCTTTAGGCTGACACGGTCTCCTCCTGCAACATCGGAACCGGGCGGAGTGAGAGAACATCAGTGCCAAGAAGAGGGCATCGGCGGCGGAAGCGTGGCAGACAAGTCAAGGGTACACACAGCCGTGGTGCACAGCCCTGTCAGCTGTGCAGCTCACGTGCAGCTCACGTGACAGTGGTCCCATCAGATCACAGCAGCGCTGAACGGTGCAGCCCTGATGCACAGCGCACTCCTCAAGTGCTTGAGGCGGTCCTGATGCAATCCCCTCGCCTGGCACTTCAGTGATGAACGGCTCACAGCGTCACAACGCTGCATACCATTTGATGCCCATGGCGAATGGGCATTTCACTAGTTCATTCTTCACTACTGCCCTCACCGTGTTAGTGAGCATCATGTCCCCCTCCCAGTGACACAATGAGCTTCCTGGAAGGTGGTAGCCATGGCACGCTGGCAGCTCCATGAGTTCTGCTCTGAACCGTGCCCTGCCCTGCTCTGACACCCAGGTCCATTGTGTAGCATTATTGTGAGGGCTGCAGTGCCTCTAGGAGGCAGGGCCTGGTGGCAGAAGTAGGTCACTAGACAGTAGGGCTTTTGAAGGTGAGACTCACGCCTGCTGCCCCTACCTCCAACTTGCTGGCTCTTCTTCCTGTCTCTGTGTGTGAACAGCTCTGAGCACCGTGGACAGAGCCGCTCCTGCTGCCTGCCTTCCCTGCTGTGACAGGCTGCCAGCCAGCCTCAGGTGGGTCCTAGGCCGAGAGCTGAATTGGTGAGACAACAGAGGAGCATGGTGACAGTGACAAGTGCCACCTGAGGGCAAGTGCCTGCAGACACCTGTCCTCCCTGGGGTGACCCTGCCACTCGCTCTGGCTATCAGAGGCTGTGTGGGACGAGTAACTAGACCGCCTGGGCTGGAGAAGGTCACTCCGTGATGTTCCCTTGGTGACATCGCCTGACCAGGAATTTTCAGAGCTTGTCCAGATTACGGCAATGACAGAGAAACTCGGTGACTCAGCTGCTGTGCTTGGTGGCACGCCTGCAATCGCGACTGTAGTGTCTTTGCATTTTACACCAAAAATATTCATTCCACAAACCTGAGCTGAGGCGGAGAGAGCTGCAAGAGGAAAGATTGGGGCGCCCTGTTCAGCGGACATCTTACCCAGTGCTTGCGGTCCCCACGAAAACCCTTCTTCTGCAGTCTCTGGGATGTGCCGATTCCATGTGCCATTCAACGCCATTCTAAGCAAAGGCACACTGCATTTCACACACCTGAATGATGTACATAATGCTTTTAAATATATACAGAGTATTTAACACATAAACAGAGCCACAAAAGTGTCATAGTGACTCAGCCTAGGGACCGACCCCCAGTGGCTACAAGAGACAAAGCGGGCCTAAGCAGCCCAAGAAGAAGAGAGGGGCGCACACGTGGGCACAGTGCCAGCTGCTAGAGATCCCGGAATAGGATGCCAAGGAAGCTTGTACCGTTCAGAGCCTCGCCCTATGACCTGGGGTGCTTAAGCTTATTTCAGACTGAGGGCTGCTGGGAACCCCTTCTGCCAGGCCCTGGGTTGATACTACCTGTCCTGACCAGGATGCCACCCAAGAGAGCCATGCTACACTTTTCTCTCACCCCAGCCTGCTACCTTCTCTTGATGATAGTAGCAAGGAAGCATCTGGATGGGGCATGCATGAGCCTAGATCTTGCTGGCATGCAGTCTCATGGGCCACAGCCACCACGGGTAGTAGGACTTAGCCCTAAAATGGGCTATGAGATACCATTGGGGTACAGCTCATCCCACTGTCTATATGCAGCTGGGTAGAGGCTGTGGTCATGGGGCAGTGCCAAAGCCTTGGTCTGTGGTCATGGTCTGAGCCAAAGCCTTCAGACTGACTTCACTTCAAACACAAAACTCACAGACTCATTAAGACTTGTCTGGCAAGCACCGGGTGGGGTAGGCATTCTTTTGAGGCAGAAACGAGAAGCTCATCTCCCGGGCACTGGGCATCTGCAGGGAAGCCCAGGGGGCTTTACTTATGATCCCCACCTCCTATTCATTACTGTGGCAGGAGATGCAGGTGCTCAAGGGCCCACCTGGGACATGTTGTCGAGTCTGCGGCGAAGGTTTTGAGTAGTTTCTGATTGTCCCCTCAGTAGTAAGTGGACTCTGGGGAGACAACTCAGGCAGTGAAGTGCTTGCCACACTCCAAACATGAGGACGTGAGCTCAGATCCTTGCTGGCCGGCCAGTCTAGCCCCATCAGTGGCTTCTGAGTTCACTAAGAGGCACTGTCTCAAAAAAGTAAGGTGGAGGGTCATACAGCCACACACGCTCACATGAACACACACACACTCACATCACACACACACACATTCACACATGCACTCGCACACACACAATGAAAATGAATGAACTGTACTCAAACAGGGCACTTGGACTCCTATGGCTCTGTCTGTCAGCAGGGTTCGGTTGGGAGTACGGTTGGCCATCGGGTGCTCAGGTTAGAGCCAGGTCCTGCCCCAGGCCCCATCTCTTCTTTACAGACTGTAGCTAAGGATCCCCAGCACACTGGGATGGCAGAGCACACCAAATGGCCCAAAAGGCATTAGTGACCAATAATCATGGCGCACAATCGCGAGGTGCGACGTGCCATTGTTGACCGGTGGCTGGGCAGTGTCTCACTCCCACACAAGTGCGCAGCCTCTGGAGAGTCACTGATCTCTTTCCACCCCTTTCCCTCTCTCCAGTTTGTTTCCCACAGTGTCCATCTGCTGCAGCCGCCTCCTCAGTGCACCAGGGAGCAGCAGAGGGGTGAAGAGCGCACCCACAGAGTCAGAGGGGTGAGGAATGTACCCACAGAGCAGCAGAGGGGTGAAGAGCGCACCCACAGAGTCAGAGGGTCAAGAACGCACCCATCGACTCAAAGAGAACCAAGTTCTGAGCCACTTAAACTCGGTGAACCCCCACTTCACCACCTGTAATTCGAGAAGGGCAGTAGCCATCTCCTAAGATCATGAGGATGAGGGTAACGGGCAGCCATCTGGCATGTGGCCTCCTTGTGCACCTTATCATTTGATACTCACAGAAGAACTTGAGCTTCTAGATGGCAGGAGCCCCTCTGGGCCTACCTGTGTTTTGTTGAGGCCTGCGATTAGGTCAGAACCTAGCATCAAAGAGATATCGCTGAGAAGTGGGCAGGTTGTGCCACGAGATCATCACTTGCTGCTGGGAAATTGCACACCTCTGCACAGAGGGGAGGGGCCTCCCAACACCCCACCCTGCGGTTCTCCCTCCTCTCCTTTTTCTCTTGTGAGCTGTAGTTGCTACCTGTTCTGGGATGAGGCAGGAGAGCAGGGAGACTGGAGAAGAAGTAAGAGGGAACAAAAGCTGTCTTCCACTCAGACATCTAAGTCTGGCTTTTATGGGGGTGTGGCAGTAGGTTCTTCCACACCACACATCCCTTTACTGAGTCCTCAGTGTGGCCATGTCCCTTTTGGGGCTCATGGCTCCCTCCCTCCACTACCTTCAGAAGTATCTGCTTCTGTAGCTTCCAGAACATTATTTTGCTGGTCCTTAGGATAGATTTAGAATAGTCTTGTCCCATCCTTCTTACCCAAGAGGCCTACACTGAGCCCATGGAAAACTTTGCCTGGGCTTTCTTCTATAGTTTGACTTTCTGGCAAAAATTTGGTTCCCAGAGTGGCAGTGTAGGGAGGACATGCAGTCTTCTAGATGGGACCTAGGGAAAAATCTTTGGGCTACTGTAGGGTGTAGATGGAAGTTTCTGTTCCACCCAGTCCTGCAACTTTTCAGTCCCAAAGAAATACACATAGGCTTAAATTAATTATAAACTGTTTGACCTATTAGCTCAGGCTTATTATTAACTAGCTCTTATAACTTAAATTAACCCATAATTCTTGTCTATTGTTTAGCCACAAGGTTTGGTACCTTTTCTCAGTAACGCATTCTTATCTTGCTTCCTCTGCATCTGGCTGGTGACTGCATCTCTGCCTTTCATCTTCCCAGAATTCTCCTGGTCTGATTGCCCTGCCTTTACTTCCTGCCTGGCTATTGGCCAATCAGTGTTTTATTAAGCCAATATAACTGACAAATCTTTATAGTGTACAAGAGCATTATCCCACAGCATTTCTCCTTTTTTTTCTTCTCATAACAAAAACCCTGAATCTAATCTCCTTTGTTTAGCTTTTTTCTTCACCATTATCCATAACAACTTATAACCAACATGCTAAACAAAGACAAACATTCATAATTCATTTTTTGGAATGTGGGTGTAAATTACTTCCTGCTGATTAGGGGTGCTGGTAATCTTATGGGGACCCAAAAATATTTAAGATTATGATCAAGTCTTGACTGGAGTATTCTGTGAGGCTTGATCATCTCAGCCAGCAACCTTGAAGCTGTTCTGGATGCAGAACTCAGAAGAAACTGCAACAGAGGTGCTTTGAAACAGATCATCTGGATCATCTCCTCCTATCAGAGATTTCTCAGGGGATCTTCCTTGATCAAACCTGATTTTTCTTAACTCAGAATGAATTCACAGCCTCTCATTTTCTAAGAAAACAAAAACAAAACCTCTTCTCCAAAGTAACATATTTTTGACTTAAATTTTGAAATCAAAGTATTTTCAAAATATATCAGTTGGATTAATCCAGCAGCATTTATAACCAAATGTCTTTTGCCAGATGTTGCTCCTTCCTCAGTAGTCAAACAATTCAAAGGCAACACAATAACATACAGTATCCAGATTCTCTGAGTATTTTTCACTTTTACATGGCTTTTTTCTCTATTTCTTTATTTTTATGTTTTAATTTTTGTTTTTTTGAGACAGAGTTCCTCTGTGTATCTTTGGCTGTCCTGGAACTCAGTCTGTAAACCAAGTTGGCCTTGAATTCAGAGTTCTACTTGCTTCTGCCTCACAAGTGCTAGGATTAAAGGCATGTTCTTTTACTCTATTTTTAAAGGACTTTCTCTATCTTTTTTCTTTTATCTACCAAGTCTACTTATATTTTTAAACATGCCATAAAGTGTTTAGGGTTTTTTTTTTATCTGAATCTGTCTTTACTGTATATCTCTATCTTTTTCTGGCCACACGAGTCTTTAATCTGCTAAGCAATATGGCTAGGATTAAAGCTGTGGCTTTGCTGACTGGCTCAGACCCATTCCTTAGCTTCCTGAGAGTCTAGCTTCATGGTGGAGGTACTAGCAGGAGCCATGTTTATTGCCACAACTCTGTGGAGTTTCTCCATTCATGCCATCACTGAGAAGCATGGCTCCAGCTTCTCATAAATACCATTTAAGCATTTGGTGGCCGGGCCTCTTAAAAGAGCTGTGAGGTTTTTGCTGCTAAAGCTGAATCAGGTAGCCTCTCTTAAAGAAGCACACCTTTGCTTACTTCTATCAAACAGAACCTATCTGAGACACTGCTGTTACTAAGGAGCCATGCTTGACTCTGTTTTTTTGTGTCTAGAATCCCTTCCCAAACTCTCTCAGGTTTTATATGGATGTAGTTGCTGAATGTTGAGCACCATTTTCAGATGGAAGTTTTTGTCCCAGTCCTGCAGCTGTTCAGGACCAAAGAAAGACAAAGAGGTTTACATTAATTATAAACTGTTTGACCTATTAGCTCAGGCTTATTATTAACTAGCTCTTACAACTTAAATTAACCCATAGTTCTTGTCTATGTTTAGCTGTGTGGCTTGGTACCTTTTCTCAGTAAGGCTTCCTCTGCATCTTGTTGGTAACTGTATCTCTGTCTTTCCTCTTCCCAAAATTCTACTAGTCTGGTTGACCTGCCTATACTTCCTTCCTAGCTACTGGCCAATCAGCATTTTACCAAACCAAATAAGTAACAAATTTTTACAGTGTACAAGAGTATTATCCCACAGTAGTGGGGTGCTTGGAAGGGCCGTGCAGCCTGAGCTTTCTTCCCATTCTGCTCCCTGACCACAAGGAGACTATCTTCACTACATGCTCTTGCCAAGAAGCACCACCTTGTCTCATCCTGGACCCAAAGATCACAGAGACAACTGACAGAAAACAGAACTGTGAGCTCAAATGAGCTTTTTATCTTTATACGTTCATCATCTCAACTTGGTCCTTATGATTGGAACAGGAAAACACCTCAAGAAATCCTAGATGTCAGCCAGGTCCCAGCTCAACCTTAGCCCTCTACGGGTCTGCAGTCAGAGCACTGAGAGATGCTGATCTTCAGACCTGCCCACGGGAAGCAGGTCTTCCCCAACCCTACATCCCTGGGCTGCCAGGGTCAGTCAAGTCCTCTGCACTGGTTCCCAAAGTATCTATCATCATAAAGTGAGAGCCAAGCTGTTGCTGGGGACCATGGGGCTCAAGCCCAGCTACTCACCTTCACTCACTGCCGCTTTATACCTCAGTGAGAGCAAGGAGTCTAAGAACCCAGCTGTCATAGACAGTGGCAGGGGAGACGGCGACTGTGTACGACAGCCACTGTGTTGTGTGCTTCACCATAGCCATCCCTCATTACTGCAGGAATAAAGACACTAATGCATCTTGCATCTTTGAGGGTGGGTAGGGATGACACTACTGCCACAGAGAGATCCATATCATGCTCTTCAGAAGCTCCTAGATGCTGATGGAATCCATTAACCTCCCCAGGCCTTCACTGACCTGAACTGCAACTGAGTGCCCGCATGGAATCCACTGGCTCTTTGGTCACCTCTGGCCCTGCCTCTCACCCACTGGCTGTCTGAGTTAGCTAACTCATCTCATCATTCCCTAGTCTGTGAAAAACAGTGGATGCAGGTTGTTGGCCACAAGGACTAACTGAGGAGTGTGTGAGTATGCAGACAGTGCAGCTGCATAGCTCTGCAATGGTCTTGTGCAAGGAGGGTCCAGCCTAGGCACATAACCTAGCTGGCCTCAGCAGGTATAAGCCTCCACAGCTGGCTGCAGCTGGCTGCATAAGTGATGGAGCCACACTCACTGTAAAGTGCTTAGAGATGACACTCCTCCCCCCTTTTCCCTCTTCGGTCAATGGCCACCTCATGTTGCTAAGTCTGCTCTCTGCCTAGTATAAGTGGCAGCCGTGCCATGTTGTAGTTTAATTCACACTTCTTGTGTCTAGATAAATGGTCCCCAGCTGGCGGCGCTGTTTTGGGAGGCTGTAGAAGCTGTGGAATGCTGGGTCCAGCTGATGGAGGCAGGTCGCTAGGGCTGGACCTTCCACGTTTATATCAACTGCTGGTTCCTGTCCCAAGGCCTCACTTCTTGGCCCTCTACAATGTGAGGGGACCCTCCCTACTCTCCTGTCAGCATGAACTTCCTCACACGGTGCCACAATGGGCTGAACCACCTCTGAAACCAGGAGCTTCTGGGAAGGGTTTGTGCCCCTGTTTTGTCACAGTGAGAAACATAAATTATTCCAGTCTGGTCTTCCCGTGGATAGATAAATGCTTCTGTAGAATTCCTCTCTCATTTAGGTTCCCCAGAGTCTGACCCATGACCTCAGCCTGAGCAAACCTTCCACTGTCTTCTCCTGAAAGATCCCAGAGGGTAAATGGGTGCGTGTCCCCTCTCACCCCTGCCACACTGCTCCTGGTAAGGACACAAGCCAGTGAGGGCCCATGACTTCTCACCCCCACATTCCCATGCAGCCTCCTGACTCTCCAACCCCTGATATGTTTTCTACTTGGGGGGTTATAAATAAAAGTAATAGCAGGCACTGAGGGGATTTTTCTGTGCACCATGCTCCATCACTGCCCATCTCCTTCCCCTGTCTCAGCATCTAGGGAGGTAGGTGGTATCAGCAGCACCATTCAGCACGTGGCAAATGGAGACCAAAGCAAAGCTAAGTCACGTGATCTCACGGCTAGGCACGGGTAGAATCAAGATTGAACTAAAGTCGCCCAATGCAAGAGCTCCTCTTTGCAGCGAATGCAGTTTATTGCCTGGTAACACATTAAACATGCAGTTGGATGGCAGGATGCATTCTATTGTCAGAAACACAACTCCCACACTGTCCTGAAATATGCATATAAACACCAACTCTTTCCATTCTGGGAATCTGCTGGTGAGGCATGGCCGCAAAAATGATGCGCTCATTTATAAGCCTAGAAAACATGCTTTTCTAAACCCAGAGTATTTCTATCAAGTTTTTTTTTAAATCATGCCTAAAGTTCCCGCCATTGGTCTTCACAAAGCATTAGGGCATTCTGTCCCCCGAAATCGCTAATGAAAGGGGAAGCGTATTTCTCAACACAACCGTATAAAGGTATCATTTTCAATTGTCCAAAACATTCCCCCAGGAATTTCTTTTAGTAACTCTATGTCCTCTGTAGGGAAGGTTATGGATCATTCTCAACCAAGCACTCTACACCAAGCCCTTACTCGTTAATTTCCCCTCCGAACGACATGTGACCCAGTACAGACCAGAGTTTATCTCTGGAACATTCTGATGGGATTTGCTAGGGAACTTCCTGTCCCTTGGGCCATGAAGATGGAAGACTGAGTCCAGATGGCTGAGGGTGATGGTGCTTGGGAACTGGAGGCAGAAGGATCATTGGCTCAAGACCAACCTGTGCTATACAGTAAAAAACCTTTCTCAAAATTAAAAACAGAAAGAAAAATCAGAAAGAAGAGAAGGAAGCCGGGCAGTGGTGGCTCACACCTTTAGGCCCAGCACTCGAGAGGCAGAGGCAGGTGAATTTCTGAGTGTGAGGCCAGCCTGGTCTACAGAGTGAGTTCCAGGATGGCCAGGGAAACACAGAGAAACTCTGTCTTAAGAGAGAGAGAGAGAGAGAGAGAGAGAGAGAGAGAGAGAGAGAGAGAGGAATAGGAGGAGGAGGAAGAGGAGGAAGAAGAAAGGAAAGAAGCATCTCAGTTACTTTTCTGCCGGGTAAAACACCATGGCCAAGTCAACTTCTAAAAGAAAGCATTTAACTTGAGGCATGTGGTTTCAGAAGGTCAGAGTCCATGATGCTGGAGCAAGAGTGCAGCAGCAGGAACAGCTGAGAGCTCACATCCTCATCTGTTAGTGGAAGACAGGACGAGAATGACCTGGGAAAG
The DNA here is from genome assembly GCF_903992535.2 of Arvicola amphibius. Lineage (NCBI taxonomy): Eukaryota > Metazoa > Chordata > Mammalia > Rodentia > Cricetidae > Arvicola > Arvicola amphibius. The sequence continues at coordinate 87,559,847 of NC_052050.1, read as the reverse complement.
ACATATGTCTTTGAAACCTCATGCCCAATGAAACATTACTCATCAAATCTGATTAAAGCAAGTACTAAATGCAGTTTTTAAATGGTTTCATTATATCATGTGCACACACACATACACACACACACACACACACACACACGTGTGTGAGAGAGACAGAGACAGAGACAGAGAGACAGAGAGCATATGTGGAGAGCAACTTGCATGAATCAGTTCTATCCTTGCACAATGTCGGCCCCAGAGCTCAAACTTAGGTCATCACGTTTGGCAGCAACAGCCTTTACTCACTGAGCACCCCCCAACCCCAATGTGCTTTAAAACAAATGTCCGAGTTCAAATCCTTCCTTCCTTAGTGATCTGCAGAGGGACTGAAGCTCACCATTTCCTCTCTCTGAACTTCAGCTGCAACAAGAAGAAAGGGCATTGCTGGGGCAGGGGTGGCACATGCCTTTAATCCCAGCACTCAGGAGGCTGGGGAAGGCCTCTGTGAGCTCAAGGCCAGCCTGGTCTACAGAGCAAGTTCCAGGGCAGCCAGGGCTACACAGAGAAACCCTGTCTAGCCGGGCGGTGGTGGCGCACGCCTTTAATCCCAGCACTCGGGAGGCAGAGGCAGGCGGATCTCTGTGAGTTCGAGGCCAGCCTGGTCTACAAGAGCTAGTTCCAGGACAGGCTCTAAAAGAGCTGCAGAGAAACCCTGTCTCGAAAAACCAAAAAAAAAAAGAAAAGAAAAGAAAAGAAAAGAAAAGAAAAGAAAAGAAAAGAAACCCTGTCTCAAAAGAAGGAGGAGGAGGGGGGGAAGGGAAGGGAAGGGAAGGGAAGGGAAGGGAAGGGAAGGGAAGGGAAGGGAAGGGAAGGGAAGGGAAGGGACAGGGAATGGCAGGTAAGGGAAAACGAAGGGAAGGGAAGGAAGGGAAGGAACAGAGGGAAGGACGAGAAGGAACAGAGGGAAGTGAACGGATGGAAGGTCCTTAATCTCCCCTTTCCTTTCCCTTCCTTCCTTCCTTCTCCTTTCCTTACGGACATGAAGTACGGAACTGGGCAGCACATAATGCTTCCTCAGCCTGTAAAGCCACTAATGACATCACAGATGCCCTACTGCACGGTCTGTTCTAGCGACATGTGATTTAAGGGTGGAGCTTCCCAGTACATTAGCTGGGGTGGGAGGGGGCAGCAGTAACCACCACATGTGATTGTTGGAAGGAATCATAGACCTGACACAAACAAACAGAAGAGCCCACATACTCCCAGCTTTAACATATTCTGGCCACAGGAACCACTATGATAGCCCGCCCATTATCTGTGGTTTTGTTTTCCACAGCCCAGTTCCCCACAGCCAACCATGATCCCAAGATATCAAACGGGAAATTCAGAGACAGGCAATCATGTTTTAAACGGCAAGATCTTCTGAGTCATGTGGCAAGGTCATGTGAGTCATGTGGCTTCTTACCTGGAAATGGAGCCATTTCATTGGGTGGCACATCCCAGCTATATGTGCTGCTCTCCTGCTGGCCACTCGGCTGTCATCCTGCAGCAGCTCCCTTTTGACAAGCTGATCCTAGAAGACCGCAGAGGCCACATCTCACACAGCCTACAAGCAACCTGCGCTCTTTCACACAGGCAGCAGGAAGTGTCTGGTCTGCTAATGTGCGACCGACGATGTCGTCTCATCATGCTAACAACTGCTTGAGTTCGAGAAAGCTCAGGAGGTCTGGACAGTATCCACTGAAGGCAGCTGACCTTCGGGACACCTGTGGTCTGCTATTGAAAATAACTGCTTGATTTTCTCTATACCCTTTTTTTCTACTTCCTTAAGCCCCCCCGCCCTTTAGGGGCTCCTGGCTGTCCCCAGGAAAATGAAGAAGTTCAAGCCTCAGCCCTCCACATTCTTTGCAGCTGATTTTGGAGCAAAGCCATCTTCCTTGCTTTAACACCTTGTCAGTGACTTAGAGGACCTGTTTTATGATGGTTGGGTAGATTGGAATCCATAAACAATCCTGGTTACCACAACCACTATTATAGCTAGGGTTGGTTGTCAACTTAACAGGGTCTAAAATAACCTAGGGGATGGGCTTCTAGGTGTACCTATGGGGGGGCGTTATCTTAATGATGTGTGGGTGGCACCATTCCCTAGGCAGAAAGTCCTGGACTGCAGAAAATGGAGAAAGCAAACTGAGTACAAGCACTCAGTGCATCTATTCCTGACTGTGGGTGTCATGTGACCAGGTGCCTCAAGTCCCTGCTGCTTTGCCTCCTCCTTCCCCACTAGCCATGATGGGCTGATCCTCTGACTATGAGCCAGGTTAAGCCCTTTCTCCCTTAAGCTGCTTTTGTTGGGGCATTTTATCACAGTACCGAGAAAAGAAAACTTTTCACTGAGAACCCTCTCTAGGGCTCTGCTGGTTGCAATAGTCTAGGTCTGTTATGTGGGAGAGTAGAAAGAAGAGAGACTCCCCTACAGTCTCGCAACTCAGAGAAGCCAGTCAGCCCTTCACACCTCTGTCTACACTACGGCTTATAGTTGCATGTGATCTGAGGGATGCAGGTCCCTTCGTATGCTGCATGATCTCTTATAGTTACTTGCAATTATTGTATCCATGTAGCACAGGTCTCTCTGGCTTTCAAGTCTTTGTGCCTATAGGGGGCTCCAGAAAATAAGTTATGAACACTTACGGAGATTGTAGTAGCAGTCAATTTGTTGAATCTTCACAGTATATGAGGTAATTTATGATGATTCCTGTCATAGATGGGTTTGGGGCCCAGCAACTTGGCTTCAGAGACTGAGGTCTTAACCCCAAATTGTTCTGCCTTTGAAAAGGTATAGATGGGACTCTGTGATTCTAAATTGGGGGTGACAGCATCCTGACAGCTGTGTGTGGAATGGCCTCTTTAGTACTAAGGCCTGCACTTGGTCCAGGGTCCTCTACATTCCACACAGCAGAAAACACTTTGCATGTAGTAATTTCATCCTTCATACCATGCTAGCTAGTTTTTTTTAAAGACTAATTTCTTTATTTATACAGTATCCTGCCCGTAGGCCAGAAGAGGGCACCGGATTTCATTATAGGTGGTTGTAAGCCATCATGTGGTTGCTGGGAATTGAAATTAGGACCTCTGGAAAAGCAGTCAGTGCTCTTAACCACTGAGCCATCTCTCCAGCCCCATGCTAGCTAGTTTTATGTCAACTTGACACAAGCTTCAGTCATCTGGAATTAGGGAAACTCAACTGAGAAAACGCTCCATAGAACTGGGCTATAGATGAGCCGTAGGGCATTTTCTTCATCAGTGATGATGAATGGGGGAGGTGGTGCTGTCCCTAGGCTGGTGGCCCTGGGTTCCATAGAAAAGCAGGCTGAGCAAGTCACAAGGAGTAAGACAGTAAGCAGCACTCCTCCATGGTCTCTGCATCAGCTGTCGTCTCTTCAAGTTCCTGGCCTGACTTCCTTCAGTGGACGGTGACTCGGGATATGTGGTCCAAACAGACCCTGTCCTCCCCAGGTTGCTTCAGTCATGGTGTTCCATCATAGCGACAGTGACCCCAGCCGAGACACATCCCACCCTGGGAAAACAACCCGGCTATTGAAAGTTGCAGATTGAGTTCTAATTGCAAGCCTGGAATTGAAAATACTTCAAAACAGGCCTGAAGAGGCGGCTGAATAGTCAAGAGCACTGGCTCCTCTTCCAGAGGTTCTGAGTTCAATTCCCAGCAACCACATGGTGGCTCACAACCGTCTGTAGTGGGACCTGATGGCCTCTTCTGGAAAAGTTGTACATGCAGATAGAACCCTTATATCCATAAAAATAAATAAGTAAATCTATTTTTTAAAAAAACAGAGAGAAAAATAATTACTTCACAACATGAAGTACAAAGGAAAGCCCTACCCTTTAAGGCTGTCTGACGCACATAGCTAGTTGTAAGTAGTGTAACATGATTCCCAGGGTCCTGTACACACAGTGTATATGAAACAAATGAGCTTCATGTTTGGACTTCGGGCCATTCCCCAATATGTGCCATTGTGTTTATAAAAAATATACCAAGTTTAAGAAAAAAAACCATGAAATTTGAAACACTTTTAGTCCCAAGCTTTTTGGGTGAGGGTTCTCACCTATCTTCCCGTTTTGTAGGTGGGGCAAGCAAAGCTGCATGCACTGTCCTCCTTGTGGGACTGTGAGCCCTGTCCTGCAATGGACCATGCATCCCTCCTCTCATCTCAGGGCTGTGCCCAGGCTCTTCTCCAATACCCAGCACTGGAGGTTGGGCCATGGTGAATGGTACACTCCTTGATTGCTGTCTGTCAGTGTCTTAGCCACGTTCCTGGCCCTGGGGAGATGGCTGCTGTGGAGTCCTGATGAGTCCCCCCTGTCTACCTGAAGCCAACTGGCATGTTTCCCCAGGACCCATAGCCTGTGAAGTGACCATATCTGACATATCCGAGACATAGCTGGATGAGGGACAGAGAGAAACAGAAGTCTTTCCTAGAGTTGTAGCATTGGGGACCTTAAGTACTGGGCAGCGGCCAGGAAGGGCCAGGCAGCAGTGGGGAAGGGACCCAGCAGCAGCGAGGTAGGTGTTAGGAATATTTCTAACACAAGCTCTCTGCCAACGCAAAAATCCCAATCAAGCCAAATTAAAACAAACCAAATTAAAAGATATCCAGGTTTAATTGAACTCCTGCACTCTCGGATGGCCCCAAGGGGAACCGGGAAGCCGCCAATGCGGGGGGGGGGGGGGGGGGGGGGCGAGAATGACACAACACCACGTGTTTATGGGGGAGTGGTCCTGACCTCCTCTGGGGAAGGGTCAATGTTTGGCAGGCTACCTTGACCTTCCTTGGGTAGGTGTCAAGGTGCAAGGGACACAGGGCTAGAGCTCCAAAGATGGAGGCCAGAGACCGGGATTTACAGTAGGGTTGGGCTGCAGCAAGGTAGGGTTGAGGATGGAGTTTTTCAGGATCGATGGCAGTCAGGGTAACAGTAGTATCTCAATACTGCCATGCCCTGGGAATGTCCTCGCTGGGCTCTTGGCCTCCAGCATCCTTCAGCCCACACTGCAAACTGCCAACCCAGTGCTCTGGCAGTACCCTTTTCTACTATGGAAGTCAAGACTTAGATCCCTAGTGGAGACCATGGGGAGATATGGCAGGGAAGGGACTTGGGGGTGGGGAGGAAAGGAAGAGGGGAGGATGGGAGGCTTGGGGAGACAACAGATACATTTATCCTCACCATGTAGGGATCAAAGGGCCAAACAGCTCCCAAACAGCTCCATTCTTGCCATGTCGCAGGAATTTGTCAGTAGATGGATGATCTGAGAAGATGTACCCACTCCCAGAATCCTCAGCCAGCTCCAGATGGGGAAGAGAGGGCCGGGCCTGAGCTGAAATCACCGTGGGAAAGCTCTGTTTCTGCTAAAGTCCTGCTCCAAGTTGACCTAACTACAGAAACAGCCTAAGAGCCATGTACCTCATGTGTTCTTAGGGAATTCCTTATTCTTGACACTTGAAGAAATCAGCCTGAATGCCACAGTCCAGGACTCCATGCTGGCCTTGTGCCAGCCAGCAGGGATGGGGGTAGGTAAGGTGGTACGGCAGGAAATACAGCCAGCACAGCACAAAGGACGGCCCAGGAAGGTCCCCAGGTCTGGCGTGTTGGGGCCATAGTGTAAAGGCCAGAAGAGGCGAAGAAACCCTTGTTCTTCCCCAGCTCTGCCTTCATTGCCTGGTCTCATGGGACCTTCCTGCCCTTTCCAAGTGTGGGCCATGAAGTCTTGGACTGCGGGCTTCTTGCCCTGGGCCAGCAGGCCTTTTCCTTTCCCTGTTCCACCTATATGGGCAGACCTTGACCCACTTAGGTATAGAACCTGCCCAAAGTCCTCTGGGAGTTTTGCAGAAGAAAAGAAAATCGGTGAGTGGGGAAGGCTGAGAGAGGTCCTTCCAGTGGGAGGATAATCGCTGAGTTGGGGTTCAGGGCTGTGGTTGATGATGATGTTATTGTATAAACCCCTAAGCATGCCTAAATAAAGTGGTTTCTGCTGGTCTGGGATATTTTCAAGAATGGAGTCATACTGTGTACATCGTTTTGTGTCTTGTTCCATTTCATTTTCATTCAGCATGTGTGAGATCATCCAAGGGGCTGTGAGCAGTTGCAGTGATTCATCTGCAGCCTGTGGATACACTACAAAGTGTCCATACGGCCTTAGTGCGGGTGCGTCCAGACCGCTGTGTGCGGTGATGAGATCGTACGCTCTTGCACAGCCTTTTGCTCTACCTCACAGGAACTGAAGGGACAATATCGACTTCCTCCTGGTCGGTACTTCTTCAGTGTTTCTTTCTTCCAATTAAAACAATTTTCCAACCACTCTGTATTCTTATGTTTTAGAAGTAACCCTCATAAATAGAACATGGCTAAGATTTGTATTTACTCTTAACCTGGCAGCTTTTACCTTTTAAATATAATATTTCATCAGTTTACATTTATTATAATTTTACATAACAGTTGCATTTTTTCCCACTAGCTAGATTGTTTCTTCTTCTCTTAGACATCAATTTTTTTTTTTGTTCTTCCTTGTGTTTTGAGATACAGTCTTACTTTGTAGCACTGTCTGGCCTAAAAGTTACTATATAAATCCAAGCTGGCTTCAGATTTACAGCAATCCTCCTGCCTCTGCCACCCAAACACTGGCATTACAGACACACACCTGGTTATGCTGACTTTGTAAATGATTGCTTTCCTCTTCTAATTGAAAGCACTATGTAAAATGAAAAATTGGGTTCACAGATGCCCAGGCTGGCCTTGAACTCCTAGGCTCCTGGGCAGCTGGGACACATGCACATGACGCCATTTCCAGCCCACCAGGGACCTTTTGGATGAGTACCCAAACATCCTTCTTATCGGTATTTACTTGATTGCTTTCTTCATTGTCCTCCCAAACAATAGAAAGACTATAGACAATTTTAACACTGTGTGTCCCTCTTTTGCCTTTGATAATTGTTCTATATTTCAGCCACAGCTGTGTTTTAAGGCTCCATACTATATTATTTGTATTTTGTTTAATATTTACCACTTTCCTACCCATTCTTTCTTTCATTTCTCTTCTGATTTGCTCATACTGAGACTGTAGCTTGTCAGAGTTGTAGCTTACACAACATACAGCGTGATGGGCTTTAACATATGGCCGTAATAACCACAGCCAATCTAGTCCACTCTTCTGACAGCCCACAGGAACTGCCCCCAGAAGCCGTGACCCTCCTGAACGCAGCAGTTCCCCTCACAATACTAGCAACACACTTCCAGGTTTGGCAGCTTTTTGTCCTCTAAATGGATTTGTGTCAACACAGGCCTTTGCGACTGGTCTTTCTTACTTAACGTAATGGTCTCGGGGCTCATCCATGTTGTAGAATGCATCCCTACTTCCTTCTTCTCTCAGAAGTGTAGCACAAATTCTAGTTGATCTTAATAATAAAAACCCAGAGTCAGATATTAGGGTAAATGCTGAAAGATCAGAGAGACTAAGGAGCAAGCCACAGCCACCTCTTACCTTGCCAACTGCTCAGCCAGAAAGGGCTGAGCTCCTCCTGCCTTACATTCCTCTCTCTGCCCAGCCATATCACTTCCTGTCTATCTATACAGACCTCCAGACCTCTGTGGTTAACTAGTGACTAACTCCGCCCTCTGATCTTCAGGCAAGCTTTATTTGTTAGAGTACACACAAGATATCAGCATAGGAAAGCGTGAACTTCATCTTCCGAGCAGCTTTGGCTTCACAGCCACAGTAGGAGAGCAGGTTCCCACGAGCTTCCACTTCCACCACGGTCAGCACCCCACACCACTGTGCCAGGTTTGCTACAATCAGTGAGATACATTGACAAAGCATTAGCAACAATGTATATCATCTGCACTAAACTGTAGCCCCCGTGTGGCACTTCTACAGGCTGACTGCTGTACAGTGCTATCTACGTACCACTGAAGTATCTGATGGAATCATCGCAAGCTCTGTTATAAACCTGTGCTCTGTTTACCATCCCTCCCCAACCCCACAGATCCCTGAAAGTCACTCACCTTTTCACTGTCTCTGTAGGTTTGACTTTTCCAGGATGTCACATAGTTGCGACCCTGCAAGGGGTCTTTTCCCTGCTTGATTGCTGTGATGACTGATCTCAGCTGTCAACTTGACACACTTGGGAAAAGGGAAGTCAACTGAGGAACTGTATCCATCAAATTGGCCTGTGGGAATATCTGTGGGTCATTTCCTTGTTAGCTAATTGATGGAGGAGGGCTCAGCCCACAGTGGGGCGGAGCAGGGGGGTACCAAACCTAGCCATGTAGGCCTGGACTATTTAAGAAAAGTAGTTTAACCCAAACCAATAAACAGTGTTCCTCCCTGGTCTCTGCTTTGGGTTTAAGCCTTTGCTTTCCCCAAGGATGGACCATTAGCTGTAAGATGAAACGAATTTCTTCCCCAGCTTGTTTTTGGCTGTGGTGTTGATCACAGCAGCTCAAACGCGAACTAGAACAACCGGTCCTTTTAGAACAACCAGTCCTTTGTTTGCATTCGCACCAAATAACGCTTCATGGTCTGGATGCGCGGCGGTTTACATGAGCATCAACTTACTGAGGGGTGTCTCGGCAGCTTCCTCCTTTCAGATGCCATAAAGATTTCTGTTCAGTTTAAGAGGTACACACATGTTTTTAATTCACACGAATAAATACTAAGGAGCGTGAGTGTGCAGTTGTACAATTAGGATACACTTCTTTCTGTGAGAAATTCCCCAGTTGTATATAAGTGAACCGTTACGACTTTGCATTCCCACCAGCAATGAAGCAGAGTTCCTACTGCTTCACATTCAAGCCGGCATTGATAGTGTCAGGTCTGGGATTTTGGCTCTCTGATGGCTATGGTATGGCATCTTCTTGTTTTTTCATTTTGTGTTTTCCTAGGCTCACTTGCCATATGTCTGTCTTTGGGGAGCTATCTGTTCAGGACTTCTGAAATGTCTCAGTTTCATTTCCCAGCGCTGTGATAAAACACTGTGACTAAAGCAACTGAGAAGAGAAAGGGTTTGCTTCTCTTCATAGTTCTACATCATAGTCCCGTCACTGGCTCTCAACTTGTGGCTCTCAACCCCTTTAAGCATCAAACGACCCTTTTACAGGGGTTGCCTAAGACCATGGGAAAGCACAGATATTTAAATGACGATTCATAACAGTAGCAAAATTACAGTTATAAAGTAGCAACGAATATGGCTGGGGTCACCACAACACAAGAAACTGTATCAAAGGGTCTCAGCTTTAGGAAGGTTGAGAACCACTGTTACAACCCATCCCAGTGGGGAAGTCACAGTCCATAGTCAGAAACAAAAAGCTATGAGCTAATTTATGTGTATTTGTGCTCTGCCTAGGGAATGGTACCACCCACAGTTGCTAAACATTCTCACCTCAATTCAGAGTAGAAAAATCCCACACAGATGTGCCCACAGGCCAACCTGATCTAGACAATCCTTGAGAGTGACTCTCTTCGTAGGGCATTCAAGATTAACAGATGAAACTAATCATCACTTTACCCTTTGTGAATCTGATACACAAACACATCACTGTAAGTCATACCTGTTTTCTGTTTTCTGTTTCACTGGTTTCTGCTCTGGCTTGTATTATATACTCTGGATTGTCTTTCCAAGTGTTTTAGGGCAGATGATTCAGATGTTGATCCTAGGCCTTTCTTCTTTACAGAACATGCACTTGACATCATAAATTGCCTTCTAGAGACAATTTAGATGCATCCCATAAATTCTCATAATTACTCATTTTAATTCATTTCTCTACTGGGATTTTATATTTGACCCTCTATTTTTAGAAGTATACTATTTCATCTCCAAGGGAATTTGGGGGGAGGGGGAGGCTTTATGGTTGCCTTTCTGTTACTGGCTTTGGGGTTTTAACTGTGTTATCTGAGAATGCAGGGCATATGGTTTCCATTATTTTTAATTTTTAAAGTGCGCCTGACACTCCAGAATGTGGTCTATCATGACGAACGTCCCATCTGAATTTGGGAAGGTTGTGTATGCTGCTGCTGTTGGATGAAGTAGACCACAGATGTCAACTATACACAGACGATTGCTGGCTCTGTTGAGTTCAAATACACTCTTACTGATTTTCTGCCTGCTGTGTCTGTCCAGTCTGGTTGGCAGGCATCTTTCTATATAAAAGTGGCTTTCTTACAGACCAGAAATACTTCCTGGTTCCTTTCATCTGCTGTTACAATCTGTCTTCTAACTGGTTGATTTAGACCATGAATATATAGGGTTTCCTCGGCCATGTTGCTCCTGTCTTCTTTTGGTTGTCTTGTCCTTTGTCCCTAGTTTAATCTTCCACCTTTCTTCTGTGTGATTTGTGTATATGTGTGGTCTTGCATGTAGAGACCAGATCACACCCTCTGGTGCAGTTCCTTCAGTGTCTTAGGAGCTGTCTGTCTTCCTATCTGTCCATCTGTCTGTCTGTCTATTTTGACACAGAGTCTCTTACTGGCCTGGAACTCCTTGAGTAAGCTAGGCTGACTGGACAGAGAGGGATCCAACCCCCCCACCCCCCACCCCCACCAAAGTCCTGGAGTCCCGTGTTTGTCATCATACTCAATTTGTCAAGTGGTTCGGGGGTGACTCAAATTCAGTTCCTTTCTCTACAGAGCCATCTCCTCAGCCCCTTTATTTTAATTTTTATTAAATAAAATCATTTTCATACAATATATTCTGATCACGGTATTCTCTCTCTCATCTCCTCCCAGATCAGCCCCATCTCCCCATCCTTCAACTTTATTTCTCTACAAACAGCAAATAAAAAGGACAAGCAAACAAGGATAAAGAAGAATGGACACACTAACAAGCAAAAAGAAGGAAGAAAAGAAATAAAGAGAAATTAATACACAAGCATGCACACACACATATATACACACACAAACACACATATGCACACACACACATACACACAAAAAAAACTCAAAATGAAAAATGACTGGTAAGGTTAAAAACAAAACAAAAACCCCAAAGCAATATAAGATCAAAATTCTCTAAAAAAATATCTTCAAGCTGGTTTTGTATTGACCATCCACTGCTGGGCACGGGACCTGCACTTAAGTGTGGTTTGTATACCAGTGAAACTTTGTTGAAGAAACTAATTTTTCCTTTGTGAGCCATTATTAATTAAACATGGCTTCTGGGTTGAGGACGGGAGCATGTATCCACTTCCCCATCTCAGATCTGGCAGCCTGTTTGGACCTGTGCATGCCCTGCGTTGTGGAATATTAACTATGGAAAGGTGTGCTACTGTTTCACCTTGCCTGCCTTCGGCACCTGACTGGTCTAATAAAAAGCTGAAAGGCCAATAGTGAGACAGGAAAGGGATAGGTGGGGCTTGCAGGCAGAGAGAATAAGTAGGAGGAGGAAACAGAGAAAAGAGAATGAGGGAGAAAGAAGGGGACTCGCCTGGGGCCAGAAACCAGGCAGCCACCAGCCAGATAGACACAAAAGCAGTGAAAGTAAGATTTATACAGAAGGAAAGAAAGGTTTTTAAAAAAGGCAAAACATAGATGAAGAGAAACAGGTTAAGTTCTAAGAGCTAGCAAGAAATAAGAGCTAAGATAAGGCCAAGCATTCATAACTAATAAGAAGTCTTTGTGTCTTGATTTGGGAGCTGGTTGATACCCCCACCAAAAGCCCAAAACATCCCTGTGTGTCAGACTCTTCTCTGTAGTCTTGGCTGAGTATCTTATAGGATGTGGTCTCTCTCCTTTCTTTGCATCCCTCTGAGTGATTGACTAGAGTTTTCAAAGCACATTTATGACTAATCCACGTCCACTTTCAAACAACACACTGTCTCTGGATAGTGAGTCACCTAATAACAAAATGTTCCTGGGTCCTCTCTGGCCCTTGCCACTGACATCATTCCTTGTTCATGAGCATGCACATGCATATGTGTGTGACTGAGAGTGCATGTGTGCACATCCGTGTGACTGAGGGTGCATGCGTGTGCATCTGTGTGACTGGGGGTGCATCTGTGTGACTGAGGGTGCATGCGTGTGCATCTGTGTGACTGAGGATGCATGCATGTGCATCTGTGTGACTGAGGGTGCATCTGTGTGACTGAGAGTGCATGTTTGTGCATTTGTGTGACTGAGGATGCATGCGTGTGCATCTGTGTGACTGAGGGTGCATGTGTGTGACTGAGGGTGCATGTGTGTGCATCTGTGTGACTGAGGGTGTATGTGTGTGCATCCGTGTGACTGAGGGTGCATGCATGTGCATCTGTGTGACTGAGGGTGCATCTGTGTGACTGAGGATGCATGCATGTGCATCTGTGTGACTGAGGGTGCATCTGTGTGACTGAGAGTGCATGTTTGTGCATTTGTGTGACTGAGGATGCATGCGTGTGCATCTGTGTGACTGAGGGTGCATGTGTGACTGAGGATGCATGTGTGTGCATCTCTGTGACTGGGGGTGCATGCGTGTGCATCTGTGTGACTGGGGGTGCATGCACTGCATATGTGTAGGACTGAGGAAGCAACTCCTATTATTGTCTGGATTGTTCCATGATTGACAACTTAGAAAAATCACCATTTTAAATTTACTTTCACTTATTAATTGTTCTATGCCCCTTTCTTATGCAGGTCTGAATTTCTGAGCTCAGCAGGACCCCTCTCAGCATTTCTTGCAACTTAAGTCTGATGATGGCAGCAAATGTCTTCTTCTTCTTCTTCTTTCTTCTTCTTCTTCTTCTTCTTCTTCTTCTTCTTCTTCTTCTTCTTCTCTTCTTCTTCTTCTTCCTCTTCCTCCTCCTCCTCCTCCTTCCTCCTCCTCCTCCTCTTCCTCCTCCTCCTCCTCCTCCTCTTCCTCTTCCTCTTCCTCTTCCTCTTCTTTTGTTTTTGAAGACTGATTTCTTAAGGTACAGATTCTTTTATTTATTTATTTGATTGTTTGCTTGCCTATTTGTTCATTGATTGGTTGGTTGGTTGGTTGGTTTTTTGAGACAGAGTTTCTCTGTAGCTTTTGAGCCTGTCCTTGAACTCACAGAGATCCACCCACCTCTGCCTCCTGAGTGGTGGGATTAAAAGTGTACGCCATCACTGCTGGGCAGGGTATAGGGTTCTTCACTGGTGGGGATTTATTGTCTTAACACTAAGTATTTATTTCCCTCCACTCTCTCAGAGGCAGCCTGGCTTCTGGGAGGTCAGAGGTCCTGCTCACCCTTACTCCTTTACCAGTAAGCCCCGCCCCCACCCACAGCGTTGAGCTTTCCCATTGGTCCTGGCCTAGCTGCTTTCCTTAAGGCTCACCATAGATTTCTGTGCAGCCATTTCAAACCCCTGCTTAAAGGGAGACCCCACAAGAGAAATGTTGACTGGCTCCCACTTTTGACAGGCCTTAGGCTTCGTTTTTTGTATTTTTTGCTCGAGACTCCAAACCATAGCTGTCTCTGAATTAGCAACACCTTGGGCACAAGGAAGCAAAGTCGCCTGCATCCCTCTCTAGGTTCTTGCACTTCGCTGGTCAGTCAGTTCTTTACATTGTGAAAGTCTGTGATGCTCTGAGGTGTTTTTCTGTCATCCGCTGCAGCTGCTCGGTCCTGACGCAACATCCCCTTGTGGAGCCTCATGCAGGCTTCACCATGAGTTAGCTGAGCACACAGACTGTCTGCACTTTGGTGACAGAGCAGAGACTCTGGGTGAAGAGGGGCACACCCCCAGCACACAGGGATACGGCAGAGCTGAGACTGCACGTGGGGAAGCCAAGGCTGCTTGCTAACACCTCCTTCACACTCCAGGAACCAGAAATGTCTATAGATAGGTTCAGTGCCCTTCTGCAGCAATTGTCTGGATGGACCAGAAAAATCCAATTCTGAACCCAATTTTAGAAATAATTGTGATGAGGGCGTTACTCACTAGCGACAACTGCTTTTGTGGAAACAGTAAGAGCACCTGAGGCCAGGCCAGGTGGAGTACACCTGTGATCTCAGCACCTGGGACACTGAGACAGGAGGATCACAAGTTCAGGATCAGATTGGGCCACAGAGAGAAGCCATTTCTCAACAAGCCAATAAGCAGGAGAGATGACTCACGAGGTTCTGGAGGTCTGTATCTTTAGTTCAGGGAGCTGGAACTGGGTTCGGAATCACCACTTTTTCCTTGAGTTTATTTGCTTAGCATTTAGTGTGCATCTGTTCTGGAAAGGCCTGTGTTCCAACATCAGCACTTTCTGGGAGAGGAACCGGATGAGAATTTCTGATGCAGTAGAATCAGAGCCAGAGGTGCCGGAGGCAGGGTTAACATGGCAACAATAACAAAATAAACAACTCCTAATTATGGTAATTGCCTAAATACACACACATACACACATAAACATACATATGCATACAGATACATACACATATCTACATACATACACACATACATACATGCACACACACACATACACACACACACACACACTTAAATCTGATCTTCAGAGTGGTGTAGGAAGCCATTCTGGCCCCTTGAGCTGCTATGAGACACTGGGCCCGTTGTTCTCCAACTGTGAATGATGAGATTAATGCTCACAATGCCTCCTTTGCCCTTGCTGTGAAGGGCTTGAGCATGGCAGCTAGCAGATACTAGCCCTGTGGTCAGAGACTCTGAGCTGAGAGTCAAGCCCAGTGCCACACCCCACAGTGGAAAGGTGAACACTTTTGAGTACAGGGCACGCAGCTGTGTTAGAGGCATGACATGGCATGGTCATATGTGGAACATATGTGACCCCTTTCTCAACCAGGACAACCCAGTGTCCAGCTCAGAAGGCTGTGGCTCAGCCTCCATCAGGGGCAGGCTCCCAGGCACACAGAGGCTGCTGCAGGCAGAGGAGCTGTGCCGGTGTTTGTCCTGAAGAACATCATACAGTGAACATAGCATGGGCCTTCCTTCCCTGCACTGTCTCAGGAGACAGGCAGAGTCACCTGCTGCTCCCTCAGAAGTGCTGAAACTGCAGTCTTGTCCCAGGAAGTAGGTCACATCTTCAGTCCTCCAGGGGAAGCTGCCCCCTCCCACCGCCATACACATTGTGAGGTGTGAAACAGCCACCTCCTCTGCCTGCCACCTGATCCTGGCTCCCTGGAGCAGCTTTTTTCTTCCCTCCACCTAGTGACCCACTGGGGAACTCACTAGCAGTGCCTGAGCTGGCCCCGACTGCAGGGGGGGGGGGTGGCACAGCACCCTGGGAGGGCACCTGAGGCTGCTGTGAGTGCCCAGGCTGGCCCTCTCTCCCAGCTCATGTGCACCAACAGAGGCGGCTCTTCTCTGGGGAGAAGAGACCTCAGGCAGTCAGCCTTGCCAGGCTGCCTCTGCTCCTCCCTGGCTGTGGCTTTTTCTTGGGGGCTGCTGCAGAGACTTGGAATGTCCCTGGGTGAGGGTAAACCTTAGCCTGGGCATGAGGTCACACTAAGGACATGAGCTGTGATCTCCATGCTGTCTCAGTGGCCTCCTGGAGCTATCCAAGGAGTTCCTGGGCCAAAGCAAGGGCTGTACCACCAAATGCTAGACTCTGAATAAGGATGTCAAATTCTTTTTTATTGTTACATTTCTTTAAGTTCTGTACAAGTCTATATTGCATGCCGAGCACATGCAGCCCCCAGAAGCATTTCATTCCTAACCTTGCTTTTCTCATGGCTTCTTCTCATCAGTCTCTTTACATCCTAGACAGTTTCAATTCTGCTTTCTGTGTGTTTATTTATCTATTTAAAACCTAGGAATGATAAGAGAAAAATATAACATTTGTCTTTCTAAGCCTGGCTAAATTCACTCAATCCAATTATCATTAGTTACACCCATGTCCCCACATAGAGCAGAACAACCTCACTCTTTAGAGCTGAAAAGAGTTCTGTTGTGTGTATCTGCATTTTCCTTTTCCAACAATCTGCTGTCAGACACCCAGGGAGGCTCCACGACTCAACTGCTGTAGACAGCACCGCAGCAAGCATGGGTCACAAGCGTCTCTGTGATGTGTGACTTGGAATCCGTCGGGTAAATCCCAGCAGTGCTACAGCTGGTCGTAAGGCAGATCTGTTTAGAGGAACCTCCATACTACTTCCGTGGTGACTGGACTTGTCCACACTCCCCCCAGGACTGTACAGGGTTTCTCTGTGTTCACATCTTCACCAGGATCCGCTGCTGTCTGTCTCTCAGCTCCTGACCTTCTGACTGGGATACAACAGAATCTCAGTATGGGGTGTTTCGTTTTCAGCGTCTTGTCAGGGTTGTTTGCTCTACTGTTCTGGTTTTGAGACAGTGTTTTTTGTAGCCCAGGCTTGCCTCAAACTTGCTATGTAGCTGAGGATGACCCTCAGCTTCTGATTCTCCTGCCTCTACTTCACCACTGCTGGGGTGACAGCTGTGTATCACCATGCAAAGATTTTCTTCCATGCCACGGACTGTTTCTTCATTAGGTTAACTGTTTCCTTTGCTGTTCAAAAGCCCTTCAATTTCATGAGGTCCCATTGGTCATCTGTTGGCCTTATTTCTAGAGTAACCTATATCCACTCTTTCTGCTGACAGTTTCAGAGTTCCAGGACTTACCTCAGCACCTCTGATGGTTTGGGGTGTGTGTGTGTGTGTGTGTGTGTGTGTGTGTGTGTGTGTGTGTGTGTGCATGTATGTATACCATTGTGTGCTGTGGTGGCCAGAAAGGGATGTCAGATCCTCTGGGGCTGGAGCTATAAGCAGTTGCAAGCCGTGGGTGCTAGAAACCAAACTCAGGTCTCTGGAAGAGCAGGAAGTGCTCTGAACTACTGAACCAACCCAACCCCCGAAGCAGATCTCTGTGCGGGGTTCCTGCAGAGATCTCTTTTCATTCTTCCACACTTCCACACCTACTTTCCCCAGCTTCATTTGTGAGAGAGGCTGCTTTTTCTCCGGTGTGTATTTTTGGCATCTTTGTTAAAAATCAGGTGAGTGCAGCGGCTTTGGTTTATAACTGTGTCTTCTATTCTATCCCACCGATCCTTGGGTCTATTTCTGTGACAGTATTATTCTGGTTTTGTTACTGTGTGGCAGAACTTTAAATCTGGGTGCTGGTACCGCCAATGCTGCTTTGTTTGTTCAGGATTGCTTTGGCTGTCTTGAGTCCTTTGTGTTTCCATATGAATTTTAAGTTGTTTTTATTTCCCCTTCTGTTTTGTGTTTTTTTTATATATATATTTCCGTGAAGCATGGCATTGGAATTTTGGTGGAGATTCCATTGATCTTAGAGATTTGCCCTTAGTAAAGTGGCCATTTTTACAATATGAAGATGCCAAGTTCTTCAGGGAAGTTGCGTGAGGTAATGGAAGTGAAGTTAGAGGTAGACAAGCCAGTGTACAGAACATTCCAAAAAAGGGACCCAGCATTTAACCCTGTGATTTCTCAGAAATGCTCCATGGGTGTGGGGAGAGGCAGCCTATGCCCAAGGCAAGGGCTGTCTCTCCCTGTCCCATACATCTGGAGATCTGTACTAGCTCATTGCCCCTCCCCTAAAGCCCCTAGGCACTGACAGTCAGATTCCTAGAGAGTTTCTGTTGTGTTAGAGATACAAGGTGTCCCCAAAGACTCTTGTACTGAAGGCTTTGTCCCCAGCTAATGGCGTTATTCAGGGAATTTTGGAGTCTTCAGGATGTAGGTCTCTGGGGTGACTTCATGTCCCACCTTTACTCGGTCCCCTGTCCTCCACAACATAAGTAGGCTTGGCCACTGATCCTGTAGCTGTGACTTTCTTATCACAAGCCAGAATCATCAGAGCCAAGGACTGTGAACCAAAACCTCCAAGACCATGAGCCAGAAGTAAGTATTCCCATTTGTAGATGGAAGTTTCTGTCCCACCCAGTCCTACAGCCATTCATTCCTAAATAAACACACAGAGGCTTATATTAATTATAAACTGTTTGACCTATTGCTCAGGCTTATTACTAACTAGCTCTTACAACTTAAATTAACCCATAATTATTACCTATGTGGCTTAGTACCTTTTCTCAGTAAGGCATTCTCATCTTGCTTCCTCTGTATCTGGGTGGTGACTGTGTGTCTCTGCCTTTCCTCTTCCCAGAATTCTCCTAGTCTGGTCACCCTGCCTACTCTTTCTGCCTGGGTAATGGCCAATCAGCAATGGCCATGGTCTTCCCTGCACTGTCCACTCCTGTCTGTCTGTCTTGGGGATACAGTGACAAATGACTACAGATTTGGGGGCCTACCAACCCTCTCATGTTTCTTCTACACTGATCATTTGACCTTTTCTTTCAGACAGGTCTATAAACTATGTATTATATCATATATATGTGTGTGTGTGTCTGTGTGTGTGTCTGTGTGTGTGTATCATTATATATAAGAGGATCAGAGATATCAAGCAACCTGTCCAAGGTCACACAGCCAGGAAGTAGCACTGGGGATTGGATCCAGGTCTATCTTCCCCATCATGCATTTGGAATTTGGAACAATTTCTATGCCATTTGAATTAAGAGAGAAGCAGTCTTAGAGAAAAGGCTAATGACCTGTGGAAAGCAAGAAGACAGGAAGCCTCCAGAACTCCCACAGGCCCTAGGGAGGAGGATCAGGACCAGGCTATGAAGGTTTGGATGGAGAGAGCTGAGGAGGTCAGACAGAGGTCAATGGGGAAGGGCCCCAGAAGCCTAGAGTGATATTTTTTTTTTTTTTCTTTCTTTCTTTCTTTTTTTTTTTTTTTTTTTTTTTTTTGGTTTTTTCGAAACAGGTTTTCTCTGCAGTTTTAGAGCCTGTCCTGGAACTAGCTCTTGTAGACCAGGCTGGTCTCGAACTCACAGAGATCCGCGTGCCTCTGCCTCCCGAGTGCTGGGATTAAAGGCGTGTGCCACCACTGCCCGGCTTAGAGTAATTTTTCTTTTGTCTTTTTTTTAAAGCTTATTATGTTTCATGTATTGTAGCTGTGGGGGACAGTGTCATGCATGCCACTGCACGTGTGAAGGCCAAAGGAAAACTTGTGGGAGTCATTTCTCTCCTTCAGTCATATGGGTCCCAGGTTCCACGCCTTTACCTGATTAGCTGTCATGTTCACAGCCCACCCTCCTTTGCCTCTGTGGGTCTAGGGAGCAGCTCGGCCATTGAGCCCTTGGCTAGCCTGCCGCAGGCTCTAAAGTCTATCCTCAGCACCTGGGCAAACGAATAAGCTGGCCATGAGGAACCTTCACACAAGACCAAGGGGACATGCTACAAAATAACCAGACTGTGTATCCCTAAATGCCAAGGTCAAGACAGGTGATTGCTGTCCCAAGCCAACATTGGGATACAGCATAAGACATAAAGCATGACCAGACATGATATTTAGCTGAGAGTCCTTCTCGGGTACAAGAGGGGTCTATTTTTAGTGAGGGTCACTGGGGGTTAAGAGAGAAGGAGTCTCATGATTGAACCTTACTCAGGCATCCTACAGGGAACACACACCAGCATTTACGGATGTCCAGGACCTCTCTGAATCAGACTCTGATTCTACATCCTTCTATACACAGACACTGTCTGTGCACGCCCGAGATGGGTCATTCTTTGTGTTTCCATATGACTCTTATCTCTACAGGGCAATTGCAGAGTAAACAGGGACTAGCCTGGGGTCCTTTAGGGACAATATCGAGAATCAGCCTGTTCAGGTTCGGCACTAACACGATTATTGTTTGGATGTTTCTGATGCACGGATGGCTGAATCCGCGAATTAGTAGCTAAAGGACATCAGGGTGACGTGCAATGACGAAGAAGGAAAAGCAACCGCAATTGTAGAGAAAAGGCAGGTGAGTCTGTGCTGCCCCTATGGTGGCTTCGTTCCTGTTCTCCTTCGGGTGGTCTGGGGGAAACGCGGAGGCTACACCGGGTGGGGTGTGGGCTGGAGCATGCGCAGTTTGCCGCAGAGAAACGGACAAAGCGTGAGGCTCCTCAGTGGGTGAATGGAGGTCAGAGAGTCTGGACACGGACCCGCTAGATACCCAAGTGCTGTGGCTACAGAGTGAACCACTCTAAAGCATTTTTAGATTATCATAGCAATAAAAAACAATGCAGTCTTTTCAAAAACAGTGTGGCACAATAGTTGTTTCCACGGTCGTAGAAACAAGGGTGAGCGAGGTCCGTTGCAAGTTTCCTGAGCGAGCACTGTTCTATCCAGAGACTCCATCTCCTCTTCTCATGGTATCCCTGTGAGGCGGGTATCCTTATCCACACTTAAAGCGCGACATAAGTAAGGCTCAAGGAGGCAAAGTGACTTGGCCCAAGACTACACAGCCAGCATGCATTGTAGCCCACACAGAACCTGCTGGCTGGAGACGCTATATGGAGTTCTTGTTTTCTATCACAGGACTGCAGGGCTTCCTACAGGACTGAAGTCTTTCCCCTTTGAAAGGAAGCCACACAGCTGTTTTCTCCTGACAGCTGCGAGGCTGGTCTCCAAGGAGTGAGTACTTGATTGCCAACCCTGCCCCTTCCAGGAAAGAACCCGGGAGTTACAGGATCCACGCCCCACGCCCCTCCGCCACACCCCTCCCACGCTCCTCTAACACGGGAAACTAGACCTTGCTGCTGCCGGAGAAAGTCCTGGCTCCCTGCATTCTCCTTTCCTCTTCAAAGGAGGGTGGGGCTCAGCACCCTCAGGCCTTACCCACTCCCTGGAAGGGTGCCAACTGGGCCTGCCAGCACTGTCCTTGTTGCTAAGGAGATCTGCAGCTATGGTTGTGAATCAGCAAGGCCCTGTGGTACCAGGCTTTACCATTACAATGTCGGCATGCCCAAGACCCAGGGGAGTTGCTCCTCCATTGTCTTCTGGACAGGGAGGTAGAGGCTCTGAAGGGTAAGAGAGCCTGTCTGAGGGGAGAGATGGGAAAGTGGCCACACTGGGGTCCTGCTCAGGGTGCACAATGACAATTCTTTGAATGGACTCAGTCCCCTTGGTCTCTTGGAGGTTCTAACCCTAAACCCCACCTGGTGCAGTCTCCCTGTTTTTCTGCAGCAACAGGAAACGGTGACCAGGAACAAGGCCAGCACGGGAGCAGCACAGACACGCCCACCTTTCCTCTACAGTTGCAATTTTCATTCTTCGTCGTTGCTCGCCAGCCTCTGAGGACCAGGGTCATAAACTGAACCGATGAGGCTTGCATCCTGGCTCCAGCTCCTCTGGTAGACCCTGGGCTCCATCCTTCCGTCGCCTGTTTTGTTCCTGCAGGCCTTACTCTGACACACCAAGCTCTTCCTGACCAAGGCCAAGCACAGAGCCTGAAAACTCCCTGCCCCTCATCTCAACTGAGGAAAGGGAAGGAGGGAAAATGGAGATTGGATGGGTAGGTGGGTGTGGCTGGGCCTGGAGAACAGAGAGAGCTGTTTCTTGGCAGGTGGAGGACTCCCTTGACACACTCGAACTGAGAATCCCGACATTTCTCTGTACACCATCCAGCCCAAAGAAAGGCTGGTTTGTTCTAGCCCATGTCTACATACACTCCCAACATCCACTGCAGCAGCCGGGCTCAGCTGCCTGCCTGGACAAATGACCCCATATCTCTCTCTCTCTGCCTGCTGCCTTCAGATCAGGATATAAAGCTCCCAGCTACTGTTCCAGCACCATGCCTGTCTACTTCCCACCATGATGATCTGAAGCTGTAAGCACTCCCCCAATTAAATGATTTCCTTTCTGAAAGTCCCCACAGCAATAGAAAAGTGTGTGTGTGTGTGTGTGTGTGTGTGTGTGTTTTAGGGAATAGATCACAAGCATGTGTTTTGCCACTGAATGATAGATACCCTGGGTTCTAGAATATAATCTTAAATCCCTCTTTTCTTAAAAGTAGCAAACACTGTACTATCCTGTCCTTCATTGTGCATGTGTCTGAAGACTCTCCTAAACCAATTACCAGTAGATCCCTTGACTTTGGCCCTGGTTTGGAATCTCATCATGGATCCATCCAGTCCAGTGTTGTTGGATTTCGAAGTCATAGGCTTCACAGAGGTGACAGTGCATGGTCACACAGCCTCAAAGTAGAAGGAAGGGCTTGAATTTTGTGACCTTTTCTGAGGAGACATGAACAAATGTCTGTTCGCCCCAGATACGTTCCAACAACAGATCAAGAAACAATTCCAGACAGGTGGTGGTGGTGCATGTTATTAATCCCAGCACTCAGGAGGCAGAGGCAGGAGGATCTCTGAGTTCAAGGCCAGTCTGGTCTACAGAGTCTACAGGAAGAAACCATGTCTTGAAAAAAGAGAAAGAAGAAAGAAAGAAAGAAAGAAAGAAAGAAAGAAAGAAAGAAAGAAAGGAAGGAGAAAGAGGGAGGAAGAAAGAGAATTCCATTTGTGTCTTACTTATTGAGTCAGTGAATTTAATTGGGGTCACTCACAAGAATGTGGGAACCCATATCAACCATGCGTCTAAGAGTGTCTCCCCACAGCCACTCTTTACAACTAATTTATCGGAGATGGGGGCAGAGAGCCTTATGAGTCCCTCCTGCCCACACCCATCTGATTCATGAGTCCTTTCCTCTTCCACCAGGGAATGTCAGAGGGTGGGCTCTTGTCAGGGTCTTGTGTGGGTGAACACAGATGCTCTGGTTTTAAAATGGCAATGGCCATGTTACACACAGAGGACCCAGCTCTGAACCTGCTGGGTTGCAAGAGTTATCCTTCCCCTTTCTCTGTACATGTTAAACTGTGTTGGCTCGCTGGGAAGGGGCTGCCTCGCTGATCAGCTCTCTTGGCTCAGGAAGTCTTGAGTCTGAGCTGGTGCTTAGATCTGGGTCATGACACCGGCAAGGTCAGGAGAGTTGGCTCTGTTGAGGCTCCTTGGGGTGTTTCCTTGGCCCTTCTGCTTAGCCCTACCTGAACCTGGCCATGAAGCACAACCCCCTTGAGTCCTTCCTGCCTGTCTGCTTCTCCAGGGAAACAGGATAGTGGAGCATTAGGGAGGGGTTCATGTAAGGATTTAGAGGTGGCATATTCTGAAATCTGAGTGGTCATCAGAATGGACAGCTACTATCCTTTGATGCAAGCAGAGTGTTCAGATCTTGGAAAGTTTCAATCTTTACTCTCAAGGCTTCAGTTGGCAGTGTGTGCTCCCATGTGATTAAGTATGATGTCTCCCACATAATGTCATCCACAAAACGCTGATGGTGACATCTAGACCGTGTTGGACAAACAGCTGGGCTTAGTAGCTCAGCTAAAATGATGCATTCAAGTAGCCTTCCCAGCAGTCATAGCAGCTGAGAGAAGGCAGAGCATGCAGCATGGAGCATGATGCCTGGACCACATCGACATCAGCACTAGTCTGCTAGCTGTGGTACTGAGGATGCTTCTGTCTCTGCAGATGCTTAGGGATAGGGAGGGCAGAAATTCTGTGTGGGTCCCTAAGGAGCTCAGACACTGGCTGGGAGAGACTGGCCGTCACATTGACGGGTCAGACACAGAGGCTGGGCAAGTGTTGAGCCAAAGGTAGCTTCCTAGAGAAGGAGACAAAAACAATCCATTTTCAAGTGCCACGTGGAAGCAGATGGGTGATGAAGGCTGGCAGGGAGCAGAGGGCATCCCAAGCTGAGGACGGATAAGCATGAAGCCATAAAGGTTTGAGAGGATTTGAGACTGATTGTTCACAGGGATATGGGGCAACACCAGAGAGTGCCTTTGTCTTCACAGGAGCGATGGGTCCAACAGCTCCAGGCTCTGCATTAAGCCTCACCATGACCTCCGAGACACACACACACACACACACACACACACAGAGAGAGAGAGAGAGAGACAGTAATGGCAGGGGGCGGCTCTCCCGACTCTTCTACATTGCCAGCCCTCCACATAAGACAGCTCTGCCTCTGCAGAATCAACCAACCTGGATCAAAAATATTTAAGTCCATGGGCATCTGTATAGGACATGTGGGGACTTTGAAAACCCACCGCTGTCCCTCAACACCGGTCTAATAAGAGCTTCATTCACATCTCCATAGCTGCTCTGTGCCATCTAGAGATGGCTTAAAGCAGAGGCTGCATACAAACACAATGCTCCTTTATATAAGTGACTTGGGCAATGGTGGGTCTTAGTGTCCAAGGGGGTGCTTAGGACCTCCCCTGCCTGTACCGAGAAACAGCTACCCAGGAGTCACACAGGGCCGGAAGTGGTGGGCTGAGATCTGAGCCCAAACAGCTGGCTTCAGGGCTGGCGGGGGTGGCAGGGAGCCATTAGTAATCGCAGGGTCCTGGGAAGAACTGCTGGGAGGGCTAGGAAGGGGTGGAGGGTTTGCAGAATCTGAGGCAGCAGAGACGGCCCTGTGCAGTTGGGAGCAACTGCAGGTGGCCATGCCAGGGACAGACTTAGAACATGGCAGAAGTCAGTCATGTCCAGGGCACTCGCTTCTCCCGGCACAGACACTAGGAGGGGTATCCCAGACCTTCAAAGAGACCATAGTCATTTTTCTTGGAAGGGACCTAAGGCTGTGTCAGCTAGGCAAACCCCCGCTCCCAGCTGTGAGGGAAGCACACAGATGTCCCAGCTGCCTGTACTGCCACCCCAGTTAAAGCAGGGTTTTGTTAGCAAGGGTGGGCTGGAAGTTGACAGTGCCTGCACTGTCTTAGAGAGGCCGAGAGAGTAGCCCCAAGGGACAGAAGTCATGAATGACAACTGGCTCTCGAACTGCATCCAGTGTCATGGTGCGCAGCCCTCCCCTGGGCTCAGCGGCTCCCAGGAACCCCAATCCCATCTGTTCACTTCCCTTCCTATGCCCGTTCATTCTTCCAACCTCCTTGCTCAGTTCTGCCTCCAGGCCTGGTCCCTGCTACCCATCTTGACTCTGATGTGTACTTCGTTCCCTGTGCTAGCCTGCTTCAGTTTCTCTGGCCACAGTCCACACCCACCCAAAACTCATTCCTGTTTTTAACTGTGGTCCCTTCCAGTGGAGCCTTTGCCCTCCAGCCCTTCCTACCCCACCACTTTCCCAGAGGGTCCCCAAGCCCCAAAGGCCAACTAAACAGAATGATGTCATCTGTGCTGTGGACCTCACTGGGCCCAATTATCAGGCTATAAGTGGAAACACCCCACATTTTCCCACAGGAAAGCACCCACCCTTGTACCCAAGTCGTCTGCTTCTGGAGATCTTGGCAAAGTCTACAGGCGTAAGAAATGTGTGTTTCCTCCCCACGGGCCTGACCCTCTCTAGGCCCCTTGGTTCTTTCCAGATTCCCTGCTAAGGGGGTGGAGTGCTCTCAACAGGGAGGGGGCAGTACTAGGGACAGTGAGGAGTGGTGTGATTGGAAGCCCACAGGCAAGCTGCCTCTGCCTCTTCCTCTTCCCCCTGGGACTCTGGGAGAGTGACTCTGTGCTCTGGGGATCCTACTGTCTCTTTTAAGTTGGGGGTCATAGCAGACACTGCTCATTAAATCCTTTGGACATCTGAAAGGCAGCACTGGCCCTTCATTAAAATGAGCCCCAGCCCCCACAGCAAAAGGCCGTTCATGGGTGAGCAGAGCAGTGTGTGGCCTAGGTGAGGAGCATTGGTTACAGAGTGCAAAGTTTCAAAACTGCACAGACCTGGCCCAGCGGTGGGATGTGAGCTGTGCCTGGAGACACCCAGGTTCCAGACCCAACGTAGGACCAACAACAAATGATCTCAGCCAGGGTAACTGGAGCATGACACCTACTTCTCAGTGGCAGCCATATCACCAGCACTGCAAGCATGTCCCTGCTGTCCCCTGGCTATCCATCTGGTGCTAGGTCACAGGTCACAGGTCATGAGATGGGCTTCTCATGGAAACTCCCATCAGCAGAGCTGTTGCTCCCTATCAGAGACAGATAACACTAATGGCTGGTGGGGTCTGAGGTCCTGGACACACAGTGAATAGAGACGGGGCCGTGAGTGTGTGTCCTACAGAGATCCACAGACCTATCAAACACCCTTCCCAATCAAGGGGACCCTTCTTAGTGCCTGCAGCTGGGGCAACCTTTGTAAGTGACCCTGTCAGAGCTGCGCATGAGATTTCTCAAGCATGAGGCAGGGATGGAGACCCCAGGCCTGGCACACGTGAGGAGATGATGGGGGTGACGCAAGCAGAGAGAACAAAGACCTGTGTGAACCCAGACCTGCTCTGAGATATGCTGTCTCCTGATCACAGGAAACTCCATGTTCCTCCCACGCTTGTGCAGAGGGACCCTTCTACCAGTGTGCCCCCTGTACCACACTGTCTTTTCAGTGTTTTGAGCACCCAGGAGCCTGTCGCCTCAGGCCTCTGTGCCAACCATTCCCCTGTCTGTACCATTCAATGCCTTGCTTCCTTTTGACCTCAGCACCAAGGCCATGTCCTCCTTCTTGGTCACCCCACTGAAAGAGCATCTCATCTCTACCCATCTCTCATTCCCTGTACTCTCCTTCCCATTTGATCCACCTGCCTCTGCCTCCCGAGTGCTGGGATTAATGGCATGAGCCACCACCACATTTGTCTGTTTTTAAGTTGAAAATTTTTTTCAGGATTTCATATGAGTACTGTATTTATATTATTTTCTACCCCTCCATCTCCCCCATCCACTATCTTTTCCCATGGTCCCCCTATTCCCTCTCTTTAATTAGTACTATTACACATACACACACACATTCACACATGTTTGCAATCTACTGGGTTCATTTAGTGTTGCTCGTATGTACACGTGTTTAGGGTTGACTGATTGGGATAGGTAATCTCTCAGGGCCTCATCCCTGGAGAAGACCAGCCCTCCCTGTCTCCGCAGCCATTGATTGCCTGTAGCTCTTTGTCCAGAGATAGGATCTTGTAAAATTTTCCCCAACCACTTGGCAGGTCAGCAGTCATTGCCACTACAGCCATACTGTTGAGATTGCAGGGTGTGGCATCCCTAGTGTCCCCAGAAGACACGGTCTCGCAGCAGATATCCTGGTCCTCTGACTCTTACAATCTCTCTGTCCCTATTCCAGGATGTGCACGCAGCTTACCTGGAGGAGTTGATACACAGTGAACAGAGACGGAGCCATGAGTGTGTGTCCTGCCGAGATCCACAGCAGCAGCTGTACCAGTTCAGGTTGGGCACTCCATGGCCACTTATTTTCTGCATTTGTAGCTCCCATCTACTGAAGAAAATAAAATAGCCGACTACTACATTTATCTGGCTGGGTTTGTGTGCAAGATGTGTGACCCCAGCTAGATCTGGGGGAGTGGGGACGTCTTGGCACGCGGGTGAGGTCTGGGTCACTCACCAGGCTGGGCTGATGCACGGACTCCCATGTTTGTTTCTTCATAGCACTTATCCTACTTAAAATAACTCTGTGTGTGTGTCGTGTGTTTATTGTCTATGGCTTTACAGATAAACATACGCCCCAGAGGGGAGAACTCAGCTGTGCACTGGCAGGCCCCAGCACAGGCTGCCACTGATCACCCTGAGAGGCTCAAGAACTTTCTCTTCCTGCCTAAAGGAACACAGTCCCTTCCGTTTAGTCCAAGCCTGGTCACATCATAGCAATGTCACCTCTCTGATGGCACAGTGGTCCATCCTGTGTGACAACGTGATGGTGTAAGATGCCCTGGCCCTGCAACACAGCTCTTCTGGGAAAGAGCTCTTGCAGTCGTGGGGTGAGGCATCGTTTGATTTCTTAGCCCATCATCCACTCTGCACCCAGTAGGGCTGGC
This sequence comes from Arvicola amphibius, assembly GCF_903992535.2. Classification (NCBI taxonomy): domain Eukaryota; kingdom Metazoa; phylum Chordata; class Mammalia; order Rodentia; family Cricetidae; genus Arvicola; species Arvicola amphibius. Next base: position 87,532,210 of record NC_052050.1, on the reverse strand, counting down.
TTGCTGTTCAGGCTTCTTTGCACCTGTGGATAACTGAAAGCACCTTCTGAGTCTCACTGTCCCTGGGGTATAAGGAGACTTTCTTCCTTCGTTGTCTGGATTATGACTTGGCCTCTCTTCAGGGGTGAATCATCTTGCTAATCCTTCACTTGAGATCCAGGGTGAGCCTTCCAGGACTTTGGAACACCTGCGGGCAAAGCAGACCTGGGAGTGGCATGCCCAGGCAGGCTTGGATTATTCTAGAAGCAACTCACCTTCAGATGCCAGAGAGAACCCCCATTCCTCCTTTGGAGGCCCCAAAGTAGTCCTGAGACAGACTTAGGGTCAAACACATAGCCAGAGCTGGACATTGGCCTGTCCCATTGAGAGCCATGCATATATTAGCTCAGCCAGAGCTAACCATTACACATCCTCCTCCATCCCTTCTCCTAAGTCTAGAGAAGCAGGTGACCCACTCCTTCTATAGCTGAGCAGTCAGAGACATAATCACACAGCCAATAAGGGGCATATACATCTGCCTGTGACTGTTTTTTCCCACCTATGGCATCAGAAGGATGACACTAAGAATTTAGGAAGATTTTATAGCTTCTGTCAAGTCTGTTTTCCCCACATGAGGAGGAAAATACCTGATACAGTCTCACGCCTGGCTGACGATCCACCCATGCATCCATCCCATGGTCAGCTTGACTACTGAGGTGCCGGGCTGTAGAAACAAATCCCTTGACTTCCCTGGTTCCCTGATCTGGAACTAAGACTTCTGTTTGTGAAATTTTGGGTCTAGATGAATTCTGAACCACTATGGCCCACTATGATGTGTGGGAAGTCACTGAGTCCGCCATCCTCCCCTGCATTCTGTGGAGCTACTTTCTTCCAGACTCAGGGATCCTGTGGCCTCCAGGACAGGGTGCATCGCTGCCCGCTGGCCTCTGCAAGCCCTCAGGCCACATGATAAGCAGGGAAGCTCATTAGGTATCCTGTGATGAGTCTGACCTCTACAAGAGACCAGCTGGGTCCTGATCTACTCACCATGAGAGCCCTGAGATCCACTCCCCACTCCAGCTGATGCTGCTATGAAACAGTGCCTGCTCCAAGGAATGAAGACGATGTCACTCTGGACACTGTGGGCAGCCATCGAGAAACCACATAGGGAAGCACTGTCCCATGACAGAGGCCTCATCACAAGAGAAGCCCTAGAGTCCTGGATGAAGTGACCTTCAAGCTACGGGCCCATGACGTCTGCAACCCCAGGCTTCTGATGGGTGTCAGCATGCAGCAGCTGATTGAGTTAGGTTAAACAGAAGCTTGGTTTAGAGCGTGAGTCCCCTTCACACAGGGAAGTCCCTGGCTCACAGAGCAGAGGACCCCAGGCAGGATGAGACCCACAGTGAGGATGTGGTGTGATATGGTCAAGAGGAAGAAGGGGGCCCGGCAGGGACTTGACCACAGTGCAAAGCTGAGAAGGGGCTGAGTCCACGCGTAGACCCGCGTGGCCTAGTTATTGATTCCGCTTGTCAAAGGATGAATCTTTTCAAGATTTTCATAGACTCGTGATGTGATTCTAGGAGTGGACAAACTTCACCTCACAAGATGGCAAGGGTATTGCGTTGGCCGCATGAAGGCAGGATCACAGACGGTGAGCTGAGAGGAACAGGAGCAGGGAGCAAAGGATGGCTTGACTACATCTGAAGGGGCTTACTCTTCAAGGAGGGGACAGGGTGCAGACCTGTGGAAAAGTAGCTGATTGGTTAGCATTAGCTCACTTCAGGGTGAGCCTCTCAGGACTTTGGAATGCACACAGTGTGTGTGTGTGTGTGTGTGTGTGTGTGTGTGTGTGTGTGTGTGTGTGTGTGTGTCTGTGTCTGTGTGTGTGTGTCTGTGTCTCTCTCTCTCTCTCTCTCTCTCTCTCTCTTTCTGTGTGTGTGTGTGTGTGTGTGTGTGTGTGTGTGTGTGTATTAAGGCTGAGAGAACTCCACTGTCACGGCAGCTGAGACACCTATTTGGGAAGTTAACTAGTTCCCCCTTGACTTCTTGGGTGGTGAGGTGCCTCCATCTTGGCTTGTAAGGGTAACAGTTCTCTAGGGGAACACAGAGATTGAACATACACCAGATTTATTAGAATTGCTTACAGGCCATTCAGCTAATCTGTCTATGAACAGGAAGCCCAAGAATCTAGTAGCTGTTCAGTCCATGAAGCTGGGTGTCCTGGCTGGTCTTCAACAAGCACCGGAATCCCAAAGAGGCGTCAGTGCCAGTAATGGAATGGAGTTGGCCATTGAGAGCAAGCAGGCAAACCGCAAGCTCCCTTCTCCCATAGCTTTATATAAACTGTTAGCAAAGCCCATTTTACAGGTGGATCTTCCTACCTCAAAAGATCCAGGTTAAAAGTGTGTCTCTCCACTCCAACTGGTTTAATTAAGAAAAAAAAATCCCTCACAGGTATACCCAGCTGCTTTGATTTTAGTTACTTCCAGATGTAATCGAATTGACAACCATAAATAGCCATCCCAGCATGGTATACGAGTCTTGGAATGAGAGACTCCATGTTAATATTTGATTTGTTGTGATAGGACCCTGGTGCAGCAGCTGGTTCACATTCATGACCGCATATTGCTTCTTGGCACTCAGAAGTGAGGTCGTGGATCTCATAGTCCCCTTTTTGTTAGAAGCACAACACAAAGGCACCCACAGATCTCCAGAGAAACCAGTATTGGTCAGCATGCAGCATTGTCTTTCCAATGGGAAAGATGTAAAGTCTGTTCTTCCACCCAGAAATCTGGGAGTTGGAAGGAATAAACAACCCAGTGATCTGCATTTTCTGTTGGGCCAGGCCATACCAACTCTACAGCCAGAACTGGAGGTGGCTAGTCATCTAAATGACCCTTACATCTAGGAGCTCCCCAAGCTCCCCCAAACAGGACTGGAGCTACTAATAGTCTAAATGACCCTTCCATGAACTGGATAGCCAGAAGCTCCCCACAAGACCCCACAATCAGGACCAGAGGTGGCTAATAGCCTCACAGTGAAGACCCTCAAAGACTTGCCTGCACCCCCACACCTAAGTTGCTGCTTCCTCCCCAGGGCACTCTGAAGAGTCCCAGCCTCTTCCTTCAGTCCACAGAAAGCTCCTCCTCTCATATCCACTCTTCAGAGAGCACCCAATAAGATCACAAGGCACCTCTGACAACTTTGGTCTTACTGACCCAGCACTTATAGCTGGCTCCAGCAACATAGCAGCCTTCCATCCCCAGCAACACAGCACAAACTTGGGGGCTTTTGGTTTGGTTTGGTTTCACTCTATGTAGCCAAGGCTGTCTTAGAACTTGCTATACAAACCGGAGTGACCTTGAACTCACCATCCTCCTGCCTCCACCTGTCCAGTGCTGGGGTAACAGGCCTGTGCCACTGCCCACTTTAGGTAGCGTTTAAAGGGTTCAGGTAACTTGATCAGTGTCTGGGATCAGGGAGTCACAGTTTTGGCTTCAGTAAGTTCAGAAGAAGAATGGCTGTGAACCAGCACAGACTAGATCATCCTTAATTACAGCTCAGCACCACTTACACCCTGCTGCGGCGTGGGCCTGGAGTGTCCCCAGATGCTCTAGCTAGCTTGCATTCTCTCTGGGACTCCCTTTCCCAAACTCCTGGTGACAAATCTCTAGGACGGAGTCAATCTTCTGGGATTCCTCCCTTGGAAAGTGACATTTGATTTCCAAACATAGGCTGGAAGCGTGCGTGTGTCCCCTTTATAGGAAGCAGGCGAGAAGCTGAAATCCGTCTATCTTCCAACCTTCCCCAGTCTTGGTCTGTCTTTGGAGCGGCGATAGTTACCCGAACGGCTACTGTGGCTTTGGGGTGTAGCTCTCTGAGGTTGTCTCCTCACAGCAACTGCGGAGTCTGTTTCCTTAGAAACTATCTCACGTGTCAAAACTAAGAAGGTGTTTGTCTAAAGCCACAGGCAGGCCCTCTTCCATCCAATCTGCTTTAGCAACCGTATCCAGTGTTAGTGGCTCCTGAACCAAAGTGAGACTTGCCTTAAGCATCACCAGCCTTTGGCTGATGCTGACGGCAGCTGGAGCCACCACGGCCAGCCTTAAAACCATTTACACCCAGGTGCAAGAGCCGTGGCTCTGCGTCTTTAGATGTGTTGCTGGTACTTTTTTTATTTTATCGGATGCTGAGTCCTTGTATTCTTTTCAACATTATCTCCTATTCCAGTCTGATAGCTAAGCCAAGCGGCCAGTCAGTTGCCACTTGCCCTTGCTGAATCCTGATCTTGAAAGGACAGTAAATATCTTGCAGATACTTTTTAAAGACATGGGCCAGACACTACTGTAGATGGTTCTTAAATAATCTCTGTCTCCAGTTTTCTGGTCTTCAATAATAATAATTTGCAAACAAATAAAGTTTGTAAATTCTGTTTTTTTTCTTCATGTGAAGCCTGCAGGGTTGTGGTAGTCCAGGGTCACGGATGTGTGTAGAAACATGGTCCCGGCTGCTCGCATTCTCCCCTCCCTCTAGCTTCCTGTCCCTCTGGACAGGAGAGGGTTAGGCAGATGGCACAGGCTGGTGACACGGGGAGAGCTGGTTTGCTTTCTGATGCTGTGACAAGCACCAGGACCAAAAGTAACTTGAGGAGAACAGAATTTATTTCCCCTTACATCTTACAGTCCACTGTGGAGGGAAGTCTGGGCAGGAACCTGGAGGCAGGAATTGCAGCAAAAACCATGGAGAAGTGCTGCTTGCTGGCTTGTTCCCTAAGGCTTGCTCACTTTGCTTTCTGATCCACCCCAGGATCACCTGCCTAGGGGTAGCACCGCCCACAGGGGCCTGGGCCCTCACACATGAATCATTAATCTAGAGAGTATCCAACAGACTTTCATAGAGGCTAATCTGTGACATTCAGTTCCTCAGCCTTGTTCTAGATGACTCTAGCTTGTCTCAAGATGGCAGAAAACTAACCAGTCCACCAGTGTTCAGGCCAAGTCCCCAGCTTGGCTCAGTGTGGGGGGACTTTGCTAGGTGGGGCTTGGTGGAAGTAGGGAGATCATTGGAGGGGTATCATGGTGGGGATAGTAAGCCCCCAATCCCTTTGTTTTCCTCTTTCATTCATATCCTGCCCTGAAGCTGAGCATGCCTGCTCCATGCACCATCGCCCCTGGCCTCTGAGGTGCCAGCTCCCTCAGTCCCAAACACAAGAAGCCACACAACTGCAGACTGAAGCCTCTCTCCACAACTGAAAGCCAGAATGGACCGTCAGGCTCTGGGTTGATCGTCTCTGGCATCTGTCACAGAGGGCAACTTCAGATCCTTCCAGTAGGCCATTCCATGGAGTGCTGACATTACCCAGCATGGTAAAGTACACAGGACAGAGGGAGGTTCGGGTCAATGCTGCCATTTTACAAATGGTCTCTGTGAAGGTGGGACTTCATCCCAGGTGCTGTACCCAGGCACCAGCCAGCTGAGAACACACAGGAAAGTTCTGAGGTCCACATCACAGTTAGATGAGCTGCTCAAAGTGGCCTCAGCTTCACCTTTTCTCCCTTCCCTGTACCCCAAGAGAACGTGTCCGGATTTCAGTGGGGCCCTAAAAATTCACTTTGAAAGAGACTACCAACAGGTGACCACACTTCAATGTGCCCTGTTATTGATATAGCAAGGTGGAGAGAAAATTCTGGAAGTATGTCCTTCAAATGGTGTCTGGGAAGGAGCTGTGCAGAGAGGGTACAAACTAAAGACAGACAGACAGAGCAGAAGTTTGAAGAGGGAGCCCAGTTCTAAACCCCCACACCTTCCATCACAAGCTCGCACCACACAAGCCTTGTTTGTCCCCAGGACTGAGGAAGTTCCTGGAAGTCAGAGGCATTCTGGGAAAATGCCTCTTCCCTTAGCATTTGGGCAAAGGAAGGGAAAGCACACTGCTAAATTAGCATTTGTATCCTATCTCTGTAATTTATGAATCCAATAAACACTGAGGGGAGGGGGAGAGCCTGGCTTCTGAGAGGAAGCCAGGACCAGCAAACCTTGTGACACTTTAAAAGTATCACGTATCTTACATTTTAACGACACAAGTAGCAACCAAAAAGATTATCTTATCAGATCAGTGGCACCTGGCCGAAGGTTGCCACAAGTCCTAGTACACCTAGTCCCTCTGAAAGGTGACGGCCTTGGCTTCTTCCAGAACGTCTCCGAACCTTGATGTGTTTATGAACCAGCTGAAACAGAGGTCCCTGGTGTAGGGTTTGCTTTGTTTGTGGTTCTATGTGTGTGGTGCACATATATATGTAGGTCATGTGCATGCATGCACACACATACATATACACTCGTGTGCACTCACATATGTGGCAGCCAGAGGAAAGCCTTGGGTATCATTCCTAAAGAACCACCATAAAAAAACAACAAAAATCCAGAGTCTCATTTGCCTGGAACTCACCAAGCAGGCAATTGGCTGACGAATGAACCCCAGGGATCTTCTGGTCTCTACCTCCCCAGCTCTGGAAGTGTGAGCCACCGTGCTGACATTTTGACATGGGTTCCAGGGTTCAAACTCAGGCTCTTCCTCCATATGTTTTAAACAAATACCTGCTGCTTCCATTTGTCTACAGTTTTCTCATACCGACACAGCCCCTAGCTCAAACAAAACGAGAGACTTCTGTCATGTACGAAGGAATGACCTCTGATCCTACAGCCCCTGCTTATACACATCTCTGCCTCAGTTTCCCCACTAGTGGCATGGAGGCATCACCTATATGACATGGGTGGGCGCTGGTGTGCCCTGTGGCTCTGAACTGCTAAGGCAGATGCCGCAGGCCTCTTCTGCTCCGTCCACTACGCCCTCCCTGGTACTTTGTGACCCCCCCCTTCCCATCCCTGTGATCGACTGCTACCAGGGCTGCGAAAAAGAGCTCGGTGACTGTCTTAAAATAGCAGCCTGTCTCTCTCCTGTGAGCTCTGAAGCAGCTGCCTTTGGACTTGTCTGGAACTGTCTGGAAACTGAGACAATGGACCCGGGACACTGTCACCAATTCTCAGATCCAGCACCCTGTCAACTGACTCTCAGACCGGAGGCTCGCACAGGGACGAATGATTCGCACCAGACATCCCTTCATGCCTGCTGAGGGTTAGAAGTCTAAGCTGGGACAGACCGCCCTCCCCATCCACATTGTCCTGTGGGGAAGGACACCTTCCAAAACCTTCAGCTTGGCTTACCCCTGCTCGGTCCTGCTTCACACAGGGTGACATCAGGCAGTCTGAGGCAAGGACTTTCTACCCATGTCACAGAGCACCTTTCTTTGTGTTCTGTCCCTGCAGCATTCCTGGGGGATGGACGGACAGTGGAGTAGATTAGGCTCACAATGCTGGAGGACGGGAGGTCTGAGGGCGTGACGTAGCCATCTGGTGAGTCCGGAGCCACACTGCAATGTGATGGGGGCTCTAGGCCAGAAGAAAGCAGTAAACTCAACTCTTATCTATCGTAAAACCAGCGGTGCCACCTTGGGGCCCACCCGCATCCATTTAATGACTGCCGGGCAGGCAGTCTCTAGGGTGCCCTCTGCAGGTCACGACAGGTAGGTGCAAGGCTTTTCTAGAACCATCACCACCTCCAGCACTACCGTGGCTGCACACAACCAAATACTTGTTAAGTGTCCATTTGTCAGGTGGTGGTGAATGCCTTTAATCTCGTCACTCAGGGGGCCGAGGCTGGCAGATCTCTCTGAGTTCAAGACTAGTCTGGTTTCCAGAGCTAGTTCTAGGACAGCTAGGGCTACACAGAGATTCTGTCTGGGGGCAGGAGGGAGTCTATTTGTAGAACTACACTCAGACCTGTGGGATGTAGGAGACAGTGTTTGCTCTTGGTGTCACCTGTGTGATTTCCAGACGTGAGTTCAGACACAGTGTCACTCTGGTGGGACGGTGGTAGGCATCTCACTGACATTAGGTAGTGTTCAATTGGAACCTCCAACTAGTCCCTGCATGATCCCAAAAACCCTATTCCTGTTTCTCTCTCTTTCCAAACCCTGTGCTCTCAAAGAGTCTCCAACAAAGAAAAGGTACCAAAAAGCCCCGTTCCACATTCCTGGAGAGTATTGTATCTCCCCTGTTGCCAACAGCAGCCCAAATCCCTGCCTAAGCATTTCGCTTAGGCACAAACCCAGCTTGTGGGGGACACGCCATCACCCCTTGACTACAAACTATATAATCTTCCTGCTTTAGGTTAGCTGTGTGGCTTCTCTGGCCTCCATCTCTGGGACTGGAGAACTCACCTGGGAGTCGCTTTGTTCAAATAAACCTGTTGTTATATTTTTTTCAATTTGGCTTGATCTGACTTGCTGTATCGGCAGAGAAACCTATTATCAGACTACAGAAAACCTCTTAGGTCGCTTCTTGCTTGCAAGGGTAGATTCCTAACTCCACGTGAGGACAAAGATGTGGCATGAGCTGAACCGTTGCCATGAGTAGCCCTGGATCTAGTGAGAGAGCCTGTGTTGACTGTGGGCAGAACTGAGGTCCTGGACTGGACAGACAGAAAGATGGCTGAGCACACACTTTCTCGGCATCCGGAATGGTGTATACAATGTGACCAACCTCTTCCCAGCACCATTTCTTCCCACCATGGTGGACTGTACCCTTTAAAACCGTAAGCCAAAGCTCAAATTGCTTGTCTCAGGAGTTTGGTCCCAACATCAGGAACAGTAACTAATACACCCGAATTGGTATTGGGAGGTGGTGCTGCTGTGAGAAACCTGACCATGTTGTTCTTAGGCTTTTTGAACTGGTTTGGGGGAGGCATGTAGAAGAGCTTAAAACTCCAGGCTAGAAAATCTCCGGGACATTTTGATCGGAGCCTGGAAGACAAGAATACAGAGAGAAATGTGGACAGTGGAGACCCAGGGAGGCTTTAGGGAAAACGTTCTATCTGGAAGTGGGTTAGGGACATTGTGTGATATTCTGGCAGAAGTTCTGACTGCATTCTGCCCATGTCCTGAGAACCGGAGCCAGGTTGAATTTAAAGAGTGTAGGCTGGTATGTCTTGCAGAGGAAGTCTCCAGGCAGGAGAGCACCGGGTTGAGGCAAGCTATTGCTCACGGCTCTCCTCGAGGCCCCCAGTGAGAGAGGGGAAAGTGGATCAGGAAGATGGTGACGCTGACTACAGTTTGGTGAGAAAAGGTGTGCAGGTGAGATCAAGGTTTCAGAGACGGAGAGACAGGCAACTAGGAGACAGGCAACTAGGAGTCTCCAGTCCACTAGGAGACCCTGGAAGAAGGTGGCGGGGCTGCGGAGATCCCTGAAGCTCAGGAGAGATGAGGAGGCAGCGAGCGCCCCCGTGTGGCGGACCTGGGAACAGAGACTCCGCCGCTCCTCGCAGATGTAACCAGCATCCACTATGCTACAATCTTTGCTACAATCTTGTACGACGGAATTCTTCCAAGTCCAGTTCGTGTTCTGAGGGTCATTTCATACTTGATATGTGCCCTGTAAGAGTGGATTGCCACAGGGACACTTTTACCGGCAATTTGACAGACAGGTTTCACGCTTTCCATGTATTCAAGTTTGAGGTTGATTTGTTGTTGTATTTTATTTTGTGTGGTGCTGGGGCCTGGCCATGCTGGGTCAGTGATTGAGCTATCGAGCCACACTTCAGCTCTGACTTCTTCTTGATGCAATAAGCATATTTTGGTACCAAAATCAAAACCATAAAACATATAGATCCCACCTCCGCTGTTTCTGTCCTCAATCCCTTCCCCGTCAGTCTTTTGCTTTTCTCATCTAATCTTCCCATGCTCCACCACTACTTTAAAAAAAAAAAAAAAGGAGGCCGGGCGGTGGTGGCGCACGCCTTTAATCCCAGCACTCGGGAGGCAGAGGCAGGCGGATCTCTGAGTTCGAGGCCAGCCTGGTCTACAAGAGCTAGTTCCAGGACAGGCTCTAGAAACTACAGGGAAACTCTGTCTCGAAAAAACCAAAAAAAAAAAAAAAAAGGAAACAATGTTGTTTTGTAAACAATAGAGTTTACAAGGTACTCTCAACTGATTACAGAAAGCCTCCGTCTTGAGTTGCTTTGCTTTGTTCTTTTGCTTTTGTTACTAATGTATATTTATTGTACATAGTGTAGGTTTCATGAAGATAATCTCAAATATATCAGGTAACTTGACCATGTTTACCTTCTCCTAGTCTCCTACACACCCTACCCCATCCTCACCAAAGTTTTTCCTTCTCATCTCCTCCCAATAGGCTCCATTCTCCTCCCCCTGGTCTCCTCTCTGCTTGATTTCAAGTCCTACTTATGTGAGTGACTCTGTGTGTGTGTGTGTGTGTGTGTGTGTGTGTGTGTGTGTGTGTGTTTGTGTGTGGTGTGGTGTGTAGTTTTTCTGGTAAAAATGGTCAGTGACTGGGGAGGAAAGTCAGCAACATAAAGTAAAAAACTCACCAAAATCTATGAGAAAACTCAGTGATGATGGATTTAAAAACTGGCGACATCAAAGAAAAGTTCAGCAAGGAAATAGAGATTGAGAACGAAACAAATCACTAGAGAGGTTGTAGATGAAAACCCAATGAACCGAATAAAAAGCACATACAGTGGAAAACATCACCAAGAGGCCACCAAGCAGGAGGAGGACCAGGAGGATGAGGATAAGGCTGATGAGGGGCAGCATTCAAACATCAATGACAGAAAGAATGAATGAGTGTGGCCGTGACATCTGCGCACTTCGAGAGGCCATCAAAGGACAAAACTCAAAAGCCCAGTAGAGAGGAGGACCTGAGAGAAGAATAAAGACCACTCAGTGAGACTGTAGCCCCAAATTCTCTAGATAAAGAAATAGACAGCTCCCCCCCCCCCCCGCCTCATCCTCCCGTCTTTGGGGCCACAAAATCCTACAGCTCAGCCTGTTTGGGCGCCGGGAACCTGGAATTGAGTGCACCCAGGCCGGTGGGAGGTCCCCTCCTTCATTAGCCTGCCTGCAGCAAGGTAGGCCCTTTGTCAGCGAGCTGCTTGGCCTGCAAGGAGACCTGACAGTCTGCCAGAGAATCAATCATTCATTGGGGTGAGTGAATTGAATTCATTGGGGTGAATTGAACTTCTAAAAGAAGACCCAAAGGGGATTATTCAGAGGAAGAAATGGGCAGACACCAATGCAAGAATTCCTCCAACAATTTGAAAAACAACATGAAAGCACCAGAACCCAGCGAACTTATAACAGGAGGACTTGAACACACTAATAAAGAAGAAGTAGAAAAAATTAACTTTATGAAAGTAATAGAGTCCCTTAAACAGGAGGTGAAAAACTCCCTTAAGGAAATGGACGAGAAGAATAACAAAAAGTTTGAAGAATTGAGTAAATCCGTAAATGATATCCTAGGAAACCAAGAAAAAACAATCAAACAGATAATGGAAACAGTGCAAGACTTGAAAACTGAAATGGAGGCAAGGAAGAAAACACAACCCGAGGGCCAGCTGGATATGGAAAATCTATGTAAACGAACAGAGACTACAGAAACAAGCATAACCAACAGAATACAAGAGATAGAAGAAAGAATCTCAGATTCTGAAGATACCATAGAGAAAATAAACGCACTGATCAAAGAAAACAGCAAATCCAACAAATTCTCATCACAAAACATTCAGGAAATCTGGGACACAATAAAAAGACCAAACCTAAGAATAATAGGCCTAGAAGAAGGAGAAGAATTACAGCTCAATGGTCCAGAAAATATATTTAATAAAATTATAGAAGAAAACTTCCCAAACCTAAAGAAAGATATTCCTATTAAGGTTCAAGAAGCTTACAGAACACCAAATAGACTGGATCAAAAAAATACATCCCCTCGCCATATTATAATCAAAACACAAAACATACAGAATAAAGAAAGAATATTAAGAGCTGCAAAGGAAAAAGGTCAAGTAACATATAAAGGTAAACCTATCAGACTAACACCTGACTTCTCTATGGAAACCATGAAAGCCAGAAGGTCCTGGATAGATGTTTTGCAGAAACTAAGAGACCATGGATGCAAGCCCAGATTACTATACCCAGCCAAGCTTTCATTCACTCTAAATGGAGAAAACAAAATATTCCAGGATAAAAACAAATTTAAACAATACATAGCCACAAATCCAGCCTTACAGAAAGTAATAGAAGGAAATTCACAAACAAAGGAGTCCAGCATTGCCCAAAATAACTCAGACATCTAGTGACCCTTCACCAGCACATCTCAAAGAAAGGAAACACACAATCTCTACTACAAATAAAAAATGACAACCGGAGTTAACATCCACTGGTCATTAATATCACTTAATATCAATGGACTCAATTCACCTATAAAAAGGCACAGGCTAAGAGATTGGATACGAAAACAGGATCCAACATTCTGCTGTTTACAAGAAACACACCTCAACCACAAAGACAGACATCTACTCAGAGTAAAGGGTTGGGAAAAGGTTTATCAAGCAAATGGACCTAAGAAACAAGCCGGTGTGGCCATACTAATTTCTAACAAAGTTGACTTCAAACTAAAATCAATCAGAAGAGATGGAAAGGGACACTTTATACTCATTACAGGAAAAATCTATCAGAATGAAGTCTCAATCCCGAATATCTATGCCCCTAATACAAAAGCACCCACTTATATAAAAGAAACATTACTAGAACTCAAGGCAGCCATCAAACCAAACACACTGATAGTGGGAGACTTCAACACTCCTCTTTCACCAATGGACAGGTCAATTCGACAGAAACCTAACAGAGAATTAAGAGACTTAATAGAGGTAATGAACCAAATGGACTTAACAGACATCTATAAAACATTCCACCCAAACAGGAAAGAATATACCTTCTTCTCTGCAGCTCATGGAACCTTTTCGAAAATTGACCATATACTCTGTAATAAAGCAAACTTCCACAGTTACAAAAACATATTAGTAACCACCTGCATCTTATCGGATCACCATGGATTAAAATTAGAATTCAACAACAATGCTACCCCCAGAAAGCCTACAAACTCATGGAAACTGAACAGTCAACTACTGAACCACAGCTGGGTCAAGGAAGAAATAAAGAAAGAAATTAAAGTCTTTCTTGAATTTAATGAAAACAAAGGCACAACATACTCAAACCTATGGGACACAATGAAAGCAGTGCTAAGAGGAAAATTCATAGCACTAAGTGCCCACTTAAAGAAAACGAAAGAAGCACTCATTGGTGACTTAACAGCACACCTGAAAGCTTTAGAAAAGAAAGAAGCAGACTCACCTAGGAGGAGTAGAAGACTGGAAATTATCAAACTGAGGGCAGAAATCAACAAAATAGAAACACAGAAAACAATCCAAAGAATCAATGAAACAAAAAGCTGGTTCTTGGAGAAAATCAACAAGATTGACAAACCCCTAGCCAAACTAATCAAACGGCAGAGAGAGAACACAAATTAATAAGATCAGAAATGAAAAGGGGGACATAACCACAGACACAGAGGAAATTCAGAGAATCATTAGATCTTACTACAAAAGCCTGTATGCCACAAAATTGGAAAATGTAAAAGAAATGGACACTTTTTTAGATAAGTACCATATGCCAAAGTTAAACCAGGACCAGGTAAATGCTCTAAATAGTCCAGTTAGTCGCGAAGAATTAGAAACTGTTATCAGAAACCTCCCTACCAAAAAGAGCCCAGGACCTGATGGGTTCAATGCAGAATTCTACCAGAACTTCCAAGAAGACCTAATACCTATACTCCTTAAGGTATTTCATAATATAGAAACAGAACAGTCATTGCCAAATTCCTTTTATGAAGCTACAATTACCCTGATACCTAAACCACACAAAGACTCAACCAAGAAAGAGAATTACAGGCCAATCTCACTCATGAACATCGATGCAAAAATTCTCAATAAAATACTGGCAAACAAAATCCAAGAACACATTAGAAAAATTATCCACTATGATCAAGTAGGCTTCATCCCAGCGATGCAGGGCTGGTTCAACAAACGAAAATCTATCAATGTAATCCATCATATAAATAAACTGAAGGATAAAAACCATATGATCATCTCATTAGATGCAGAAAAAGCATTTGACAAAATTCAGCACCCCTTTATGAGAAAGGTCTTGGAGAGATTAGGGATACAGGGGTCATTCCTAAATATAATAAAGGCTATTTACAGCAAGCCGACAGCTAACATCAAATTAAATGGAGAGAAACTCAAGGCCATCCCACTAAATTCAGGAATGTGACAAGGCTGTCCACTCTCTCCTTATCTCTTCAATATAGTGTTTGAAGTTCTAGCAATAGCAATAAGACAAAACAAGGGGATCAAGGGGATTCGAATTGGAAAGGAAGAAGTTAAACTTTCATTATTTGCAGATGATATGATAGTGTACATAAGCGGCCCGAAAAACTCCACCAAAGAACTCCTACAGCTGATAAACTCCTTTAGTATCGTGGCAGGATACAAGATCAACTCCAAAAAATCAGTTGCCCTCCTATATATAAAGGATAAGGAAGCAGAGAAAGAAATAAGAGAAGCGTCACCTTTCATGATAGCCACAAATAGTATAAAATATCTTGGGGTAACTCTAACCAAGGAAGTGAAAGACCTATTTGACAAGAACTTTAAGTCTTTGAAGAAAGAAAATGAAGAGGATACCAGGAAATGGAAGGATCTCCCTTGCTCTTGGATTGGGAGGATCAACATAGTAAAAATAGCAATACTACCAAAGACAATCTATAGATTTAATGCAATCCCCTTAAAGATCCCATCAAAATTCTTCACAGATATTGAGAGGACAATAATCAACTTTATATGGAAGAACAAGAAACCCAGGATAGCCAAAACAATCTTATACAATAAAGGAACTTCTGGAGGCATTACCATCCCTGACTTCAAACTCTATTACAGAGCTACAGTATTGAAAACAGCTTGGTATTGGCATAAAAACAGAGAAGTCGACCAATGGAATCGAAGACCCAGATCTTAACCCACAAACCTATGAACACCTGATTTTTGATAAAGGAGCTAAAAGCACACAATAGAAGGAAGAAAGCATCTTCAACAAATGGTGCTGGCATAACTGGATG
Organism: Arvicola amphibius; assembly: GCF_903992535.2. Lineage (NCBI taxonomy): Eukaryota > Metazoa > Chordata > Mammalia > Rodentia > Cricetidae > Arvicola > Arvicola amphibius. Next base: position 87,517,144 of record NC_052050.1, on the reverse strand, counting down.
TCAACCTGTAGAAGAATGAAAGTAGATCCGTGTCTATCACCATGCACAAAACTCAAGTCCAAATGGATTAAAGACCTCAATATCAATCTGAACACACTGAACCTGTTAGAGGAGAAAGTGGGAAGTACTCTACAACATTTGGGCACAGGAGACCGCTTCCTACGTATAGCCCCAGCAGCACAGACATTAAGGGCAACATTGAATAAATGGGACCTCCTGAAGCTGAGCAGCTTCTGTAAAGCAAAGGACACTGTCACTAAGACACAAAGGCAGCCTACTGACTGGGAAAAGATCTTCACCAACCCCGCAACAGACAAAGGTCTGATCTCCAAAATATATAAGGAACTCAAGAGACTAGACTTTAAAATGCTAATTAACCCAATTAAAAAATGGGGCACTGAACTGAACAGAGAATTCTCAACAGAAGAAGTTCAAATGGCCAAAAGACACTTAAGGGCATGCTCAACCTCCTTAGCAATCAGGGAAATGCAAATCAAAACAACTTTGAGATACCATCTTACACCTGTCAGATTGGCTAAAATCAAAAGCACCAATGATAGCCTTTGCTGGAGAGGATGTGGAGTAAGGGGTACACTCATCCATTGCTGGTGGGAATGCAAACTTGTGCAACCACTTTGGAAAGCAGTGTGGAGGTTTCTCAGGAAATTTGGGATCAACCTACCCCAGGACCCAGCAATCCCACTCTTGGGAATTTACCCAAGAGATGCCCAATCATATTACAAAAGCATTTGTTCAACTATGTTTATAGCAGCATTATTTGTAATAGCCAGATCCTGGAAACAACCTAGATGCCCTTCAATGGAAGAATGGATGAAGAAAGTGTGGAATATATACATATTAGAGTACTACTCGGCGGTAAAAAACAATGACATCTTGAATTTTGCATGCAAATGGATGGAAATAGAAAACACCATCCTGAGTGAGGTAACCCAGGCCCAAAAAGATGAACATGGGATGTACTCACTCATAATTGGTTTCTAGCCATAAATAAAGGACATCGAGCCTATAATTCATAAAAAATCCTAGAGAAGCTATATAAGAAGGTGAACCCAAAGGAAAACATATAGTTATCCTCCTGGATACTGGAAGTACACAAGATTGCCGGACAAAAAATGGGAACGTGGGGGTGGGGTGGGATGGGGGTATGGGAGGATGGGGAGAGAAAAGTGTGAAGTGGAGGATGGGAAGAGCTTGGGGGAATAGGATGGTTGGGATATAGGAAGGGTGGATATGGGAACAAGGAATTATATATCTTAGTTATGGGAGCCATTCTAGGGTTGGCAGAGACTTGACTCTAGAGGGGTTCCCAGGTGTCCAGGAAGACGCCCCCAGCTAGGTCCTTGGGCAGCTGAGGAGAAGGTGCCAGAAATGTCCAGATCCTATTGCCATACTCATGAATATCTTCCATACCACCATAGAACCTTCACCTGGCATTGGATGGAGAAAATGACAGAGCCCCACATAGAAGCACCGGACTGAGCTCCCAAGGTCCTGATGAGGAACAAAAGGAGGGAGATCATGAGCAAGGAAGTCAGGACCGTGAGGAGTGCATTTACCCATTGAGACGGTGGGACAGATCTAACGGGAGACCACCAAGTCCAGTTGGAATGGTACTGATGGAACAGGGGACCAAACCGGACTCTCTGAATGTGGCTGATGGTGGAGGAGTGCAGGGAGCCGATTTGCCGGCCACCATCACAAGATGGCGCTGAGCCCCTGCAGCGCCAAGTAAACAACTCCATATTAGACAAGGCTCTAGACAAAACCTCCCACAGACATGACCCGTGTCCACTCTCCCTATATAAGCGGCTGCTGTTTAGTGCTCAGGGCCCTTCGCTTCCTGCTCTCCCTACAGCCAAGAGGCTCCAATAAAGCGTGATTTAAAAAAAATCCTCGACTCGGTGGTTGTTCTTCCCTGCTGGCCAGGGGGGTTCGCCACAGAGGAGGACTGAGAAACCACGGACAACAGCAATGAACATGAACTCTACAGCATGGATGGGCTCACTGTGAGCCTTGTCAGTTTGGTTGCTCATCTTCCTGGACTTAGGGGGAGCTGGGAGGACCTTGGACTTAACATAGTGAAGGGAACCCTGATGGCTCTTTGTCTTGGAGAGGGGTGGAATGGGGATATGGGTGGAAGGGAGGGGAGAGGAGGGGGAGGAGGAGGGGAGGAGATGGAAATCTTTAATAAAAAAATGAGAAAAAAAAAGAGAATGTTTAAAAGAGAAAAAAAATTTCAAGGTTGATCTACAAAAAAAAAAGAAGAAGAAAAGAAAAAGAAATAGACAGCAAGCCCAAGCCCAACTTAGAACCTAGACAGAAGCAGACAGAGAAGTCTCTCCATGACAGTTATGGTCAGGAGGCTAATGCAGGCGGAAATCTCTGTCCCACAGCTGCTCCCAAGTAACCACACAGAGGCTTAGTATTAATTATAAATGCTGGGCCATCAGGCTTATGACCAACTCTTACATTTTTGTTAATCCATATTTTATCTACACTTTGCCATGTGACTTGATATCATTTCTCAGTATGGCATGTCCATCTTGCTTCTCTGTGTCTGCTCAAGACTCCAGACTCCGCCCTTCTTCCTGCCAGCATTCTCTGTTTGACTCTGTCACCTAACTTTATCCTGTTCAGTTATTGGCCAATCAGCTTCTTTTAATTTTTAAAACATTTATTTATTTATTTATTTATTTATTTATTTATTATGTATACAATGTTCTGTCTGTGTGTATGCCTGAAGGCCAGAAGAGGGCACCAGACCTCATTACAGATGGTTGTGAGCCACCATGTGGTTGCTGGGAATTGAACTCAGGACCTTTGGAAGAGCAGGCAATGCTCTTAACCGCCGAGCCATCTCTCCAGCCCCCAATCAGCTTCTTTATTAGACCAATCACAGCAACATATATTCACACAGTGTAAAGAAATTTCCCACATGCCAAAATGACAGAGCCAAGGTGGATGACACCCAGGAAGCCAAATGGGGGGGTCATAGCTATCAGAAGAAGACCCTCAAAGGAATCCTACCCACAGGAGAGATAAATGAACACTTCCATGAGGACATGGGAAATAATAAACCACATTAGAACATTAAATAAATAAGTAAAAATTTGGAAAGCATTAGACATTACAAAATTTAAAAACCACAGAATTTAATATACAATGACAGAATTTAATATACACTTTTTACTACAAACACTGAATATAGATGGTCACAATTCTCCAATCAAAAGATATGAACTGAAATATCAGATTTAAAACATGATCCATCTGTTTGCTGCCTGCAAGAAGGACTGTCTTGTTTTCAGATGGTGATGATTCCATATCAAAGAGACCTTAAAGATTCCACCATAAAACCAGAGCTGTTGAACAACTCTCATCAAAATGACAGAATACAAAATTAACATATGGAAATGAGTAGCCATGAGCTTACTGTCTTCCACACGGGAAGTTTTCTCTTCTCCTTTATTTGAGAAGCATGCTTTATGAGCTGTAGTGATCTGGGTGGACTGCTCCTGTCTGTCCCAGTATCTGTTTGGAATATATCAATCTGTGCTCTAGAAACTTTTAAAGTTGCTATTGAGAAACCTGCTGTTGCTCTGATGGCTTCACCAGTATGTGGGGCTTGGTGATTCTTTCAGTTTTTAATAAGCTTGCTTTGTTTGGCTGCTTGGTGTTTCAGCTGCGGTATGACACAGAGAGAATGCTGGGAAGAAGGGCGAGGTCTGAGGAGACACCCCGAGACACAGCGAACCGGATGGGAAGTACATGCATGAGATAAATCAACTTCAGGGCAGACGTAGAAGAATAGAAATGGGTTCATTTAAGTTACAAGAGCTACTTAAAAACAAGCCTAAGCTGTCGGCTGAGCATATAACTAATATTAAGAAGTCTTTGTGTGGTTGTTTAGGGAGCAGAAGGTGGGACAGAAAAGTCTGCCTACAATTCTCCTTTTGCATTCCTAATTTGTAGACTTGGCATTGTAATGGTGTCACAGAGATCTTGAGTGTTCTCTCTCTTTTTTTTTATTAATCCGTCATTGCCACTGTCTTAGTGTTCTAATTTAATGTTCCACTCCTTCCACTAGATCCATTCTACTCTCATGGTGCAGTGGCTGAATTTCTTCACTTATTGGGCTTTTCATTCCCAACATTTCAGTTGATATTTTTCAGTATTTTTAGTTCTCTGCTGAACTCACTTTCATGGCCTGTGTGGCCTTCTTTACTCCATTCAGCTGTTTGATTGTGTTCTTTTCTAGTTTATTTGGGAGTTTATCTGTATCACCTCTGATTTTATTTAACCTTTATTATCATCATCCTTTTAACATTTTTGTCAGGGATTTCATCTAGTTCACTGCGGTTAGAGGTCATGACTGTGAGATTAGTAATTTTTGGAGCAGTCACTTCAACTTGGTTCTCTGTAGCCCTTGAGTTTCTGCACGGGGACTTGTATATATGGATTAGGAGGTTGGCTGAATTCTTGTTTAATCACCCACAACCCCTTCAATGAAAGAATTTGCAATGTCTTGGAGCAGCTTATAGTAGGGTTGAAGGGTCATTTCTCTCTGCTAGGCTGGGGTCCATCACAGTAGCCCCTCCATGACATGCTTAGGCACCAGCTGAATACCCTATACTGCTCCAAGAGAGGAATGCTCTCTGCAGAAGTCAGCACAACCACAGGCCCACTGTGAAAGCACAGTGCCAAGCAGTGTAAAATGCCTGGCCCTTCAATGCTAGTACTCGTTATAGGATAAAGGGACGTGGATATTATTGTGTGTGCTGAGTTATCTGTCACTGGTGTATGCTCATACAAGAAGAAAACAAGGTAAGACTACCAATTAATATTATGACAACAGAAGAAAATTGAAAAGGGGAAAAGTAAATAGAAGGGGAGGAGCTGGGGTAGCACTAGGTAAAAGTAGAATGAACAGAATAAAGGCAAAGACATGCAACAGCTAACCAAACCATCCCACACTCAGAAGACTGAGACAGGGGGACCCCCCCCCCAACACCAGTTGTATTAGTCGTGGTTAGAGTAACATCCTGTAGGATGAATCTTTCATAGATAGATATAGATAGATGGGGCTTATTAGAATGACTGACAGGCCGTGGCCTAAGAATCCAGGAGATGTTCAGTGCATGCGGCTGTCTGTCTCAGCTGGTCTACAGTATACACTGGAATGCCGAAGAAGTAGACTCTAATGCCAGTGAAGGAACGGGCCTGCCTTTGAGCAATCAGTCAAAGAGCAAGGCTTCCTCCTTCTGTGTGTTTATACGGGGGTTCCAGCAGAAGGTGTGGCCCAGATTAAAGATGGATCTTCCCAGCTCAAAAGATCTGGACTGAAGCTCTGTCTTTCCACTTCAAATGACTTAATTAAGCAAAACTCCCTCACAGACCCGTCATTTTGGGATTTTAGTTCATTCCAGATGTAGTCACTTTGACAGCCAAAGTAACCATCACAGGTTCAGCCCTCGTCAACTTGTAACGCAGACATATCTCCTTATGTCATGCTTAATTTCCAAATGAAAACAATACCCAGGTCATAATTATGCCTAACATAACTATCCCAGGACACACTTGCAAACACAGTTTGTATTTAACTAGGCCAAAATTATACCTGATGTGGCTCAGGAGGGCAAAAGACACCCATGGGGCAGCCAGGGTTCTCACGGTTATGATGAGCAAGTGTGCAGTAGAGAAATGGGGGAGAAAGAGAGGCAGAGTGGTTCACGAGCTATGAGAGGCAGATTTGAAGAGATGGGGGCTGAGGAATGGGCTGATGTTGGTGGCCTGCTTGCCGCCAGGGGCCAGGGTAACATCCGGGCCTGGGCTACTGACACATCTGTCCTACCATAGCTGTGGTCTGTGTTGACATCCCTGACCCATGTTACCACCAAGGGCCATGGGATTGCCCAGGGTCTGGGTCACCACCTGTGGCCATTTTGCTGCCATAGAGTTATGCAGCCACTGGGGCCATATTGATCTGAGTAGCCTGTGCTGCCACCAGGCATGATGACATCAAGGCCTGAACTGCTGCCATGGGCCGTGTCTGTGTCTGTGACCCTGCAGCAGCCAGGGTCTGTGTTGATGTCTACAGGTTTAGTAGCTGCTGAAGGCCATGTGGACGACTGTGGTCTGGTCAGACACCTGAGTCCATGTTCATATCCGAGGGCCACGCTGCCACCAGGGCCGTGCTAATTTAGATAGCCCATGCTGCCACATGGGGCCATGTCTGGGTCCATGGCCCTACAACAGCCAGGACTGGGTTGATATCATGACTCCTGATACCACCAAAGGCTGTGCAAATACTGTGGGTTTGGGCTGTCACCTGAGGCCAGGCAGGGATCTGAGGATCATGCTGCAAAAGGATAATTAGGCCATAAATGGCATATCAGCACCCTTGGAGGAATGGATCTAAGATACAATCAATATTGAATCTTACCTTGGATAGGAAAGGGTATTTCCAGAGGCTTGAAGAAAAATTTGTCAAGTATTTTAATCATGGTAAACAAGGTCGCCTAAAAAGGGATTATAAACAGAGCATTCCTAGAAACAATGCTTCTTCTAAGCATAATGCAAATGGAACACCCCTCGATTCTGGATTATGCAGAAGGTATTGCAAGGGTAGGCATTACACTATCAACAAAGGACAGTCAAGGTAAACCTTTGCCATTGGGAAACACCTTGAGGGGCCTCTCACGGGTCCCCATGCCAAATTCAGTTCCACCATTTTCTGTCATCATGGAGGAAACTCCTTTTCAGGGCAATTAAAGAACCTAGTGCCTATTGTAAGAAACCATACTGCTCTGGGTGATAGAACAGATATAGAAGAGAGAACAAAAAAAATCAGGAAAAAACAGACCAAAATTAAAATATGAATGAATGAATGAATGACACTGTCATTGAAGGTCTAGTAGACACTGGTGCAGATACAACAATACTTTCATCAGAATCCTGGCATCCAACCTGGCCTCTTTAGGATGTAAATGTTCAGTTTTTAGGGATCGAAACTTTATCTCAAGTAAAGCAAAGTGTGAGATGGGTCAAATGTATAGAACCAGAAGGACAGAGAGGAAAATTAAATTCATATGTGGCTAACATAGCAATTAATGTGAGGACATGATTTGTTACAGCAATAGAACACTCAAATTAAAATTCCTCCAATCTTAGAAACAAGCCATAAATTAACATATGTTTGAGATTCTGCTAATTATTTAAGATATAAAATAGGTCTACAAAAAAATAGACCCCAAGAAGTACAAATTAGGAGAGACTGATTATAGACTCTTAATGACTTTCAAAGATGCTAGGAGACATTTCCTATCTATGGTCCACTATTGGAATAAAAAATGATGAACTCAATAATTAGTTCAAAATCTTAGATGGTGACAAGGACTTAAATAGTCCAAGAGAACTATCAGACAAAGCTGAGAGAGAATTGGCTTTGGTGGAAAAGAAATAACAGGAGGTACATATGGATCATTTGGATTCAAAGCTTGATTGCATTCTGGTTATTTTACTTTCTATGCATTCTCCTATAAGAATATTAATACATAGAGAAGGTATTATCTTAGAATGGATTTTTTACTAAATAAACAGAGTAAAAAAATTAAAACTTATGGGGCTGGAGAGATGGCTCAGCGGTTAAGAGCATTGCCTGTTCTTCCAAAGTTCCTGAGTTCCATTCCCAGCAACCACATGGTGGCTCACAACCATCTGTAGTGAGGTCTGGTGCCCTCTTCTGGCCTTCAGGCATACACACAGACAGAACATTGTATACATAATAAAAATAAATTAAAAATAGATGTTTGCCAAAAAAATTAAAACTTATGTGGAAAATGTTTCTGAGTTAATTCTAAAAGGAGAATTGAGGCTTTGCCAATTATCAGGAATAGACCCATCAGAAATTGTAATATCTTTTACTAATAATGAAACTGACAAGTTATGGGCAGAAAGTGAACCTTTGCAAAGAGCTTGTAGTAATTTTTTGGGAGAGATAACAACAAATATCCCAAAAGCAAGAGGATTCAATTTATAAAGAGAATTAACTGAATCTTTCCTCGCATTGTATGGGGAACACCAATATCTGGAGCCCCTACATTCTATACTGATGCATATAAATCAGGAAAGGCAGGTTACAAATCAGAAAATTTAAGTAAGGTGGAACAAAGCCCTTATGATTCTGTACAAAAGTCAGGTTATATGCTATTCTCATAGTATTAATGGATTTTACAGAATCTCTTAATAGTTACTGATTCACAATTATGCAGAAAGAGTTGTTTTGCAGCCAGGCAGTGGTGGCACATGCCTTTAATCCCAGCAATCAGGAGGCAGAGGCAGGTGGATCTCTGTGAGTTTGAGGTCAGCCTGGTCTACAGAGTAAGTTCCAGGACTGGCTTTATAGCTTCAGAGAAACCCTGTCTTGAAAAAACAAAAAGGAAAAAAAGTTGTTTTGCATATTGAAACCAATGAGTTTATATCAGATGATATAGAATTGACTTTATTATTTATTCATTTACAAGAAATAATCAGGAATAGAAATCATCCCATATATATATATATATATATATATATATATATATATATATATATATATGATCCCATATGGGTCTGCAAGGTCCTCTAGCACAAAGTAATGAAAAATTTGATCAACTGTTGATAGGAAATTTGCTGGTGATCTCAGAATTTTATAAAAGCATCATGTCAATAAGCAAAGGTTTGAAAAAGTGATTTTTCCATTATTTGGCAACAAACCCAGGAAATTATAAAGAAATGTCCTACTTGTTCTTTATACAGTCAAACTCCACTACCTGCAGCAAGTAACCCAAAGGATATTCAAAGAATGAAATCTGGCAGATGGGTGTGTTTCATTTTATAGAATTTGAAAAATTAATGTACACCACACCATTGATACCTATTCAGTTTTTGATGGGCAACTGATTTGAGTTCTGAAAAGGCTAATTTAGTAATCACACATTTGCTAAAAGTTATGGCCATCATGGGTTAATTAAGACTGACAGTGCTCCAGCACATGTCTCTAGCAAAATGAAACAGTGTTTTACTTATTAAGTAGAAAACATATTATAGGTATACAACACGATCCTACAGAGCAAGCAGTTATAGAAGATCAAATCAAACTCTAAAGGATATGCTAAATAAACAGAATAGGGTAATAAAGGACTGCAGAAATGATTGCATAATGCTTTATTAACTTTTAATTTTCTAAATGCTAATGAGAAAGGACAACAGCTGCAGAGAGACATTGGATAATAGAAAAAAAACTACTGAATTAAATCAGCTTGTATAGTTTAAAGAGTGCTGACCTCAGAATGGAAACCAGGGTATGTGTTACATTAGGAAAGTTTTGGTTTTGTTTCCATAGGAGAAGAAAAGCTATGGATACAATCAAAAGAGATAAAGGTTCTATTTTAGCAAGAGAGACCTCTTAATTAGAAGAGATGATAGTTTATCAACCAGTGTGTCCATTCAATATAAAAAACTTATATGACTAACAAATGCTTCTCATTTGATCAGATGTAACTTGCCAAAAGGAAAGCTGGCTTTGTAGTTGGAATGTGATTCTCTCTTTCTCTAAACCCAAGCAGTCTTGTTAAAGTAAAATCCAAAATCTCTGTATAAGGTGAGAAGAACCACCTGACTGGTGTAGGAGGTCCTTCTGTCTATGTGTTGCTTTCATTGGTTGAATATAGAAACTGCTTGGCCTGATAGGTCAGAACTTAGGTAGCGGAGAAGACAGAAACTGAGTGCTGGGAGGAAGGAAGCAGAGTCAGGGAGAGACACCATGGAGCCACCAGAGACAGAGTGCTGACTCTTTCCCGGTAGGCCACTGCCACATGGTGATACAGATTAATAGAAATGGGTTTAATCAAGATGTGATAGTTAGCCAATAAGAGGCTATCTGGCACTGTAACTATGTCTTCAAAAGCCCATTACATATTTCTACCAGGCTAGTTGCTTCAGGACAGTGGGGAACATAGTAAGATCAGAGGATTCCAAGATTGTGGCCCCTGTCATGCTTCTCTGGCTGTGAAGTGAGTTTCTTAGTCAGAAGCAATGCTATATGGAATATCAAGTCAGTGGATCAGGCATTCTGTAAGCCCAAGGATAGTGGTTTTGGCAGAAACATTACATGCAGGAAAGGCAAATCCATAACCAGAATAAATGTCTACTCCAGTAAGGACAAAGCACTGTCCTTTCCACAGAGGACGTGGCCCAGTGTAGTCAACCTGTCATCAAGCTACTAGTCACCCTAGAAAGTGATGCCGTATCTGGGGCTCAGTGTTGGTCTCTGCTGTTGGCAGACCTGGCTGATGGAGGACTCTCATTGGTTAATAAAGAAACTGCCTTGGCTTTTTGATAGGGCAGGATTTAGGTGGGTGGAGTAGACAGAACAGGATGCTGAGAGTGAAGAAGACGCCTCGGGCAATCGCCATGCCTCTCCTCTCTGGGTCAGATGCAATGAAGCTCCAGCCCAAGATGGACGTATGCTAGAATCTTCCCAGTAAGCCACCACCTCATGGTGCTACATAGATTATTAGATATGGGTTAAAGCAAGATATGTGAGAATTAGCTAATAAGAGGCTGAAACTAATGGGCCAGGCAGTGTTTAAACGAATATAGTTTGTGTGTTGTTATTTGGGGGCATAAGCTAGCCAGGCAGCTGGGAGCCGGGGCGGCTGGAATTTTGCCCGCTGCTCCTCACTACACCTGGCACTCAGCAGAAGCTGTAACTCAGTCACCTTGGTGAGTGGAAGTCCATGTTGTCAAGCCTATTCATGACCCTCAGCCCTATCACCATGGCTGCTTTTTTCACGAGTCCACTGGGGAATGACAGGGATGGCTGGGGAAAGAGGCAAACTGTCCACAGAATGGGTCATCCTGTCTACTTGACTACTGAACCCCTCCCAGCTGAAGTCACCTATTGATAAACATTCACATGGGACACAGTGCCTTTACATCCTTTGTCTATTCTGAAAGATCCATTCACACACTCCTTCCCCAGGTGTCTTTCTCTCCAATTTCCCAACCACACCCTTTCCAAGTCCCTGGTCATCCAGCTAATTCATTGGCTACAGCCCATGAATCAGTGAACGATTATACATCTGACCATTTCTCCTTCCCAACAGACTGTAATACCATGCGCACTGCCCGAAGCTCTGCCCACTGTGGAGAGTTCCCATCAACGGTGTCTTTCAAGGTTGTTGCAGAAAGGGGTTTCAATGCTGCAGCTGTCTGCTTCTGTGTGGTGCCTACATGATGTGAAAAACCATTCATAAACCAGGCCCTAGTATCCTCTTCCTTAGCCAACCAATCAAAGAACACACCCCAAAATGCTGTAAGTGCATGCTTGGCAGTGAATCACATAGAAATGTTAGACGTTTGGGCAACCTCTTCATGGAACTTGCTTGTATCTTCAGGACCTGCTCAGGCCCCATCACAGATAAACCATTTCCATTTCATAGTGGATTTCTGTGATACATCCTACTCTATGGCTTGGTGGGTCAGATACCACCCAGCTCATAATGGGCAACTTGGGTCATATGGTAACCCGACTTAGTGTCCAACTTAGTGTCTCATTGACTCAATGTTCAGATTCCATAAAGGCCCAATTGCAGGCCAAGAGCTGTCTTTCAAAGGGACAAAAGTTGTCTGCAGATATTAGTAGAGATCTGCTCCAAAATCCCAAAGGTCTCTTCTGTGATTCCCCAATAGGAGCCCGCCAAAGGCTACAAACACCAAGCCCATCTGTCACTGACACCTCAAGTACCATTGAGTCTGCTAGACCATACGGTCCAAGTGGTAGAGCAGTCTACCCAGAAGTCTGGACCTGTTGAAGAGCCTTTTCCCGCTCCAGGCCCCACACAGAGCTAGTAGCTGTTGGAGTCACTTGGTGTATGGCTAGAGTAGCAGACCTAGGTGGGGAATGTGCTGTCTCCAGAACCAAACAGGCTCACTAAACGTCGTTCTGTTTCTTTCTTGGTGATGGGAGGGGCCAGGGACAATAACTTACTCCTCACCTTAGAAGAAATATCGGTGCATGCCCCACACCACTGGATTCTCAAGAATTTCACTGAGGTAGAAGGTCCTGGAGTTTTGGTTGGATTTATTTCCCATCTTCCAGTACGTATATGTGTTACCAGTGAGTCCAAAGCGTTGCTTCCTCCTGCTCAGTTGGTCCACTCAGCATAATGTTGCCAGTACAGTGCACCAGTGTGATGCTGTGTGGAAGAGACAGGTTATCAAGATCTCTTCTAAGCTATGACACAAGGCTGGAGAGTTAATATCTATAAGGTGAAAACATGAAACTGTAAATGTATAGCCAGGCAGTGGTGATGCACACCTTTAATCCAGCAGTTGGGAGGCAGAATCAAGTAGATCGCTGTGAGTTCCAGGCCAGCCTGTTCTACACAGTTACAGGACAGCCAAGGCTACACAGAGAAACATCGTCTCAAAAATCAAACCAAAGCCAAAACACAAAAACAAAACCAAAAACTCATCTGTAAAAGTATACTGCTGGCCTTGTCAACAAAAAGCAAATTGCTTCTGGTGGTCCTTTCCTTATGGACGGGTACTGAGAAAAAGACATCGCTAGAGCATGTGTTAATCTTGCCCAAATAAGGACACCCCATGTGGTGCAGCAGCTGCAGTCCGAGGCACTACCTGATTGAGTTTTCCATAGTTACCTGTCTTTCTCCACGAGCCATCTGTCCTCTGCACTAGTCAGACAGGAGAGCCAAAGGGAGATGCTGTGGGAACCACCACTCCTGCATCTTTCAAGTCTTTGATGGTGGCACTAATTTGTGCAGTTTCTCCAGGGATGTGATCTGTTTATGACTAACTATTTTCCCTGGCAGAGACAACTCTAAAGGGTTCCATTTAGTCTTTCCAACCATAATAATCTTCACTCCACAGGCCAGGGAACCAATATTTGGCAACTCCTAAGTCTACTTATCCCAATTACACATCCTAGGACGGGGAGGGGGGGTGATATAACCATAGGATGAGTTTGGTACCCAATGGACCTAATGTGAGTCAGATTTCAGTCAAAGCTCCACTTTAACTGGATGGCCGCAATGTTTCTTGGAATCTCCCAGAATCAGCATCAACTCAGAACGAGTATCCAGCAGACCCTGGAAAGCCTAATTGTTTCCTTTCCCTCCGCGTACAGTTACCTCTGTAAAAGGCTGTGGTTCCTTCTGGGAAGGACTGGGGAAAGGCTAACAGTAAAACTCTTAGGTATTTTATCAAGGTCCTTCCTCAGGGGAACCTGGCCATCCCTTCATTCATGGAATTTCTGGGTCTGCAAACTGGCTCAAGTCTGGAAACAGATTCACAGGCTGGGGTTCCCTTTTGCCGTGATCCAGTTTCTTTCATTTGTTTGAAAACTTTCCTGCTCATACAGGTCAAAGAGAAGTTCAGGAGGCTTCTTATCTGTTTCATGCCTGGAAGCACCACAGCTGATTAGCCAGGACCAGAGGTCCCTATGAGCCATGCCACCATAAAACTCACTTTGTTCACCATGCCGGTCAGGCCATTGTTGTTATACTTCTTATTACAATTACTACGATCACCTTGCCTTCGGCAATTCAGTGTTGCCACCTGGCCCCTGCTACCCTGGGGTCCAATTAAACTCATTGTATTTAATTCATCCAACTGAGCAGCAGCATCTCCAACCCTAAGGCCTGCCACAGGAGAAGGGAGACAACAAAGCTCTCCAAATGTGCTGGGCATCTTCTAGGATTAATAAATGGCGTGTGTTCTGGGCCCGCCCTCTGTGGAGGGTGAGGTTTACACGGCACACCCACTCTAACGCCGCCATTTCCCTGGGCCTTAAAATGCTTTCATCAACACTAAGCCAAGGGACACCAGGCATCTTCAACTCTATTCCAGCAAGCCGGGCTTTTGACAAATGCTTCAGCCAACTATTCAAACATTTGACACTTTTTTTTTTAACTGTGAGAGCTTCCATATTAAACATAGAATCACCATTTGGGGAACCATATCAATAAACTCATCCTGATCCAGTTTTATGTCCCTCCCACCATTATCCCACACCCTTAAAATCTATTTTCACACATATTCCCCAGAATTTTGCTTGAATGAATTTGCAAACCCATTAAGTAGTGTGGAGCACCTCCTCGTGGACTACCCGTCCTACCTCCCCTCTAGAGCCCGCTTAGCCTTAGGTCTGGTTATAGGTCTAGCGGCAGCCATTGGTCAACCCAGAGGGACATCAGTGCTATGTTGCCTGGCATCTCCTTCGGAGAAAGTCACTGCTGGTTTAGCAGACAATGAAAAATTAATTTCCTCAGTCAAAGGCATAAAAAGTCAACATTTTAGGGGCTTGGGGGAATATAGCATCTGCTGAGGGGGAGGAGAATACTTCCTCAGGTGAGATGAGCCCATAAGAATCTGAGGGTTCAAAGTCCTCCACTCTAATAGGATCCTCCCACACATCCCAAATTACAGGATCCCACTCTTAACCAGTTAATGCCCTGACCTGAACCACTGACACCCTCCGAGGCTGGGACTTGAATTTTCGCTGTAACTCAGCCAATCTTATAATGAAGGCTTTGGTTTGGTTTTCCACAACTTGAGCTCCATGGCTACCGAAGAGAAGATTCTCTTCCGGGGCACACTTAGAGACATTCAGACCGTTTATGTGCCTCTGGAGTTGGCCAATTTTATCACCAAGTTCACCGTTGTCCTTCACCATATTCTGAGATGCTAGAAGCTGGTTAATTTCATCACAGAGCTCATTCCTTTCCTTTGTCAATTTATCCAGAGAGGCAAGGCACAACCAGCCAGCACCACCATTCTCCTTATTTGTTCACAAGTTGTCAAAAGTTTTACATACGGAGTCACCAAATCTGTTGCTTCTCACAGTCGGTGAATCAGGATAATCAAATGTGTTTGTCTCCTTAAGTTTGTAGAATAGGCCAGATGTTTGGTGGCGTGTGCCTTTAACCCCTGCACTCCAGGCAGATCTCTGAGTTCACTGACTGCCTGGTTTAGAGAGCTAGTTCCAAAACAGTCAGGGCTACACAAAGAAACTCTTTCTTATAAAAATAGAAGTTTGTAAAATATTCTACACCATGGGCTTTCAGTAGTCTCTGAGCTCCCAGGAGAGGCTTCGGCCACTGTAGCTGTTGGCAAGTAGGAAAACCTGTTCCAGAAGCTTAAAAGATCCATTCTTACACTTCTGTTGTTCTAGAACCACTTCCGATACCCCAATCTGTTCTAGACAGGAGTCTCTAGAGTAAGAAATCTTATAACATGAATGTGTGTGTGTATGTGTGTGTGTGTGTGTGTGTATATATATATATATATGTATATGATTTATTAGAATGACTTAGGAACTGTGCTCTAGCTAGTCCAACAATGACTGCCTATGAACAGAAAGTCTAAGAATCCAGCAGTTGTTCATTTCATGAGACTAATGTCTCAGCTGCTCTTCAGTATACCCCAGACTCCCAAATAAGCAGGCTCTAAAGCCTGTGTACGCATGGACTTGCTAAGGAGGGCAAGAGCAAGCAGGCAAAGAACGAGGCTTCCTTCTTCCATGTCCTTTATATAGGTGTCCAGCAGAAGGTGTGGCCCAGATTAGAGGTGGGTATTCCCACCTCAAAAAATTCTAGATGAGAGCTGGAGTGGTGGCTCAGTGGATAAGAGCACTAACTGCTCTTCCAGAGGACCTGGGTTCAATTCCCAGCACCCACAAGGCAGCTCACAACTGTCTGTAACTTCAGTTCCAAGGAATCTGACACTCTCATACAGAAGTACACGCAAAACACCAATAAAATAAATAATTAAAAATAAAAACCATTTAAAGAAAATCTAAATTTAAGACACATGTCTTCCTGTCTCTAAGATTTTGATTAGGAGTGTTTATCTTCCCACTTCAAATGATTGAATTAAGCAAAAATCTCGCACAGGTGTGCCCAGCCATTTGGGGGTTTTTAGTTCGTTTCAGTTGTGATCAAGTTGACAACCAAAATAGCCACGACACCAGCCCAACGTGCATTCTTTGTGAAAGCCTATCAAAAAGATGATGATGATGATGATGGTGATGATGATGATGATGATGATGATGATGATGATGATGAAATAGGCACATTTATCTGTATGTCCCTCCAGACTATAGCTCGGGTCAGCTTCCTTCCTTGCTTTCAGCATGCCTGCCGGTCTGACTCAAGGTTCTTTACTACACTCCGTCGAGTATGCTGGCCTCCAGGTATCACAAGTTCCTGTTACACATTTCAGAGTCCATGCTGGCATCCTGGCTCCTCTCACCTGCCCCTCACCCTGAACTTCTCCAGCTCAAGGGCTTCCCTCCCTCCTTAGCTTCTCAGTCTTCTCCCAACCCAGCTATTTCCGCTGTTGTCCTCTCTCGGTCCTCTCCCCATGCCTTCTCTGGCCCTTTTATCTTGGTCATCACCTCTTTATCAATCACTTCTCCCCTACACCCCTACCCACACCCCCCCCCGCACTCCTCTCATGGCCAAGTCCAGTCTGCTGGCCACGGTTAGTCTATTACTTTCTATCTATGCTCTGGACTCTTCCAGATGCCTCTGGCTACAATAAAAGCCTCCGGTTTAACCATACCTAGGAGTGCTCATAAAATCGCTTTGCACAAATGGAGGGACATAACACACCAGTCTAGACTAAGCCCTACAGAGCGGACACTGGGCTTCCTCCTCTCTTCAGCTCTGCAGTTTCCTTTTGAACTTTGATATTGAAACTAGAATGTTCTTGACATTGCCCACCTCTTAGGGTAGCTGCTCCCAACTGTCCCCAGTTTGTTCCTTCTGTGTGGGTGCCACACACTACTCTTTTTTCTGTTTCTGTGATAGACAGTCTGAACAAGAAGCAAACAGGTTTTTGGCAGGGACTTGAAGCTTTGGAAGATTGCTGCTGACATATTTGTTCTTGATGGCTTGCTCAGCGCCTTCTCTTATATAACCCAGGAGCATTAGCCCCAGGTGGCACCTCCCACAGTGGGTGGGCCTTCCCACATCAATCAGCAATCAAGAAATGTCCAGAGAACTGGAGAGATGGCTCACAGGTTAGGAGCTCTGACAGCTTTTCTAAAGGATACAGGTTCTAGTCAGCACCCACATGATGGCTCATCACCATCTCTTCGTAATTCCAGTCCTGGGGAATCTGACACCTTCTTCTGACCTCTGCAGGCACCAGAAGCCCACGTGATACACAGACACACATGCAGGCAAAACACGCATACATATGTAAAGTAAAACAAAAAGGGAAAAAAAAACTTTAAAGAAAATGTTCCATATCTATCACCATGCACAAAACTCAAGTCCAAATGGATTAAAGACCTCAATATTAATCTGAACACACTGAGCTTGATAGAGGAGAAAGTGGGAAGTACTCTACAACAAATGGGCACAGGAGACCGTTTCCTACGTATAACCCCAGCTGCACAGACATTAAGGGCAACATTGAATAAATGGGACCTCCTGAAGCTGAGCAGCTTCTGTAAAGCAAAGGACACTATCACTAAGACACAAAGGCAGCCTACTGACTGGGAAAAGATCTTCACCAACCCTGCAACTGACAAAGGTCTGATCTCCAAAATATATAAGGAACTCAAGAGACTAGACTTTAAAATGCTAATTAACCCAATTAAAAAATGGGGCACTGTACTGAACAGAGAATTCTCAACAGAAGAAGTTCAAATGGCCAAAAGACACTTAAGGGCATGCTCAACCTCCTTAGCTATCAGGGAAATGAAAATCAAAACAACTTTGAGACACCATCTTACACCTGTCAGATTGGCTAAAATCCAAAACACCAATGATAACCTTTGCTGGAGAGGTTGTGGGGTAAGGGGTACACTCATCCATTGCTGGTGGGAATGCACACTTGTGCAACCACTTTGGAAAGCAGTGTGGCAGTTTCTCAGGAAATTCGGGATCAACCTACCCCAGGACCCAGTAATTACACTCTTGGGAATTTACCCAAGAGATGCCCAATCATATTACAAAAGCATTTGTTCAACTATGTTCATAGCAGCATTATTTGTAATAGCCAGATCCTGGAAACAACCTAGATGCCCTTCAGTGGAAGAATGGATGAAGAAACTGTGGAATATATACATGTTAGAATACTACTCAGAGGTAAAAAACAATGACATCTTGAATTTTGCATGCAAATGGATGGAAATAGAAAACACTATTCTGAGTGAGGTAATCCAGGCCCAAAAAGATGAACATGGGATGTACTCACTCATAATCAGTTTCTAGCTATAATTAAAGGACATCGAGCCTATAATTCAGGATCCTTGAGAAGAAAATAAGAAGGTGAACCCAAAGAAAAACATATAGTAATCCTCCTGGATATTGGAAGTAGACACGATCACCGGGCAAAAATTGGGAACTTGAGGGTAGGGCGAGACGGGGCCAAGGAAAGATGGGGAGAGAAAAGCGTGAAGGGGAGAATGGGGGGAGCTCAGAGGAATGGGATGCTTGGGATACAGGAAGGGTGGATATGAGAGCAGGGAAGCATATATCTTAATTAAGGGAGCCATCTGAGGGTTGTCAAGAGACTTGACTCTAGAGGGGTTCCCGGGTTTCCAGGGAGACGCCCCCAGCTAGTCCCTTGGGCAGCTGAGGAGAGGGAGCCTGAAAAGGCCAGTTCCTATAGCCATACTGATGAATTTCTTGCATATCACCATAGAACTTCCACCTGGCGATAGATGAAGAAAATGACTGAGCCCCACATTGGAGCACCGGACTGAGTTCCCAAGGTCCTGATGAGGAGCAGAAGGAGGGAGAACATGAGAAAGAAAGTCAGTACCGTGAGGGGTGCGTTCACCCATGGAGACGGTGGGACAGAACTAATGGGAGACCACCAACTCCAGTTGGAATGGGACTGATGGAACATGAGACCAAACCGGACTCTCTGAATGTGGTTGACGGTGGAGGCTGACTGAGAAGCCAAGGACAATGGCGCTGGGCTATGATTCTTCTGCATGGACGGGCTCTGTGGGAGCCTTCTCAGCTTGGTTGATCACCTTCCTGGACCTGGGGGGAGTTGGGAGGACCTTGGTCTTAACATAGTGAAGGGAACCCCGATGGCTCCTTGGCCTGGAGGGGGGGGGGTATGGGTGGAGGGGAGGAGAAGGGGAGGAGATGGAAATTTTTAAATATAAAAAAAATAAACCATATAAAAAAATGTCCCATAGACATGCCCACAGGCCATTTTAGTGGAGGCACTTCTTCAACTGAGGCTCCTTGCCCAGGTGACATTAGTTTGTACCAAGTTGACAAAAATAACTCACATAGCTATCCCCCCTTTTTCCTCAATTTATTTTGTTGATCAAGTTAACTAAAAATGTACACCACGCTCTTTTTAAATTTTTAGAAACTGAACATTATACAATACAAAGTGGGATGGCACCCATCTGCAAACTCAGGGGAAAAGGCAGGAAAACCTCAAGTTCAAGGCCAGCCTCCAATTTGTAGGGAGACACTGTCTCAAAACCACACGTGAGAATTCGAGATTCTCTCTTCTGCTTGCCATGTCATTTCCCCATCCTACCTGGAGAAACGCCAGCCCAAATGTCACCCCTCCCGATGTTTGTTACAGTATTTCAAGACCGAAGCCTTTCCTCTTTCCTCTGGGTTCCTGTGGCCCTTGTTTTTGTTTGATTTGTTTTTTTCTGTTGCTATAGCAAAATACCTGGAACGGAGCCACTTAGAAAAAGAAAGCAGTTAGCTATTGGAACTCAGGATTTTCCGGAGACTGGGAAGTCCAGGATCAGGTAGCTGCATCTGGTGAAGGCACACATGCGAGAGAAACACACATGGGAGAAATACACGTGGAAGAGACACAGTGGGAGACACATAGTGGGAGACACACAGTGGGAGACACACACAGTGGGAGACACACAGTGGGAGACACACAGTGGGAGACACACAGTGGGAGACACACACAGTGGGAGACACACAGTGGGAGACACACAGTGGGAGACACACAGTGGGAGACACACACAGTGGGAGACACAATGGGAGAGACACACAGTGGGAGAGACACACAGTGGGAGACACAATGGGAGAGACACACAGTGGGAGACACACACAGTGGGAGAGACACACAGTGGGAGAGACACACAGTGGGAGACACAGTGGGAGAGACACACGGTGGGAGAGACATGCAGTGGGAGAGACACACAGTGGGACACACAGTGGGAGAGACACACAGTGGAAGAGACACACAGTGGGACACACAGTGGGAGACACACACAGTGGGAAACACACACAGTGGGAGACACACACAGTGGGAGACACACGCAGTGGGAGACACACGCAGTGGGAGACACAGACCATGAGGACTTCCTTTTGTTATAGTCACCTTCACTGAAGCCCACACATTCTTTGAAAGCCCTTGAAAAGAAACTTTTTTTTTTTTTTTTTTTTTTTTTTTTTTTTTTTTTTTTTTGGTTTTTCGAGACAGGGTTTCTCTGCAGCTTTTTTAGAGCCTGTCCTGGACCTAGCTCTTGTAGACCAGGCTGGCCTCGAACTCACAGAGATCCGCCTGCCTCTGCCTCCCAAGTGCTGGGATTAAAGGCGTGCGCCACCACCGCCCGGCTTGAAAAGAAACTTTTAATCACTCTTAATGACCTAACCACCTACATCCCACAGACCCTGCCTTCCAATATGGCCACAACAGCAATCAAACTTTAGCCAAGGTTTGGAGAGACCAGGAATGACGTTCATAATATCAGTATGTTTTTAGGTGCTGTTTAAGTTCTCTGGGGCGCTGACTCTGGAGGAGGGAACGCCCCCTCCGCTTCAGACCCAAGTTATCTCATTTTCCTCCTCAGCCTAGGGATGGGCTATGATGGGGAGGAGACCAGCACACTGCTCCCTTGAGGACCGCTAGAAGGTGAACAGTTTCCAACAGATCTTATTACTATTTACTCCTTGATGTAAAACTGCCTGCAACTGGAACAGCAGGAGGTTCAGCTATAGGAAGCTCAGCTGTAAAGAGAGTGGAGATGACCCCCTATCAAAACCTCCAGCTGACTGCCTTGGCTTCCCGAGTCCATGTCGGCTAGCATCTATAAACCCTTGATTTGTTGGTGCTGCTTTCTGTCTGCTGTCTCGACTGGAACGCTGCAGCCACCTCTGCTGGATGCTGTGAGCTTCCAATTCGATGATATTTTACCCCCTATCTGCTGCTTCTTGATATCTGTTACTCATTGTTTATTCTTTTACTTTTGCTTGTTATAGACTTAATAAATTCATCCACTCCAAACCAAAAGGATGGTGGCCAGCATACCTCATTCCCCAGACCCCACAGAACACCAAGCTTCTTCAAAGCCTGCTGACATGTTCACGTGTTCACTACTCTCCAGGAATAATACAGGGCACGTGTCATGTCTCTTACTCAGACAAAACCCTCAGCCTCGATTCCTGAGCAGGTACCAGTTCTGTGGCCATGCTTGCCTCTGGGGAGCTAGGACCATTGACAACCATTAGCTGTGGCCTTCCTATGGGCTCTTTCACAGTCCTGAGCTGCAGGCCTCTTATGTGCTGGACTCTGGACATCCAGAGTGGAGGAACAGCAGATGTGACTGGCTGCTCAGTTTTGAATGCAGCTATGGAGTAGTGAGAGCGGCGTGCTTCCTACAGACAGGCGGCGTAGATTTGGGTCCCAGCTCCGCTACTTAAAATCTGTTTTTAAGGATCTTGTTGATCCTGTCTTCATTAATTAGGCAATTTGCTCATCATAGGTTTATTTTCTGCATTAACTTTGTTTTTTTACAAAGGTGTTGTATTCCTTAATTGTCTTAATTCCTGAGGATTTTTGGCACCTACTTTAGATATTGCACCTGGAACTCCATTCCATTCATGCTGCCCCCATCCTGGCCTTATGCAATTATTTAACCCCTTCACAGGGTTGTTGATGGTTTAGTGCAGGTGAGGAGCTCAGGCAGAGAGTGAGCTCTCTTCATTATGGCCGTTCCAGAAGCACAGGGAACAATCATCAGCGTCAGCTGACGAATGTAGTGATATTTCATTTGTATTTTAATAAACAAAGCTTGCCTGAAGGTCAGGGCAAAGCAGACACACCAGTCAGCCATGCAGGCCAGGCAGTGGGGGCACACACCTTTAATCCCAGCAGCCACACTAGTTAGCCTCAGAGGCTGGATGGTGGTGGTGCACGCCTTTAATCCTGCACTAGAGAGGAATATAAGGCAGGATGAGACAGGAACTGGCTTTCTTACAGTCTGAAGATTTCAAAGAGGTAAGAGCTGTCTAGCAGTTTGGCTGCTTTTGCTTTTCTGATCTTCAGGTTGGGCCCCCATATCTGTCTCTGGGTTTTTAATATTCGTGCTACAAAGGAGCACCGCCATAGCTGCCGCTCGGCGTCTCTCGGGAAGTCCTTACACAAGCAGAGCTTTGCTCAGCTGAGAGGGAGATGCGCGCCCCCGCTCTGCCCAAATGGCTTGTGTCTGATGCAATAGCAAAGCCCCTTCCCAGAAGTCCCTGCCCAGAGCTCCATTTGTCTCTGCCTATTGGCATGTCTTCCCAGTTCCACCCGCAGGTTCTGAGCTCCAGGATTCCCGCCTAGGCCGCCTCTCACCTCTACCATCAGGCCTGCCCACCTCTCTACAGTTTGCTGCTCCATGAACGACATTTACAGATCTGGGTAAAGGGATTCACGCCTGTCATCCCAGCGCTTAGGAAACTGAAACAGGAGCATTGCTTTGAGTTCAAAGTTATCCTGGAGATGCACCGTGAGCTCCAGAGCAGCCTGGGCTGTAGAGTATCTCTGAAGAAAGCAGGACAAAGGGCATTTATCTGCCTAAGTGTTCCTCCAGAAGCAGTTTCTGTGCCTCCAGGCTGTCTGTACTTCCATCCATCTTCGACAATCACTGGATTTGTTCAGGCACTTCCTGAGCTAGCTTGCTTTTAAAAACTCAGCAATTAGTTTCTCCAATTGAATTACTCTTTGCCTTCCTCCCCCCACCCCCACCCCCGCCTTCCCGATGACTTCTGCTTGCTGGGTTCTGTGTCTTGGTGTTCTGTGGCTTCTGGCCTGTTCAGTTCAAAAACAACAAATATTGATTTCCATTTCCGCTTAGGGCTTCCCAGTCCCCTCTAAAGCCTCCTTTGTAGAGGCCTCCGTCTCCTGAATCCATTCTCCCTGGGACTGGCTTCACAAGGACGGCCCATTGCCACTGTCAGCAGCTTAGTCAGTCTTGGCTCCCCTCCCAGGCAGCTGTCCTGCTCCCGCCTGTCAGAGTCTCAGCCATCTCAGTGCCTACAGGAAGCTCCCCATTAGTCCTTAGCTCATCTGAGAAAGGAAGATGGTCCCAGGGCTAGCTAGCTACACAGAAGTAAACCAGGAACCCTGAACTCTGAAAACACACCGAAAAAGTGTTAAAATTAAAATGAAACCTTTTAAACGGTTCCTTATTTATGTGTGCCAGCCAGCCTACACATGCCACAGACGTTATTTCTGTGTGTGTATGTGTGTGTGCAACTCCAGCCCACTCATATTACTTGTATGTGCACACACAGGTGCCACACCAGCCCATGCATGCCAGGACAGTTATTATGTGTGTGTGTGCCTGTGTGCACATGCGTGTGTGGCACGCCAGCCCATGCATGCCAGGACAGTTATTGTGTGTGTGTGTGTGTGTGTGTGTGTGTATGCACACGCGCACACACTTGCACGTGCGGGCATGCCATGCCAGCCCATGCATACCATGGACAGCTTTCAGAAGCTGGTTCTTTCCTCCAACCTTGTGAGGAGAGCCGTTTCATTTCTCAGGGAGTTAATCTGGGAATCACCCCTTGAGTTAACAGATCCAACTGCGAAGAACTGGGAGCAGCTGTTCTAACAGTGACCATGCACAGCCTTCACCATGGAGCTAGTCACATGAGCCCACACCTGGAGACCGGCCAGGCACCCACTGAACACACCCTGGGGTTTATCTGTATGGTGGAATGTCACTACACATCAATCTGAACCGGTTGGGCTTGAAAACAGCGAAAACCTCAACTGCTGATAAGGGGCAGAAAATTTGGATTTCTCACATATTGCTGACAAGAATTTAAAAAAAAAAAAGTATAACTGGGTGTGGTGGCATGCACCTTTAATCTAAGCTTTTGAAAGGCAAAAGCTGGTGGATCCCTATGAATTCTGGGGCCTGGTCTACACAGCAAGCTCCAGTCCAGCCAGGGCTACACTGTGAGACCCTGTCTTGAAATAACAACAATGTAGCATAACCACTCTGGACAGTAGTTGGGAAATTCTTACGTAGGAACAAAATATCCGATCGAAGGATATGTCAACAGCCTTTGTTTGTGCTCATCAGTAAGGAAAATGGACATATAGAAGAAATAAAATTTCATTAATTTTTTTTAAAAAAATATGTATTATAAAAGTAAAAAGGGCAACATAAAAACACCTAGTGGGGTGTTCGACACTGTTGTTACTGCTTCAGCCTGTACTCCAAAGGGAGAAGCTACAGCTGTCAGTAAGTTCTCACCATGTCCTGTTTACTTTTTGTGTGATTTACTTGTATGTGTTTGTGTGTGTGTAAGCACGTGCACACACGTGCACTCACGTGTTTGTGAGTACACATGCAAACAGTCACAGGTGTCATGCCTCAGACCCCATCCTTCTTTTATTTCATTTGATTTTGATTTTAATTTTTTATTTTTGAGACAAAGTTTCTCACTGGCCTGGTACTCTCCAGATAGTCTCAGCTGGACACCCAGAAAGCCCCAGCGGTCTGCCTGTCTCTGACTCCCCAAAGTAGTTACCGCAGTAAGCACGCTCTGCCATGCCCAACTTCATTCTTGAAAATAGTGGCTCACAAACATAAACGGTGCCAACAAGTGATGGCATGCGAAAGGCATGATGGGTAAGTGGGGGATGTTTGTTCCGAGGGAGATAGGAACCGTGATGGCTAATGCTGAGTGTCCACTTGACAAGATCTACGCTCACCTCGGACACTAGCATTCTAAGCATTCCTTGGAAGGATGATCTACCTTAGGTAACTCCCAGACTGTAGAGTGGTGTGTAGTTTAGGTTAACTGAGGTGGGAAAAGCCACCCTGAATGTGGGTGGCCCCAGTCTGCGGACTGGGGCCCTGGACTGAGAGAGAAAGGAAGCTAAATGCCATCACTCATCTCTGGTCCCGACTGCACACAATGGACCAGCTGCCCCCGGCTTCTGTTGTCATATTGCCCTGCTGCGGTGGACTGCACCCTCAAACGGTAAGCTGAAACGGACCCTCTCTCCCGTCAGTCACTTTGGTCAGACGTTTCGTTGCTGCGACGAGACCAGTAACTAATGCAGATCTATGCAAGCTGAGGCAAGAGATACCATCAAACCTTTCCTCCAGCTGAATGTCAGACAGCAGCTGTAGAGAATCCTCTGAAAAAAGCCAGGTGAACACGCTTGTGTTGATGGAAATGAAGTCCCAGATACACAAAACTATCGAATATCTTCTTGGAAATCTTAAACTATGTTTTCAAATTCTTAAACTAAAAAGTAAGGCTACATATTTTGTTGTTGTTGTCCATGGGGATGTTAACCAAGATGTGTAAAGCGGTTCGCTTTCATTTGGACTTGTTTGCTTGATTTGAACTTGGTTTGAACTTTCCATAACTTCGGTCTCTTCTGGGCACTGCTATGATTTAAAACACTGTGTTGGTAAATTGGTTCCACCTTGAAGACACTTCTGTAATTCTCTTAAATAGATGTCTAAGGACTGGGGAGGCGGCTCACAGGTACAGCACTCAAGCCTGAGGTTTGAGTCAAGATTACCAGAAAAAGAAAAGCATGGTGGCACCTGTGCCTGGCATCTCAGAACTGGGAGGTAGAGACAGGAGGATTCCAAGCTCCTCGTCCATCAGCGAGCTCCAGATTCAGACTGGAGAGATGGCTCAGAGATTAAGAACACTGTCTTCTCTTCCAGAGGACCTGGGTTTGGGTCCCAGCATCCACGTGGTTCTTTACAACTACTGGTAACTCCAGTTCTGGGGAGTCAGAAGCCTCTTCTGACTTCCTCAACCTTTGAGCATCACACACACGTGCACACAAATAAATAATAAAATAAATCTTTAAAATTAAATAGATAAATGTGTAAATAGAGATAGATAGATAGATAGATAGATAGATAGATAGATAGATAGATAGATAGATTAAATCCAAAAACATGCTAAGTCTGATAGCCAGTTTGGTTTTGATTTTCAAATTCTAGACAAATTTTAGTTTTGATACCATAAACAACTTGACAATTGTCACATGTCACAAATCATAAAGTCTTTCCAACATTGGGCCCTGACTTAGCCATCCTAACTCAGAAAAGTAAATGTCCCAGAGTTAGAATGAACACCTTTAGAAAGTCCTGGGCTAGAGATGAACTCGTCCCTCCGCCCCTGTGAAGTTCACGTAGTATATGTGATGCTACCCTTTTTCCCTTTTGATTTTTCAGGACAGAGCTTCTCTTTGTAGCCCTGGCTGTCCTGAAACTCAGAGATCCACAAGTGCTGGAACGAAAGGCGTGTGCCACCACCGCCAGCCTGACTGATGGCCCCCTTTGTAAGACATTTGTGCACGAGTTTTCTGAGTGAGCTATACAATGACAATTAAACATGAGTTTGGAGTGGCAGTCATCTGTTGATTTTACAAGTCTGTCTCCTTCATGTACCATCACCAAGTCCTGTCAGTAACTGTTCCAGACACATTTACGAGAGCAAAGAGAATCATCTAACTATTTTCCACTGTGATCTACAGATCTCTTGATCTAGTTGTGTCTTTTTAGATATGATTTGTTTATTTTTATTTGCTGTGCATGAGTGTCTTGCCTGCTTGTAATCTCTGTACCATGTTCATGCTGGTGCCCACAGAGATCAGAAGGAGTCAGGTCCCTGGGAGCTAGAATTTCAAACAGCTCTGAGCATGGGTTCTAGGAATTGAACCTGGGTCCTCTAAAAGAACAGCAAGTTCTTTTGACCACTGTGCCACATATCTTCTCTAGTCGTTTCTTTCAATGGCTCTAGAAAGCCATTTCTTCAATGACATCCCACTCGCCATTGATGCTTAGGGTAAAGATGGGGATTTGGGTCGTATGTGCGGTATGAGTTCTGCCATCCATGGCCAGAGCACAACATTTAAAATGAGCAATACATTTTTTAAAAACATTTTTAAAGATTTATGATGATGATGACGATTTGGAGCCTGTCGGTTTTTTTTAATGTATGCGTGATCTATCTGCATGTACACCTTTAGTCCAGAAGAGGGCAGCAGATCCCACTATAGATGGTGGTCAGCCACCATGTGGTTGCTGGCAATTAAATTCAGAACCTCTGAAAGAGCCAACAATGCTCCCGACCACTGAGTCATCTCTCCAGTCCCCTAAAACAAGCAATTCTTTGCACCAAACATATATTGAGAGATTCCCCATTTTCTCCAGTGCACCTGGGTTATAGGGTAATGGGTGTGAGACTGGGAAATGGTCCTGTGTTGTTTGAGCTTACTGAGAACCTCTGGAAGCAAGGCACACACCACACACACACACACACACACACACACACACTCTTCAGATCCAAGCCTGTGTATGGCAAATACACCCCCACACACACCCTCTGCCCAAGCCCCTATCCTTAGGCAGACCCTGGATCTGTAACCAGGAGAGGGAAAACAGCAAGTAGTCCAAATGAAAAACACTATTCCTTAAAAACAACTGGAAGGTAAACAACTTCCAGCAGATACACGCATAATGTGAAGATAGCGAGCAACTGGCTGGGAAGCAAGGCCTTGTCAGGAGGGGAAGAGGAAAGGGATAAGAGAATTAATGAGGGAAGGTATAGTCAAATACATGGAACTCGGAAAGAATATCTTTTTAAAGTAGGGCTGGAGATTGGAGATGTCTGAGAGTCAGGGTTGGGTTGAAGAAAACCAAAGGGAGAGTGTCCCATATTCTCCCCAACCCTTGCTACCCGGCTCCCACTGTACCGTTCTGCTTTTAAAAAATTATTATTTCATCATCTGGGAAACCTGAACAGATGGCTAACTATGGGGCCAAACAAGGGCGGAACTGTCCCAAGTGACCCCTGTGGAGGCCTAACCCTAGGCATGGATGGGGAATCAGGAAGAACTGAGAGTGGAAGAGAGAGAAACCCCCCTTAAGGCAGCACCTCACTTCCTCCCGATAGCTGGACGGCGTGATCCTAAATTCTGCCACACCTGGGGAAGAGACATAACCACCTTCTACCACCTGACCACCAGGCTATCAGCTCTGTCACCAAAATGAACATGACATTTTGAGGAGGAGGAGCAGCTACAGCATCTAGAGTATGTCCTGCAGATCCACAGCCATGTGTCCTGCAGGCCCGCAGCTGGTGTGTCCTGCAGGCCTGTGGTTTGTGTGTCCTGCAGGCCCGCGGTTGGTGTGTCCTGCAGGCCCGTGGTCGGTATATCCTCCAGACCCATGGTTGGTGTCTCCCACAGACCCGCAGCCAGTGAGTCCTGCAGACCCGTGGCCAGTAATCCTGCAGACCTGCAGTCAGGTGTTTGTGTTGTTGTTATTGTTTTGGTGGCTATTTAAAATTTTTTTTGCACCAACATATGTTGAAAGATTCCCCAGTTTCTCCAGTTCACCTGACTATAGGGTAATGTGCATGGCAATCCTCTTTAGTCCAAAGAACTAAACCTGGATTCCATGTTCCTGAGGGATATGAATTGGAACTAGATCAAAAAGACACTCTCTTCAAGAAATGGGTGGGTGCCAGCTGACCAGAGTATACAGCCCCACCTTCTGCAGCTAGAACCTTCCAGTTAGATGCCCCTTTAGAACACTCAGAGATGAGGAAGAAATTCGTCTCATGAGCACACAGACACGAAGGTCTAGCATGATGGTTGTGTGATTGGAGGGCAGTCAAAGTTCCCTGCTGGTTGTTGGCATTGCCACACTCCAGGTTGTGGTCGGCCAGGGCCACCCACTCTGAGGAGTCAGGCCTGCTTCCCTGGGGGATCATAGATATTCGCAAGTCAGCAGTGGGCAGGGCTACTTGCCCATGTGGGTGAGCAGAACACTGGGGACCAGGGCAGACGCCACAGTCACCCAGTGTGAACACCAACCCAGGCTGCTCCTACAGCCCTGTCTCTGCCATCCTTTGGCAACATCGTTATTACAGTCGACAGAGACCAACCAGCTCCTAGCAGGATGACATGAGACAGACCCAGGAGCACAGTCTTCTTCAACAGGCCCTTTCCTTCCCCAGGATATCCGCTCACGCTTCCAGAGCCGGGCTGTCACAGGTCCGGGCTCTATGGTGCCAGAGCTCTTGGGCCAGGGCCCAGCTCCACCTCCCAACCTCCCTTCCCTGTGTTGCTGCTTCCCTGGGTCTTCAGTGCCCACTTGCTCAACCGCTACCATCCTCTTCCTCCTTCAATTCACTGAGCAACCCCAGATCCTCAGGAGGTGAACCTAGCGATTGCCAGGCTCAAAGAGCTGGGCCCGGGTTCCACGTTGCTAGGGGGAGGGCATGAATTGGCCCTCTGGCTCAGGGACCCTTGCTGGGGTTCTGTCACACTGGCCACCTACAGCCTGCCTTGGGTACTTTTATTTTCCTAACACTGACTTTGTGTGAGTAAGACGCATTCCCTATTCATTGCTTGTTGCTCATTGCCTGTCTTCCCTGTTAGAATGTGAGTCAGAAGGGGGGGAAATCCTTACCTGTTGCATTTGCTTTTGTCTCCCAAGCACATTGTTCAGTGTTCAGCAGGTATTAGGTTCTCAAGGTTTGTCTGGTGGTTGCAAAATAGGGGCTGCTCCCAGTACCACCTGAGTCTTTAAACCATGCTGTCTGAGTAGGCAAGGCTGAGCTACAGTATGCTTAGTCCATGGAACTACCTCATAAGTTAGGTTGTCCTGGGAATGTCAGGAGTGGGAGGCACTGAGGAACAGTCATGAGCAACAATTGGTGGCTCCTTTGGGGACTGGTTTGTGGACCACCAAGAGAGGCTGCCACCTTGTGGCTGGATGAAAAAGTACACCCAGTCTCCACAGGGTGATGCTCACCATTTAAAAAAGTTACATCTCGCTGCCAGTGTCTCTGGCTCCAATAATCAAGACACTGGTGATCAGCTTTGGCCTCTCACTGGCCTTTGGAGTATGTGCTCATTGAACTGAAAGGTGACCCAAAAGTTTTTCTCGTGATCAATACCATCTTTACCTGTGCACATCCATATCTATCTGCTCATTTGGTAAACATCTACCAATCAGCTGCCAGGGCCAGGACACTGCGGGGAGACCACTGATCCTCTCAGGAAAGGCAGTGTTCGTGTATTCTGGGCTCTTTTGAAGGGTCCGTGGGACTATGCTGACTCGGGGGACAATAGCTGACAAGAATACTGACCGCCGTCATGCAGGGACATTCTAGTTGAAGGCCATGCAAGAAGAGATGGTGGCAATGTCAAGAGCTGTAAAAAAAAAAAAAAAAAAAAAAAAAAAAAAAAAAAAAAAAAAAAACGCACGTGGGGAATAAAGGAAGGGCTGCAGAAGAAGGGACACCCAGAGCTTTGAAGACAGGGGAAGCACTCGGGAGCAGGCAGCAGCATATATAAAGGGTGAATTTCTAGAAACTGAGAGAAGGAAGACAGCATGGCTGGAGGAGGGCGTGGCAGAGGAGGGGGCTAGATGAGGTCAGCAGGTCATTGAAACCAGATTCTGGCTAATCCCTAATGGCTGCTCTAAGAGTTTGCCTCTATCCTATGTGCTGCAGGAAATCACGGGGACATTTAAGCAGCGGGAGGATGGGATTGAGGGGTACAATCTGGTCTTCCTTGAACGAACACTCTCCTGGCTGAGACTAGAGAACAACTCTGAAGCTGCTACTCAGTGGAGGGAGGAGACACGGGATCAGAAAGACTCCAGTCTAGTCCTCAGGTCCTCAATGGGCGCTTTGTTTCTCAGAGGCAGCCAGAGATGCTTACATCAGATCCCAGCCTCACCAGCCTCCTGCGCTGTGACCCTGGGCTTCCCTTAGCT
Source organism: Arvicola amphibius (assembly GCF_903992535.2). Lineage (NCBI taxonomy): Eukaryota > Metazoa > Chordata > Mammalia > Rodentia > Cricetidae > Arvicola > Arvicola amphibius. Next base: position 87,486,057 of record NC_052050.1, on the reverse strand, counting down.
CCCGTTTTCTCACTGGAATGGAGAAACAAATGCGTTGCAGATCCGCTGGGATTGCTGTGGCCTGCCTAGGCCTGCGAGCTGCAAGCCTGACCCACAGGGCTTTGTAGTGGAAGATGTGAGACAGAGGCCACTAGGAAGAGCGCCAGCCTCAGGAGGGATTAATATTGTGTTCCTCGAACCCGATTAGTCCTCTCAAGAGCAAGCTGTCATCTACAAAAGAGTGAAGCTCAGCCCAAGTCTTTCTGGGTACCCATCTTGCCAATAATCTCTTCTGGACTCCCACCCTTGTGATGCCACCCACCACCAAGGTCCTCACCAGAGGTCACAGGGAGCCAGTCATCTGACCTTGGTCCTTCACCTTCAAACCTATGAACTGAACAAACCTCATGTGTTCATAACACATCCAGCCTCTGAGGAAAATAAACTAGTACAGGCATGTTAGAGACACAGATGACTACAGAATTTATGATGTTGTAGATAACGGCTGGCTAGTGCCTGAAACAGTTACACATCTCTTTATTGGGGGTGGGGGGTGAGCAGCATAAGGTAGGAAGGCATGGAATCAGCATGGAGGGGGTTAGTCATGGGGGCCTTGACCACCACCTATAGTGAGAAATATCTATAGACAGTGGGGTCCAGGGAAGGCTTCTGAGCAGGGAAGGATTGCAAACAGAGCTCCCTTTAGGGAAATAAACGCAGCCATGGGAAAGATAAAGATGGAGGGGAGGCTGCAGATTCTCTCCCTGCCCCTGAGACCACGTTGCCACCCCCCATCCTGGGTGCCTCTCCCTTCGTGGAATTCTGCCTGAGCCAGCTTCCCCTAGCTGTGATTTGCTTCATGGTTTCAAATGTCTTCGTCCCTAATCCTTCACAGGTCTTTGCTCTTGGGATGAGCATCCCTACAGAGACAGGCATACAGACAGCACCCCAGAGAGAGCATCTCTTTCCCCCTCTCCATCCAATCATGTCCCAGAAAAGGGCCCAGTTTCACCCCGGAGATTGCTGATGAAGAGGCAGCAAAACACAGGCTTCAGCCCCCTCCCCCCCCCCGGCCTGCTTGATTTTCTGCGGACTAGGGACTGGGAGAAGTTCAGCCTGTCAGCCAAGATGACACTAATATCACAAAAAGACCAGGAGCTCGTTCATGCTTGATGAAACGCCCCCATCCTCCCAGTGTGTGGCCCTTCCTGCACATTCCTGCCGTGTGGAGCACAGCACTCCATTAGCTCCCAGCAAGTGGTGGGGAACTCTGTGCTCTGCAGTGCTTGAATTTGCAAAATGACTTCTGGGCCAGAAATTTGGAATAGCACCAGCTAAGGCAGAGTCTGGAGTCTATCCCTGGTCTCTGCACACCTAAAGAGAGATAGGAAAGCAGAGAGGTCCACCCAGAGGCTGGTTTGTCCCTGGCAAGGACCCACTGTGGTCCAGCAGCTAGAGACAGGTTTATCCATCACAGAATCATCTCTCCAGGGACTCTCTACAAGTCCGTGCAGGCAGCTGGGAGTTTAAAACAAGTAAAGCCACTCTGGCTACGAGGAAGCTTGGAGTCTGATGAGAGAGACACGTGTGTGTGTGTGTGTGTGTGTGTGTGTGTGTGTTTCTCAGGTCTGGGTCTGGTTCTATAAGCAGACATTGAACAAGCTCTGGGTTGTGCAAAGTGATGATGATGCAGGTGATGATGGCGCACTCTCACATCAGCCTGTAGAGGGCGCCATGGAGACTGTGTGCCTGCCAATCCTTAAACCACAGAGGGCTGTGGCAATAGGGTGGGTGTGTACGGTACAGCCATTCCCTGAAGAAGAAATGTTTGCCTTTTCTTTTAAGACATATTTTATTTGCATGTGCGTGAATACAGGTGCGCACAGAGGACAGAAGAGGGCATCAGAGCCCCCTGGAACTGGAGTTACAGGTTATGAGCCTTCCCTGACGGGTGCAGACAACAAGACTTGAGTCTGTCTTCTGCAAAAGTTGTTAACTGCTGAGTTATCTCTCCAGCCCTCCTTTAAAAAAAAAAGAAAAAGAAAAGAAAAGAGAGAAAAGCATTACATTTAAAAGAAGACCTTTAGTTGGCTCAACCGTGAAGGAAAGATTTATTTTGAAATAAACCTAAGGAGGATCCCACAGAGAAGGTGACAAAGTGAATCTCTCTTACAGGCTGTGGGTTTTATCAGAAGAGCCTGAGGTCCACTTTGACTTGGTAGTGCTAAGGGTTAACCAGACTGATGTCCAGGAATGGTGCTTAGACTGTTGGCTTGGGAAACAGAAAGCACGGCCACGGGGAGGAGGAGACTGCAATGTCCAAACCGGAGGGAAGGGGGCTGGAGTGGCTTGCTTCCGAGTGGTGGTCTCGTTGACTCCACAGTCATTTGTTTGTTTCTGTGGGTGTGCACACTCAGGCCGGTGTGTCACAAAGCATATATGGAGGGTGTAGGACAACTTATGGGAATTCTTTCCTTCTACCATGTGGGTTCCAGGTCATCAGGCTTGACAGCAAGCATCTTTACCTTCTGCATCACCACGCTGGCCCTATTTTGATTCCTTTTATCTTTTCTTTTGTTTCTCTTTGTTGTTCTAATTGTTTTCTATTGCTGTGATAAAACACCGTGGCTAAAACCAAAGTGGAGAGGAAGGAATTGCTTTGTCTTACAACTCCCAAGTCGTCTGTCACAGAGGGAAGCCAGGGCAGATTGGAGAGAGAGCACACAGGAGCACCGCTTGCTGGAGCACTGCTCGTTGGAGCACTGCACGACTCGCTGGAGCACCACTCACTGGAGCACCGCTCGCTGGAGCACCACTGGCTGCTCCCGACCTGTTCAGCTACCTTCTTTATATAACCAGGCCCACCTGCCTAGGAATGGCACTGCCCACAGTGGGCTAGGCCCTCCTTATCAATCAGCTGTCAAGAAAATGCCCAAAAGACATGCCCTCTGTTCTTTGTTTTAAATGTGCATTGGTGTTTTGCCTGCATGTATGTCTGTGTGAGGGTGTCAGATCTTGAAGTTACAGACAGGCGTGAGCTGCCATGTGGGTGCTTGGAATTGAACATTCCAGGTCCTCTGGAAGAGCAGTCAGTGTTCTTATCCGCTGAGCCATCTCTCCAGCCCCTAACTGTAGCTGTTCTTATGCCACCTTATGAGAAGACCAAGGTACTTGCCCAGGGTCACACCCTGCTGGACACAGGTTCATGGCTGGACACAAAGCATGGAAGTCAGATAATCCATAAGTGCTGCTTTACCCCCCACTGTCATCTCAAGGAAGCATTGTCTGTGACAGAAAGGATGGCTTGTATGTCACAGGGCTATGGTATCCTAGTAGGACAATAAGCATTGTGCCAGCCAATGCCAGGCTCACCGACAAACCTCAGCAAATACTATTAGGCTGGCGAGTGGCTGGAGTAAGCTTAGAATCCAAGTGGGATTTTCTCTCCTGCTAGAGATCAGGATTCCCTGGTGCACTTGAATTTGCAGAAGTGTTTTGTGTGGTTGAGTTTCACAATAGGTAGCCCTGCCCCCTTAAGTTCTACTGACCATGAGAGTTGAGGGTTTGTTTTGTTTTAGATTTGTATGTGTTGTTGTTTTTGTCTTGTTTTGTTTTGTCTCTCAGCAATAATCCTCAGTGCCTCCCAAGCAAAGCTTGGGTAGCATTTTTCCAGTATGGATAGCTAACCTAAGTCATATCACTAGCCCACAATTCAGTCCCCATACCACCTCAGATAGGCTGCCTGCTTGAGAAAGCCCAGATGTGTAGGAGGTTAAGCCTCAGATTCACAAAGGCAAGAGAAAAGCGCCGACACCCTGTGTAAGGTTTGGCAAAGAGCTTGGACGGGCATTTTTTTTCTCCTGTCACTAATCATGGGGGAGATGCAAATAAAGGCACAGTGAGTCACTGTTCCACACCTTTGGGGTGGCTGCGGTCAAGAACAACAAAAGAATCAGAAAAAAACAGACATGGAAAGCAGGGTAGAGAAAGCTGGGTCTCTTGTGCACTACCAATGGGCAGTAAAAATGGTACGGCCACCAGGAGGGCAGAAGGGCAGTTCCACAAAAGAATGAATGAATCAAGGCAGAATGGCCATACAATCCAGAAATTCTACTTCCGGAATATACCCTAAGGAACAGCAAGCAAGGACTTTGAACACATACCTGTATGTCAACATTCCCAGCAGCCTTAGTCACAGTAGCCCAAAGGTGGTGACATCAGGCGCATGAGTAAAGGAAATGGGTAAAGAGCATATGGTGAAATAGTATTCGGCCACCAAAAGGGAGGAGGTTCTGAAGCAGGTAACACGGACGAGGATGAACCTTGGGAACACTGAGTGGAGAGAGTGAAGTTCCTGCAGAGAGCCAGAGTGCTTGGACTCTTACAGACAGAAATCAGCATCCACGGCAAAGGACAAGGGACCTGGGAGCTGAGGCATAGCTGTGGCTACACGCGGGTAGGGGACACAATCTCCCCAGGCCAGGCTCACCTGGCAGGGAACTAGACACACCTGGAGGACGGGAACCTGGGAGCTGAGGAAGCTGGCTGATAGTGTCCTGATTCTGCAGTCTGCGGTTCTGATTGTTCGGGAAGCTGGCTTTGTGCAGAGGATGGGAGAAGCCGGGTCGGAGGTCACCACATTGCCTATTTCCAGGGTGACCAGAGGGTGTCTGGGTGGCTGCTCTACTGAAGAAGAAGGTGCCTGGAGGGAATTGCTGGGCCAGAAAGGGCCCGGGTCCAGAAAGAATGCCTCTCTCCAAATGGCTTAGCCAGAGCAGCTTAATGAAGAGTCTGTTTGCCAAGGGATGGGCCGCACCAAGAGAACCAAGAAGGGGGTCCTGTGTCCAAGGACTGTGCCCACCGCTAGTACAAAACCATGGCCTTTGGTGAAGATAATTCAGAAGGAAGGGAACTGGGGGAGGAGGGTTACCAAGACTTCACCTCCCACCAGCCAAGTTACTCAAGCGAAGCACATCAGACCAGCCTCTACCACCAGGGCAGTGGAAAAGATGGGCCAAGCAGTCAGAAAGGCAATGGAGGGGTTTCCAGAGGGAATCAAAACGAAACTATCTGCAAGGCCTGACTGGACTGAGAACCCTCCCCTGAGAAATTCCTTGGCTGATCTGGAATTATGCTTTCTGGGAGGGGGCCTGGAGGGGAAGGTGGCTGGAAGAACACTGACCTGCAGCCTGTACTACCAATCCATTCTGTTATGTGTGTCCTGTCATTCATTCATTCATTCATTCAGCCAGCATCTGTCAGTTACTGAGTGTCCAGCCAATGCTAGAAGATGCTAGGTGAAAAAAAATGTGGAACCACTTGTAGCTTTGATTTGCTTAGTTAGTGTGGGGCAACCATGGGTTCAGCCCACCTGCTCCATGAATCTGGCTGTTGCTCTCAGTTCCTCTGTAAAAGGCGATTAATTGTCGTCACCCATTCCCAGGTGTTGTGAGACTTTAACTGGGCATCTGTGAAAAGGTGAAGGCACGGGGTCAGGAGTGGAGGTCAGGAGCTCGCTACCTACCCAGCGCCCCTATTTTGGCTCACATTCGCCGCCCTTTGCAGGGTCGCGAGCAGTTTTTCTCTCCACGTCACAGTGAACCCAGGAGACCTAGTCACTGCTGCTTCTCCCCTGAATCCCCAGACTTAGGGGTGGGCGACCGGATTTATAGCGACTGGAACACCGAGGGGGGTGGGCAACCACCCTGAGTCCATTTCTGGGTTGAGAAGCCTCTGCAGGGTGCTTGGATATTTGGGCTTAAGGGTCGCCAGGCCCGGACGCGGGGGTGGGGGGGGGGGCGGGGCGCGTCGTCCCGCCGAGCTTAGGGACAAAGGCCCGCGGGCGGACGTGGCCGGGCCGGGCGGGCCCTTTAAGCGGGGTGGGCGGGCGGCGCGGGGGCGGGCAGGGGCGGGGCGCGGAGGGCGGCGGCGGCGGCGGCGGCGGCGGCAGCAGCGGTTAGTGCTCGGCGACTCGGATCGCTTCGGCCCGGTCCGGCCCGCACGGCGCTGGGCGCGGAAAACGGCCATGCCGCCGCGGCGCAGCATCGTGGAGGTGAAGGTGCTGGACGTGCAGAAGCGGCGCGTGCCCAACAAGCATTATGTGAGTCTGCGCCCGCGCCACGCGGCGACCCCAGCCCCGCGCAGAACTTGTGTCCGGCGCCCTCCCTGGCGTCTGTCTCCCCACGCGCCCCTGGTCCCCGCGCCCTCCCCGCCATCTCCCCGCGCGTCCCGGGGCCCGCGCCCTCCCCGCCATCTCTTCGCGAGCCCCCGCCCTGCCCACCCGTGCAAAAGTCTGGCCCCAGCCGCCGGGAGAGACGCAGACAAACCGGGAGAGAGACCCAGCCTCGTGGCACCAGCCAACCAAGCCCCTCGTCCTTCTGGGCGTGGGTCATTTGAGTGCCCCTCTCCAGTAACTTCCATTTAACAATGTGGTAAAGTTTCCTCAGGAGTACCCCCTTCTATGAATTGAGAATTTTGTTTGGAGCTGGCAAGGCATGAAGGAAATGGGTCTCCGGCGTCATTTTGCAGATGGGAAGGCTGAGGGTTCTAGAACGTGAACCGTGGGCCCGGCCCACGGTGACCCGCAGGTGGGAAGTGGCGTCCAGGGACCTTGTCTGCGATTGAGGTGGCCGAGGTTCCACCTCAAAGATTCTGGGTAATAGGACAGTGGATCCAGAGGAGGCCTTGGGGACTTCAAGAGTGAAGGGGGATGGTGTCCCTACCTGGAAGAAGCTGGCTGTGGCAGCCTTGGAGAAGTTAGCCAGGAAGGAAAAAAGAAAGAGGGAGGGAAGAAAATTCTAACAAAGAAGTGGGGAACAATGACTAGAAAAGGGCGTTGGCTGGAGAAAGGCTGGCCAGGGGCCTCCCTGGAAGCCCCTTTCGGATCTGTTTGTTTAAGAGAGTCGTTCTTACAAAGCAGACAGATATACGTGCCTTCCATAAGTCGCTCATAAAATTCTGGAAGGAGATGGCCGGGAATCCACTGCACTCTACAAGAAAGGGTGTGCTGTGTTCCCATGTATTGTTATTGGCTAGGCGTTCAGTTACTCAGTCCTGGGCCAGCCAGCGGGGGCTGCTTCCTGGACCTGTGGTATCTTTAAATAGAGCTAAGTTTTCCCTGCTTCAGAGCTCAGCGAAATTGTCTTGGTTTCCCCATACCCCACCCCTTTTTTTCCGCCTTAACTGTTTAGAATGCTGCCAATCTTGGTTTCTTGTTGAAGCCTGTTGAGTTGCCTCTTGGGACAATTTTCAGGAACACACCAACTGGAGGAAGTCTGGAATCCTCTATGCCACCTGCCACCAGATCTGCGAACCCCCCCAGATCTGTGAGCCCGCCAGAACAGAGTAGCTACAGCCACCGAGGGCTGGCATCATCGTCCTGTCTGGTGCTGTCACACACCTTTAGTGGTGGTTTTCTCAAGTCCTTTTCACAGACGAGAAAACTAACGGTCAGGAACAGAGCAGGTGTGTAAGGCCAGGCCTGCTGGACCAAAAAAGTTGTAACCACGCCTATTCTCAGATTCCATATGCCCACAGAGACCCTGCACAAAGTCCTCTCAAAAACTGGGAATCCACTCAGTTCCCACACCTCCCTGCCAGCGATTTGAAGCTTTGAGGGGTACCCTCGAACTTCTAACCTGTTGTTAGGGGCCCACTGAGCCAGGTCTATGTAGCAGCCTGCTGTGGCCTCAGCTCTTAGATTCCCAGGTTGTTGCTACTTCTTGAAGTCTGTGTCCTCATCTGAAAGATGGGATGGTGATGTCCCCTCCCAGTGGGAGCAGTCATGTGACCAACATGAAGTTCCTTAACTATAGTCCTGTGGTGACCGTGTCTCTCTGATTGGAAACGTGCTGAAGTCATGTGGGAGCTTGTTCCGAGAACTTGTTCCTCTGAATGCCAGCTTAGTCACTGCTGTGGCAAGGGGCCTTCTCCCTGCCGTCCAGCCTTTGATTCCCCAGAGGAGGAAGGGGGTGGGGATGAATGCACCTTGAGTCATCCAGAGGAGCGGATAATTTGGCGCTATGGTGGCAGGGTCCCAAAGCCAGCAGCAGCAGACTGGACTGTGTCACCTGTCCCCCAGCTCCACACACTGAAACGGGTGGATCTGGAAACAGGTGTTGGCAGCCTGGCTGAAGTAACCTCGCTTCCGGCCTCCTAACAGCAGCTCCCCTTTCCTCGGTTGTGGCAACCAAAAATATGGCCAGGTATTGAGTGTCCCATATCCCTTTGGGAGTCATCTTAGTCTGTTTTTTATTGTATAACCAAGCACCTGAGGTGCAGTACTTTGTAAAATAAAGAGGTTTATTTAGCCGCCTGGGGAGCTGGAAGTCCAAGCTGGGGCTGCCCCATCAGTTTGGCCCTGGACTTCTTGTCTACCTCACAGAGTTGTAGGTGGCATCATGGTGGGAGCTTGTATATTTAGAGAGATTGTATGGTGAGACTGGAAACCAGGAACGAGGGGCAAGAGCTGCATTGTTTCTTTGTAACACCCAGCCCTTTGGGAACTGAGGTCCTAGGAGGACTGTCTTAATCTCTTTTAAGGCCTAACTACCTCTCCCTAGGCTCCGCCCCTTAGATCCTACCCTTTCTCATGTACCACACTGGAGACCAAGCTCCCAACACAAAACTCTTGGATGTGGACAGACCATATCTGGACGTTAACAGGGGGTGTCACTATGTACTCTTGCCCCTGTCACGGCACCACAGAGCAACATGCATATCAGTTTGGAGAGTCCTGGCTGCTGTGACCCACTGATCCCATGCCTCGAAGGGATCTGGTCAGAGGTTCTGAGGCTGCAGTAAGACAACAATGCCTGGGGCTCAGGTCCCCTCTCTACCTCCATGTCAGGTTAGCAGCCTCTCCACGAAGGCCACCTTCACCTGTGGACAAGGCCGATGTCACTGTGTGTAGCCCCTGCTGTGCTTGTCTTCTCAGAGTCTGGGCTTCAGAGCGAATGAAGGAGGCTTCTCAGAGTGAGATACTGTGGCCACCCTCCTTACTAGAGTGTCTTCTACCAACCTGTGGGCTCTGGAGGGCGTGTTGCGATCCCCTCCCATGATAGTACACACGAGGTCAAGGGGACGGGAGGGCCCCCACAGCAGTACTGACCAGGGTGGAACCTGGTGTGGGTTTCGTGGTCATGACAGCTCTTTGAGGGTGGTAGACTCCCATCCTGTGACTTCAGTGTCTTAGGGGCACAGGGCAACAAAGCCCCACCCCTGTCCATAGACTCCTGTCTCTGCCAGGCTCTGTATTCATCTCAAATCCTCTCTGTCTTATTATTTAAAATAAAGCACAGAGACAGAGCCCCCACGTGCCCTTCCAGTCCCTTCTTTTCCCCCAACTACTGCCCTGCGCCTGTTATTTGCCTTCTCCATGAACTTCTCAGTTGGTAGCCCAGGCTGGCCTGGAACTAACCATGTAGACCAGGCTGGCCTGGAACTCACAGAAATCCTCCTGCCTTTGCCCTCTGAGTGCTGGAATTAAAGTCCGCCATGCCTGGCCCCCACTTACTTTTAAAATACAGATCCATTGGCTGGCGAGGCGGCTCAGCGTTAGAGAGCACTTATTGCCCTTGCAGAGGACCTGGCTTGGCTTCCCAGCACTCACATGGTGCTTCACAACCATCTGCGACTCCGGTTCCAGGGGATTTGACGCCCTCTTCCTGCCTCCACAGACACCAGGCACATGTGGTGCACATACATGCAAGCGACATTACACACATAAAATAAAATATGGGTTCATAGGGATGATTTTTTTTATTTAGCTGCCTCCTTCAGATATCATTTACATACCACCACGGTGTCCCCATTGTAACCATAGAGGTCATATCATTTACATATTACCGCGGTGACCCATTGTAACCATAGAGGTCACTGGCATGTGTCGTAACTGTATAGGTCTGAATAGCCATCACCCCTGTCCAGTTTTATAACATTTCTGTCACCTCGTTTGCCATCAGGATCCCATCCTTGACCTTTACATGTTTACCTGCTAGCCCATCAATCTTGTCTTTGATGCTTTGAAACTATAAAAATCTTGCCCTGCTCAGATCTGTGTTAATTCAGAAGCCCAGTTCATTTTAACCGCTCCATAGTCCTCCATCTGTGGCTGTTTCCCTCCCTCCTCAAAGTCCTCTCCTGGGGACTCAGGGCTGTCCTTCCCATCAGTTGGAGCTGTTCCTGTGTCTAGTCCCAGCACCAGAGCTCTGCTGGGTCTTGGAGGGTATGTTCAGCTCTGCGTGTCACCGTAGGAGCCACGTCCCTGGGTTCCCTCTGCTCTGGGCCTCGTTCAGTTGATGTCAGTCTGCTTGCTGCACAGTAGGGTCCCATGATGCTGCTCCTTAGCCTCTCCCTGCTTGCTAATGAGGCCAAGTGGCCTTCTGTGCCTTCATTGGCCAGCTGAGATCCCTCCTCTATGAACTGCCTGTTTATCCTTCGCTGCTGGCTCAGTCTGTTTTGCCTTTCATCTTCTCTTGATGTGAAAGGTTTATACGTCTGGGATACTAATCTTGCAGGTGATTAGATTAATGTTCTCAGTTTCCCTTTGAGGAGATCATAGACTCAGAGAATCCAAAATGTGTGTGTGAGGTCACTCAGCAAGGAGAGATGGCATGGGAACTGAGCTAGGTGTGTTTGTCTGGGAGACAGAGGCAGCCTTGGGATCCCCACCACAAATCAGGGGGCTCACCGTTGCCACCTCTTCTGAGATGCCAGGGTCATCCTAGATTCTTCTCTCTTCCCCATGCAAGTCACCAGCCCTTGTCACTTACTCCAGAGAAACTGAGTGGGTCGTCCTCATAGAGCAAGAGATTGTCAGGGTCTCCCTCCTTAACTGATCAGGTACCAGGAACCTGGGAGTGACGGTCGCTGCCGAGGCAGAGCTGTCTTCTGTGTTGTGTGGCGGTCCCCAAAGCTGAGCTGTGGAGTGTCGGTCTGCTGCCGCCCATGTATATCCACAGCAGCCTCCTTCCTCTGCCGCCCCTTTTATGGAAACCCTCAAAGCAGGCAGCCAGTGGGAGTGTTAGAGACAAAGTAGCCTGGATGCAACAAGTTCTTTGTGGCAGTAGGGCCGCCCCGCCCAACCTTGGCTTCTGGCTTTGTGATCTCGAGGTGGCGCCTCCTGAGCAGATAGAAGGTGCTAGAATTCTGCTGGAGAAAACTGCCAGCGACTAGCACATTTCTTCCCGGCTTACCTTTGCCGTGTGGTGGCGAAGCCTGGTTTTGGTTCTCATCACTGCTGAGCCAGGAGGCCTGCCAGTGGCACTTCCCAGGGTGTCTGAATGACATGGGTTTAAATGCTGATCCTCAGCGCTGAGCCTGACGACAGCCATTAGTGGTGGCCACAGCTTGGCTATGGTCTGGATCCACTGCTGAGATGTGTAGCGCCTTCCTTCATGCTTCTGCTCTCTCCTGTGGCCCTTGCCCAGCCTGGGTGCCATGCTGCAGCGTGAAGAGTCCCTCCAGCCTCCTCTGCAGATGGTTCTGTCCCTCACTGTGTCTGTCTCACAGCAATAGCACCCTTGCAGCATTTTGAAAAGGAGATTTATTTTTATCTATGTGCGCATGTGCTTGTCTGAATGCGTGGATGTGCATATGATGATGCCCTCGAGGGACAGAAGAGGATGTTCAGTCCTCTGGCGCTGCAATTGCCTGGGTGCTGGGAACCACACTGGGTCCTCTGGAAGAGCAGCAAATGTTCTTAATTACCGAGCCCTCTCTCCAGCCCGAGTAGAACTTTTTTTTTTAAAAAAATGTGTCTGTTGTTTTCTTGAGGCTGAGAAAAAAGGTGAGGTGCCTGTCACAGAAGGGAGCTGTGCCGAGCAGGTGGCAAGTAAGATGTCTTCAGGATGCTCTTCTGGGACCTTGACAACTGTGCTGACTGCTGCAATCCCCTCAGCCCCGGGTGCAGGCGCCAGGCCCTCCCCTCACTGGAGGCCTGCTCCAAGGGAGGTGCTCCAGCTACTCTCATACTCTGGGTGCAGTAGCATAGCTCCAAGCAGTTGCAACAGCGAGTGGGTGCAGACTTTAAACCTATGCCCTTAGTGGATGGAGCAGGCCCACCAGACCAGTGAGTTCAGATTTCTTCTCTGCCGTTTACCAACTCTGCAACCACAGTCAGATCACTCACCCTCTCTGTACTCAGTGTCCCCGTCTATAAAATGGGGTTGTCAGTAGTTCCAGTTTGAAGAGGCCCGCATGAGTATGATAGTGGACCCAGGCCCTGATGCACGCCTGACAAGAGCAGCCTTACTAGAAACATCCATGTATACTGTTATTCACCATAGCTGAGGGTGGTGGCTGCTTAAATGCCCATCGGTAGAGAATCGGATCCACGTGACGTGTACATGCAGAATTCCAGGAGGGTGGTGTAGATGTGCCTGGCTCCTGCCAGGGCATCACGGTCAGACTGGCTATGGGTATGTGCTCATACTGGGGCCCTTCCTGCAGGTTGCCCATGAAGGGTGGAAATGGCCATCTCAGACCCAGAAATAGAGCCGATAAAATACGTTGCACTTTTTTTCCTTGTCAGTGCTTTTTTATGTTTTCCAAATGTTCTGCAATAAACACATGGCCCTGTTTTCAGTGAAAATAAAAACGAATGACTGCTTGTTTTTTAAAAAAGAGGCCACGCAGAGCCAAGGTGGCTCCACAGGTTCCCACATCCTGCTGTCAGCCTGTGAAGTCCCTCTGGATCCCCCCGCACCCTCCGAGAGCAAGGCCTCCTCAGATGGGCTTCTGCTGACCACAAATACTCTTTTTCCATTTCTGCCACACATGACGGGCTTGCGTGCGGCTTTCTAGCCATGAGCTGAAGAAGCAAAAGCTATGAGTGTGTGAAATCCCACAGGGCAACCAGGCACATGATTTCCTAGCTCTAGTGTGTATCACCCAGAGGGTCCAGTTCTTCATGGTGCCTGCAGCTAAGGATGGGTGCAGATTCATGCAGCCCGGAGTCCTGCAGACACTCCCTGAGGTCACAGGATGCCAGAAAAGTCCTTCATCTAGAGGTGTGCCCTGACCCCTGCTCCTGGGGTATTTTGTATGTTTGAGGGCTCCCCAACTGAGGTGCCCACAGTGGGCAAGTGGCACAGTTACTGCACCACCAGAAAGGACCAGACTGGGGATTCTCCCGTTGAGCTGCACGTACCATTCATGATGCTTGGTCTCCGCTTGCAAATTACTCATCTGTCTTAGTTACGGTTATTATTGCTGTGATGAAACACCATGACCTTTGGGGAGGGAAGCATTTATTTGGCTTATGTATCCTGAGTCACAGTCCATTGAGGGAGGCCACGGCAGGAACCTGGAGGCAGAAGCTGATGCAGAAGGCATCATGGAGGGGTGCCGCTCACTGGCTTGTTCCTCTGGCTTGCCCAGCCTGCTTTCGTATAAAGCCCAGGACCACCAACCATCCGAGGAATGGCACCACCCACAATGGCCAGGGCCGTCTCCCATCAATCACTAATTAAGAAAATGCCTGACAGCTGGATCTTGAGTCATTTTCTCAATGAACTTCCTTCCTTCAGATGACTTCAGCTTCTGTCAAGTTGATGTAAACTCTCTGACACAGCCTCCTTGTTCCTTGGAGGGAAACTGGTGAATGGTCTTCCTTCTCAGGACTTGGTTGCCCCCTTCCCTTTGTGTCCTTGTCATTGCAGGAAGGGGACATGAGGTGGCTGAGGGGACTCGAGGCCTGTTCAGATGGCCGCACGTGGCATCTGGAACCGAACTCTGAGCTGGTACTGTTCTTTGCTTACTGCTGTCCCTAAGATATCCCTTCTCTAAAGCTGGTGGCTTTGCCAGGCTTCAAAAGCTTTTGTGCAGGGTGTCTGGGGACACAAGATGCTGGGATGTTTGTCCTTGGAGTTTTCCTATCCTTGGAGCGGTATTCCAAAGCTCATGTTCTGTGGTCTGTTTCTTAGAGCCCAGCGTGGTGACACTGACCAGACCCTGCACCAAGCTGGCATTCCTATCTCCTGGTCATACATAGGGACAAAGTTTGGAACGGAGTAACAGGTGACTCAGCGGCTCAGCAGTGGTGCTGCGGATGAACGGTGTGGCTGCCCTTCTCGCAGGACTCTGTCCGTTCTGGGATCCTGCGGTCTGTTTCACTAGAAGCGGTGGTCCCGCTGCACCATACCCAAGCTGCAGGGCTCCTCCCTCTTGCTTGCTGGCCCAAGGTTTCTTGACGAGCTACAGAGAGGAGGGGGTGGAGGGAGCGGAACTCCACCATCAGCCTCTGCAGCCCTGTCTTGGCCCATCCTGACTGAGCAAATGAGAACCCAGTACACCCAGTACAATATGAGTTCCAGATAATGTGTAAGCAGTATCTGGACCGTACTGGCACTCAACGGTGATTCATCACTTAGCTGAAATTAAGTTCTACTGGGCACTGCGCTTCATACAGTGTTGCCAGAGATTCCTCTCTGAAAACAGCACTCCAGCTTCTTCCTACCGGGAAGTCTACTGTGTCCTGAGAATCCATGGACAAACACAAGGCACCCAGGGGCCAGGTACTCCAAAAATGCAGGGACAGTGTCCAAATAAGCAGAGGATCTCCAGGAAAGAGGGCAGACAGACAGATCACCTGGGGCTGCTTCAGGCCCTGGACCCCATGAAGGTAAACACTGGGGAGATAACCTGAGGCTGATCACCAGTATGGGAGGGGTGATGCCCAGTGGACAAGGGTAAGAAAGGTTTGGCAGCGAAGACAGACAAGATTGGGCAAGCAGAAGTGATGTGAGAAGTGAAGATAGAAGCCATGGATAGGAAATTAAGAGACCTGGGCATCTGGTTCCATGGATGTGGACTGGAACTGAGGCTTCTGTGCTCTGCATGGACGATATGCACAGTGAAAGCCACTGAGCAGAGAGAGAAGCTGATCCTCGGAGAGAAGCTGATCTTCAGAGGGAAACTGATCCTCAGAGAGAAGCTGATCCTCAGAGAGAAGCTGATCTTCATAGGGAAACTGATCCTCAGAGAGAAGCTGATCCTCAGAGAGAAGCTGATCCTCCGAGGGAAGATGGTTCTTTGGGCCTCCTGCCTGCATCCCAGGAGCAGGAAGAGGGCAGAGCCCATGTGGACAGTGGAGCCAGGACTGACTCTTCAGGGGACAGTGGAAAAGCCACTAGGATTTGGACATTTGAGCGGTGTGCTAATAACTCTAAGTCTGTTTTGCTTTCAGAAATTAACGACATTTTTATTGCTAATTATGATAATAATGTCAGGCAGTAACTTTCAATGACCTGAGTGTATCTCACGTGCTCAAGGGTCTCAGACCTAATGCCACTGAATGTGTAAGACAGTGTTCCAGACTAAAAAGCTGATCCTCAGTAAGTGACCGAGAAACACACACACACACACACACACACACACACACACACACACAGCCTGACCAACTTGAACCACAGTAATGTACAGAACCAGATGGACCTCTCTGCTCCCCATCTCTGAGCAAATGGGACGTGAGTGACATTAGCACCCCCAGAAGCATCTGCTGCCACAGCTTTAAGAGGGACTCCAATTGGCCAGATCACCTGGCCGTCTTCCTGGTGGAGGTGGGATATCCTGATTGACAGTCCTACATTTACTTCAAGTAGTGGGCAGCTGAGGTCAAAGGGCGCTGGGGCTGGAAGGAGGAGGCTTGGACTGGGCAGGTGACACCGTGCACGAATGACATGTGAGACTGTCCTCTTCAGCTTCACACACCTGTGGAGACCGAGGTTGTTAGAAAGGCCAGGCAGTTCGCTCAGGATCGCACTAGACTGAAGTGGTGGGAACCAGCAGCTCTCCGCCCCTCACCCTAGGGAAGCTGCCCGAAAGCCCACAGGGTTGGCGTGCTCAGTTCTGCTTAATGAAGCAGAATTGCTCGAACCTCCACCCACAGTGCTGGCCCACAAGCCAGAACCCACGAGGTGGCGTCACTGTTTCCTCCTCTCGGGCCAGGGTGTGAATCAGCAGCTGTGGCTTTGGGCCACCCTTGGCTTCCAGTCAGTTCCACAGATGTGGCTTAATGTCCGCCTGGAGCCAGCTGTGGATCAGGGCCAGAGAGAGAAGCAGCGATGAGCTGACATAGGGCTGTCCTTAAAGGGGTCACCTCTGCTGAGGTACATCTGTGATGAAGAGGGTGGAGGGGACAGGGCATCCTGGTCCCTGTGAGGGAAGCCAAATACAGATGGACACTTGGGGACTGGGGAGCCAATGCCATTCTAGCAGAGGGTCCCCAGCATGGGCCTAGGACTTAGAAAAGGGCTAGGTCTCAGTTTTCACACCTCTTTGAGAATGCCTTCCATTCTGTCCTGATGTGACTGTATTTTCAGATAAATTCGCTAATTTTTTTCTGCATATTTTTAAATAATCGCTGCTTAAAATCATAGTATCACATGATTTATTGAGATTTTTTTTAAAAAAGTTAATAAACATGGCTACTCACAATTTTGCTTTTCATTTTAATAAATGGAGTTTGACTTAGTTTCATTCGAAATCCTATGTATTTTATTGATTTTAAAATCATTTTCAAGTGGAGGAGTCAATTACTTGAGGTTGCCAAATGAGCTCCCCAGAAGAACGAAAGCCCCTGGGTAGAAAGCTCTGAGGTTGGTAGCCAGGTGGCCTGGAGGTGGCCTGGCTCTGTGAGCTGGAGTTAGTGGCTTAGCCTCTCTGTGCCCATTCTTTCTTCTGAGAAATAAGGGTAGATAATGACTGAGGTGGCTTAGTCACAGAGAGGATTTCGTTCACTTCCTGGCACATAGAAGTGCTGAGCGAATGGTTCCCTATTTTCTTTTTAAGGGTAAACATTGTGTTTGAGGACACTGAGTGAGAGCAGCAGGCTGGGTAGTAACTAGAGGTCCTCTCGCAGCCAGTTCCCTCTTATGTCTTTACCTCCACGGTCAGCTTTCGAACCAGCGATGTGGCTTGTCTCTGTGCATCTGTATCTTCTTTTAAGAGGGGGTCTCACCATGTAGCCTGGCTATCTGCCTCCCAAGTGCTGGGATCCAAGCCTCGGGGGTGTTAACCAGCAGCCTCAAGTACACAACTAGTCAGGAACGGTTACACACATGTCCATGCTCTAGATGGGTGAGGGTCCAGGTCACTAAAGTTCAGATTAATCAGCTTCTGCAAGGACTGACAGGTTAAGACATTCAAT
The DNA here is from genome assembly GCF_903992535.2 of Arvicola amphibius. Classification (NCBI taxonomy): domain Eukaryota; kingdom Metazoa; phylum Chordata; class Mammalia; order Rodentia; family Cricetidae; genus Arvicola; species Arvicola amphibius. The sequence goes on along the minus strand of NC_052050.1, from coordinate 87,468,929 downwards.
ATTAAAACTATTCAAAATAGCTTAAGTATTTACCACTGGGAAAGAATGTGATATACTGTGTTGCTGTGGACCAAGGAACTTTGTAAAAGAGGTTTGTTCCGATCTTGTTTAGTGAAATGGAGAGATGCTCACCATACAAGACAAATTAAAAACATAAGTCGTCCAGTCGGCCTCTGTGCCTACAGTCCGTGCACAGGCTGGAACCAACCATAGTCTGGAAATATTGAAGGGAAAAAAAAGAAAGAAAATATTGAGGGGTGGTTTACCTGTTGCTGGAATGTTTTGTGTGGTTAGGCCTGAGATGGTCGTGTCTGTGTTGTTAGGCCTGAGATGGTCATGTCTGTATTGAACGTGTACAGCGACTGTTTACATTGTGTGTGTGTGTGTCGTGTTAGGTGTTTAAGCCTTCTAGAGATGGCCTGAAGTGGATGGGAGGGTCTGGAGGGAACCCAGAGCCATGCCTTGAGGGCAGAGAGGGATGGCTAGATACGGTGTGATTTTCATTAGCAAAACCTCTCTATGCAGGCCTAGGGTCTGGGGAGTGTGCCAAGAGTGTCATCTTGTGGGTGGGAATGTGGATGGCTTTAAGGCCCCAGACTCTGCAGTTCCTAGATCTGCTTGTTGCTGTCTGGACGGAGCGAGTTCCTTACCCTCCCCACATACCGTCCTCATTGCAAAATAGGAGCTGTAGCCCAGGGACCTCCCTGCAGGGCAGAACAGAGCAGAGCTGTGGAGACACGGACTGTGGCATGCAGTCAGCAGTCACATGAAGCTGTCTTGTTTTTGTGTATTATTCAGTTTTCCCTAAAGAGGAGAGGACAGTGTAGGATGACATGGGAGTCCACACAGAGCCCTCACTGGAATGGGAGCATCCGCATCCATCAGGTCCTGAACCAGCAAGGGTGGACACAGGTGACCAGTCGTACTCAGAGAACCTGGCCTATGAGAACCACTTATATTTGATGCAGGAAAAGAGACTTCCCGGTATGTCTGATGTGGAAGTCGTATTTGTGCCACCTTGCTCCTTCACCCATCTGCCTCACGCTAGAATCGTGCTCATTAAATACAAACCCATGGTATTTGCTGGTTTTTCTTTAAAAGGAGCCTTGAAGGGGCCCTAGACAGGAGAGGAATTAGCTTAAGTGCTGTATGCATTAGTCAGTTTTCTATTTCTGTCACAAAATGCCAGAGGTTGAGGGACTTAAACATTTCTTTAGCTCACAGGTGTCAAAATACAAAACGTCCAGATCATAGGGCAGCAGTCTTGAGGTCCCTCAGCTGTCCTCGTAGATGTCAGGAGCTATCACGGGGGTAGGAAAGGATGCCAGAGAACAGAAATTGTCCTTTTACAACTGTCTGTTCCTATAGAATTAATGGAGTCCTGGCAGAACCACATAGTCCCCTAGAGACCCAATCACCTGGAACTGTGCCCCACTTATTAAAGGCCCCACGTGGCAAACTGGAGACAAAACACAGGAATGCTTGGGGAACAAGTCACAGCTCTGTTTTAGGAAGACCTTGTCGGGTTGACCAATGGTGGGTGGCAGGCTGGGCCCAGGTGAAGGAAGCCATGTCGTGGAGGGGATGGCCAACTCGTCCATGAGTAACAGGCTTCTTTGCCTTTCCTGCCACCCCAGCCTGCATCTCCCAGGTGACACCCTCATCAATTCCCATTGCCCTTCTTGTTGTGGGAAGTGCCAGGCTCCTGACAGGATAGGGGCTTCTGGACTCAGTTCTGTGGACTTCCAGGCTCACCCAGATAGCTGGAGTGGATCAGGGTCATAACCAACCTCATTGGGTGCCACATGGGTGCTTGCACTATGCATGCAGTTGGCTAGATGTCACCTTGTGTTACAGAGGGAGAACAAAGGCTGAGGGGGGACTTGCCCAAGACACACAGCTGGCTGGCCAAAGGGCAGGAGTTGGACACACGTGGTGAGGGGACTGGCAAGTGTGGAATTCTGGTATCTTAAGCCCTGCCATGTTTACCGGGCGGCCATTTTTGAGATAGTCTTTTTATATAACTCGGGTTGGCCTGAAACTCACTGTGTAGCCTGGACAGACCTGGAATTAATTCTCCTACTGCTTCAGCCTCCCTAATGCTGGATTACCACCCCTGCCAGTATGCCCCGCACAGAGTGACCACTCTTGAAAACGACCAAGGACAGCAGGCATGGTCAGGCCATGGCTGGTTCATTTTCTCTGGCCGTGAATCGTGCAGCCCACACCTGTTCACCAGCGCCGTGCTCATCTTCCGTGGCGATGTCATTCATTCAGCTCCCGCAGTCAGCTCCACATCATCTGGCCAAGTGCTAGAGGCGAGGTTTTGTTTTGTTTCAGTATTCTTCTCTTGATTGGCATCTAATGGTCACACATGTTCATGGGGTACATGCTGACATCTGAGCATGCGTGTGTGTGATGACCAGATCAGGCTACTGCTGTGTTCATCATCTCAGATAAGTCATCATTGCTGCGCGGGGATGTCCCAAATCCTCTCTTGTAGCTTCTTCAAAGCATACAGTTAACTGCCACCCACCATGGTTGCCCTGTGACACTGTAGAATATTGGACACCCGCCCTCATGTCTAATTGTATCCTATCTCCCAGTAACCATCCCGTCTCTAGCCCTTCCAGGCTCTGGCCACCTCCATCCGTGAGGTCCACAGTCTTTAGCTTCTCAGTGTGCGCTGGCTAGTTTCATGTCAACTTGACACAGGTTAGAGTCATCTGAGAAGAGGGAGCCTCAGTTGAGAAAATGCCTCCTTGAGATCGGGCTGTAGGCAAGCCTGTAGGACTTTTTCTTAATTAATGATTGATGGGAAAGGGCCCGGCCCATGGTAGGTGGTGCCATCCCTGGACAAGGTGGTCCTGAGTTCTATAAGAAAGCAGGCCAAACAAACCACAATGAGCAGGCCAGTAAGCAGCACCCTCCATGGCCTCTGCATCATCTCCTGCCTCCAAGTTCCTGCCCTGCTTGGGTGCCCGTCCTGACTTCCCTCAGCAGTGGACTGTTACCTGGCAGCGTAAGCTGAAATAAACGCTTTCCTCCCCAAGCTGCTTTGGTCATGGTGTTTCATCACGCGATAGAAACCCTAAGACACCGCGCAAGTGAAACTGTGGCGTAATTGCCTGTGCCTTAACTATTTCATGCAACTTAATGTCATCGGCTCCACCAAAGTTGTCACATTCTTTGTCTAGCCAGGTGTTGCTCCATTGTGCACGGCCACATTTTCTCAGCTGTTCCTTCATCTGCTACAGAGCTGTTTCTGGGGTGTTGTCAGCAGTACTGCAGTGAGCGTGGGGGTCCAGCTATTTCTTCCACATACTGATTTCACTTCCTCTGGCGGTGTCTCCAGGAGCAGGCTTCTGGGTCGTATGACGATAGTTCTAGCTCTGGAGTATGGAGGGACCTCCATGCTATTTCCCACAGTCTGGTACTAGTTTACATCCCCGTGAGCCAGGCAAGAGCCTTCTCCTTGGGCATCTCGCCAGCATTCATGATCTCTTGTCTCGTTGGTAGTCACGTGCTTGGCTGGGGTGAGGCGGTCCCTCGCTGTGATGTGACTCTGCTTTTCTGTTTGGAAGGGATCCAGACCCTTGCTCTGGCACATCCCTACTCAGTTCCTGGGTGACTTTGGACGAGTGGTGTTGTGGCCTCTCTGAACGCCATTTTTGTGTGCTACAAAATGGGGCAGATCAGATGTTCCACCGCACGGGGTCGGTTTCCTAGGAGGACGGATCATTAGTGTGGTTGCCAGATAGAAGCCACCATCACCCCTCAAGACCTAGAGCGATTGTTTCTTACCCGGAAAGTGTCCCCAGGTGCCACTAGCAGAACTAGCCCTCTTGTGTTCTACAGGGTACCCAGATGGCCTGTGGCCCATGAAGAAACCCTACTAAGATTTCTACTAAGCAACCGGTGGGTGCTGGGTGCTGGGTACTGTTCTAGGCCCTTTAGGTGTCTGACCACATTCCGTGGGCTTTGGCTCCTACATCACACAGGCTGAGGACCATTCCCAGCTCTGTCACATGTGTCATATGTGACCTTGGATAAACTATTGACTCTCTATGAGTTAAAAACCAGTGGCATATCATAAAGGAAATAGTTGTGTGGCACACCTAGTGGGTGCTGTCATCAGCTCCATGGCCCTGGGCAACCCTGTCAACACAGGGCAGCCCCAACTGTCTTCAACCCCTCTTACATTGCCCAGGCACTTCTAAGGCCTGGCAGTCTTCAAGATCTCAACAAGCCCTGAGTGCCTGCCCTGGAGTTGTTCCTAGAAAGCCAGCCTGCAGGTTGGTGTCCTGAGCCTGGGCTTTGGCGCCAGCACTGCTGCTTGCCATTGGAAAGTTCCCATGCCGCTCGGGCCAGATGTGTGCAGAAGTGTGTGAGTTGGCAGCCAAGGCCCAGCTGGAGCCACAGGCCCAGGCCAGCGATGTTTCCATCCTTCAGGACCTTGGTCTGCAAGCAGCATGCTTTGCCTGGCTAGTCCAGTAGCAGCTCCAGCCTTTGGCCCTGAATGTCCTCCTAACATGAGGGGACATGGGCCAACGTGTGAATAGCCCCAGGCGTGCCCATGCACAAGGACCTGAGGGCTGACTTCCCTGCTCACCAACGCTCCAACTTCTCCTGCTGATGGGGCTTTCATCACAAGTGTGCCCAGGGGAAGGGACACGTCACACTGTGAGCGCCAATCCTGACTTGTTAATTGCCAGGTCTGGGCGCTGACTATGACCAAACAAAGGACAAGCACTGTCGGGCTCCTCTAACCCCAGCAAGTTTGTATTTATAATCCTAGTACTCAGCAGGGTAGAGGAAGGAGGGAGAATCAGGAGTTCAAGGCCAGCCTGGGCTACATAAGATCACAAAACAGAACAGACAACTTTTTCGATCTAATGCTCCTTTTTCTTTTTGAGATAAAGCCTCTCTGTACATCGTTGACTAGCTTGAAACTCACTACATAGTCCAGCCTGGCTTCAGACTCACAGAAATCCACCTGCCTCTGCCTCCTAAGTACTGTGGTTTAAGGCATGCGCCACCACACCTGGTTGGTCTAATGTTCTGAGCTCTTATAAGGGCTGCTAAAGACAGGGCACTGGACAGTCTAGTTCTCCCAAGGAACACCTGAGACGTCTCAGCAATGGGACGAAGCTCCTACGAAGCTTCTATGACCTGGGGACATCATACATCCTCTGCTGCTTAGAGCGGCTGGAGCAGCTAGCAGAGTGAGGGTATCCTCCAAGCTCAGCCTATGGCTACATTTTCATCACAAAGTTCTGTTCCTGTTCCTCTTGGCAACTTAGCTGTTCATTCGTCCATTTCAGGAGCATTGTGACTGAGAAAGGTCACTGTGATCTTTGACCATGGAGCCCTGTTTGGGCTTTTCATCTCTCTTTTTATTGGATGTTTCAGAAGCCCACTGTTCCCAGACCCTGGCGGAACAGCGGTAAGACAGGCTGGCCCTGCTGCTGGAGGGTCCTGTGAGAGTGAGTGATAGCTGGGCACATGACTTGGTGTTCTCTGGTGTTTTGCTGAGAGGGTGGCTCTGGCATCTAGGGAGCCCAGAGAATACTGGCCAACTCAGATGCAGGCTGTCTCTTGAGGCTCCAGTGGGAGGTGACTTAATGAGAGGACAAGAGAAGGTAGAGAAAGTACCCCCCCACACCCATGAGAGAGACAGTCTCATGCTCCTGGCTGAGGTCCTTACATGCATGTGACATTCTCTGTTCTGCATGGCCACAGCCCCAGTCGGTTCAGAGCAGGTCTGTGTGTATCTGCCCTGTGAGTAGCTGAAGCTGAGTAGCACGTCGGACAAAGGGCCCAACTGTCCCTTTAGAGTCATCTCCACCTCCTGCCAGCCTCCTGGCTGCACACCTGCATCCAGGTATAATCACAGCCCTCAGCTACCAGCCCCTGCCTTGCGGTGTACAGAGCGGACAGAGACAGCCAGGACGCAGCCCTAACTCTGCCACGTCCTAACTGGTGCAGGGCACTGCGGATTCTTGTGTCTGGGCCCCATTCCAGCCATTCACCTAATTGAAAAAAATGGAAAAGAGAGAGAGAGGGAGGGAGAGAAATTGGCAGCCTGCCATCTCCGGTGTCTCTTTGTCTCTTGCTGCGGGGTGCCACTGAGTTTAGTGATTCCTGCTGCTGACTTGGTGACAGGAAAGCTCTGGCCTGGGGCCTGGAGAACTGGGAGTAGGAACTTGAGAGGCACGTAGGTTGGTGTGAAGCTAACCTGTCCTCCCACTGGTTGCTCTCAAGTATGTATGGTTTCCTCCTGCACTGTCTCACCCCAGGGTGACCCCACCTTCCTGGCAGGTGATCTGCGAGAGCTGGGCCTGGTGGTACATGAGAGTAAACAGGCCCAGATCCAGGGCCAGAGCTGCCGGGCCTGCCTGCGCCTTGGCTTGCCCACCTCTACCGTCCTGGTACTTCCACTGAGCACCCAGCTTTCCCTCCTAGCACCCAGTGTTCCCTCCTAGCACTCAGTACCCCCTCCTAGCACCCAGTGTTCCCTGTTAGCACCCAGCAGTGCCCACTAGCACCCAGTATCCCTCCGTAGTATCATGAAGCTTGGCAGCATTCCTATCCAGGAATAAATTGAATATGTTTTTATTTAAGAGAAATCCACATCTTTCAGCACTTCCTGTGGCAGGGCTGCCGTAGGGTGTGGGGAAATCAAACAAACTGCAGCATGTTGCAGTTTCAGAAAGAGGCTGGAGGCGCTGACCTACATAGACCAGATGTTGGGCCGACAGCTGGAGAGTTGGCAGATCGCAGCCAAAGGGAACCCAGGGTCTCCAGGAGGAGCTTTGGAATTGTGTTTCCTATTGGTTCAGGCCCAGATGAGGCCAGTTGCAGCTACCTCACTCCCCTGCACCCGTGGTCCTCTACCGTGCTTCCCCAGCCCCATTTTCTTTCTCCTTTCCCTCTCCTCTCCCCTCCCTGTTTCTTCTCTCTCGCACCCCGTCTCTTTCAGACCCCTCCCTCTCATCCCTGGCTCTGCTGTCCACGCTGGGCCTCGTGGCCAGGGCGGCACACTGCCAGAGGCAGGATCGCAGTCTCAGTCTGGGTCCTTGCTGGCTCTCTCAGCTTGGAAACACAGCCGGGTGGGAGCTTCAAGGGGAACCCACCGACATTTTAGAGATGACTTTTGCTGTTTTTGAGACATGATACCTATATGTAGCCCTGGCTGTCTTAGAACTCACTCTGTAGACCAGGCTGGCCTTGAACTCGGAGAGATCCACCTATCTCTGCCTCCCACGTGCTGGGGTTAAAGGCGTGCACCCCCATGCCTAGCTAGAGATGATTTTTGATGCCTGAGGTCTGTGGACGCCTTAAACATATCCCTAGATACTCCATAAAGGAAATAAGTTTATCTGACTCACTTTAAACTGCTTTTTATTGATAATTTCTGGATCCCAGTGTGATATTCGGGTACTTGCGCACATTGTTTTATGATCACATTGGTCATCGGTATGTCTGTTGCCTTAAATGGTTATTTTTTCTGTATCTACCCATAGCCTTTCTTCTTGCTGTTTCAAAATCCATAATGACATCATAGTCATCCCGCCACGAGGTAGAAACCCGGACTCCCTCCTCCCTCTGACTAGAGCACTGTCCTTTCCCCGGCTGCCTTCCTCAGCCTGGAATCACTTAGCAGAGTCACTTTGGGGCTTGCATTGGTGGCAGAGTAGGGCTACATTAGTCACTCTGGTCTGATGGCTCCCTGGACTAGCCATGGCCTGTGAACAGAAGCCACAGCCTCTCAATGATGCTCTTGTGTTCTTTGTATGCCCCTACCCCACCCCCAAGCCTCCCCAAAAGAGCTGTATTCTTCTCTGGGATCAAGAGCAGAATTCTAAAGGGAAGACCCCTGCCCTAATGCCTGCCAAAGGGAGCCCTGGCTTCTGGTTCCTCCCTATAGACTACGTGGCCTTGGGCAACTCCCTCCAACTTTCCCTAACTATAAAATAAAGGTTATCCTAAAGCAGGGTTTTCCTCTATAAAAGTCTTGGAAGCCCCTGCAGTCTGCCAAGAGCTGAGGCCCTGTCTGCAGGCTCCAGGGAATGGTTTGGTCTGCAGAATGCTGGTTACACCCTCTCCTACATATAGAAGAACTAAAAGCGGCATGTGGTTTGGAAACCAGGGTAGACAGTCCAGAGGCCCACCCACTTGGCCTCTGCTGGATCCCAGGGCTTCTTGTAGGCCAATTTGACAGCCGGCCTAAGAGCTCTTCACATCGACACTTCTCTGAACAAGCTATTGTCTGGAGAGCCCAAAGGTTATCTCAGAGAACGTAGAAGAAAATTCCCTTCCGTGGAAGTAGGAGGAGCCTGCTCCACCGCTGAAGTGTAGCCCTGTAGAAGTTCATCTGCAGTAGTATGAGGGACGGATCTCTCCATGCAGCCTGGATTGTAGCCTGCCCCCACGGCAGACTTGCTAATGAATAACAGCATCATCCGGCTGACGTGTCTTTCTCAACCCCTCTGCAGGGAAACGGCCTTAGTCCCACTTGGGCCTTTTCTTTAGTTTTTTTTTTTCAGTCACCCCCAGGTCACTGCAGACCACCCACGGGTGCAGAAGAGGCAGGGGAGTGCTTCTGACTTTACAAATGCCATCCACTGGGCTGTGAACGACAGAGCTTCAGATGCAGAGAGAATGGCAGGGAAATCGGTGAACTCGGGACCGGCCCATTCCCAGCTCTCCGCACCCTGTCAGAGCTTTTCTCTGCCCACAGACTGCCTTACTATATATTCCCATCACAGCCTGGCTCCTCACACGCACTCACGGAGACAGTTCCGTTACTTTTAGAGGGAAGCTGTAGCCATCTACCATAAATGGAAAGCCAGTAACTCTTGCTAGAAATAGGACCAAGAAACTCTGTGTTAAATTCCCCCTGGCCAGTATGGCTTGCTCTGAGATTGTTGGTCCTTTATGGTAGAACAGAACATTGGGGAAGAGTGTGAGGAAGGTAAATAAGCCTCAGCCTCTGGTCCCTGCAGCCCCCAGTGTGACCACCGTCCTATGACCAGCCTCATGGCCGCACCCAATTGTTGCTCTAAGCCTGGAGTTGGAACCAAGCCAAAAACCCCCTACAAACTCCAGCAATAGATCTGCAGATCAGGATAAGATTAGAGGACACAGCCTCCTGGAACAACTCTCAACGTGTTTGCAGTTCATATGACAAAACCCTTTGAGATCATAGCTCTGTGTGCGCCGAGTACCAGCTGCAGGCCATCAAGCTGCCCTAGGAATGGCCTGTCCATGTTCTGGGGCCTTTCCAGGTGTAGACCGTAAGCTAGTGGGTGAGCAGGAATGAGGCACGTCCATTGCCCTAGGACTTGGGTCCCTCCCACAGGAGAGGGCTTGGCTATATCTCTGTCCTACCACCTACGCTTGCCAGGGCCCAGCTCTGATTTCCCAAGGGGCTGTACACTAGATTTTGGCTTCAGACGTTTTTCTTGGAAAAGCCAACCCTTTGGGTATTGATGTTGGAAATGGGCCTAGGTTCCTACATGCTCTATTGGAGGCCCTGTAAGGACTCAGGGCTCATGGCCCAGGTGTAGACTTGCCAAAGGTGGTAAGGTTGAAGGATTGAACAATATTTAGAGAACATTTCCTGCAGGTCCCATCCTCGAGTTGAGATTTTACTTAGCCTTAGTTCCCATTCTGGAACTTTCCATCAGCTCAGGAGGTGAGAATGGCCAGCATCCTTGGCCCATTTTGCAGAGAACACAAAGGTTCCCAGAGACAGATGTCATACTCTACCTCACACAGTAAGTTCTGGGTGCAGGATGCCCAGCCGAATCTAGTTGAGGTCAGCGCTAGACTCTGCCACCCTGCACTTGGCATCCCTGTGGCACTGGCCACACTTGTACACAGTGGCCTTGGGGACAAGCACGAAGATGCTGGCCCGGGGTTCAGAACAGAAGTATGTCTTTTGTTCTTCCTAGTAGACAATGTAGATGGCCTCTGACTTGTAGCTGTTTAACTTGTGACTTTAAAGTGCACTTTGGGGGCTGGAGAGATGGCTTGGAGGTTAAGAGCACTGGCTGCTCTTCCAAAGATCATGAGTTCAATTCCCAGCAACCACATGGTGGCTCACAACCATCTAAAATGAGATCTAGTGCCCTCTTCTGGCGTATAGGCACACATGTAGGCAGAACACTATGCTTACTAAATAAATAAATCATTTTTTTTAAAAAAGTGCATTTTGGTCTTAAGTTCGGCTCTTCTCTCAAGCACGTGCTGTTCCGTCAGATACTCTTGTGTCGCTGCAGTGTTAAGAAGCTGGGGCTCCTAGCCAATCACATGACTGAGGAGAGCAGCTGGCACCACACAGTGGGCTGCGTGGCCAAGTGGGAGTGTTGGAGAGGTCAAGTGGAGTCAGTTCCTTTTCTGCTTAAGGTGTTCAACTTAGGGGCTTATCAGATACAGCCCATCAGTGGAGAGATGGCTCAGCAGTTACGAACACCGACTGTTCTTCCAGAGGACTCAGGTTCAATTCCCAGCACCTACATGGTAGAGCAGTTCACAACTGTCTGTAACTCCAGTTCCAGGGGATCTGATACCCTTAGATAGACAGAACAAAACATTAATGCTCATAAAAATAAAAAAATAATTAATTTTTTAAAAGATATAGCCCATCATAAATAAATTAATTTTAAAAAGATATAGCCCATCATAAATCAAAGAGCATTGGTACAGGATAAAAACATCTGGTATTATGAGAAAGCATCAAGACCAGAATTTAAAAATATTCTCCATGCTCCTAGCCCAGAGTCACCACTGGGATGTGTGTCTACAGGAACACACGCACACACATTTTATGTGGAGTTCTGTCCTCATTATTTACATTTATGACTTTGTATACTTGATGACATCATCTGTGGTCCAAACCTACACTAATGGCTTTTGGGGATGTTTACAGGCATGGACTTGCCCCAAGTGCGAAAATTCACATCTTCTAGCAATACATGACATTCTCAGCTGAGGTTTACCAGGATGACATTTGGCTCTTTTGTTTTTGCTCTTGTGTCCTGATAATTGTTTTTTTTCTACCTTTTACATTTGTGTGTGTGTGGGGGGGGGGGGGTTGTTGGTAATTTCAGTATTTTAAACGGCCACAAACCTGGGGCTGAGGTATAGCTTGGGACCCTGAGTTAGAAAGGCCCACTGGGCCTCATGTGAGTTAGAAAAGCTTCATTCCAGCTTTAGTGATGGGGCTGCTGGCCTTGAGTTCAGTGTGAATGAACTAACCTTACATATTAATAAGGTGTCCTTAAACGTAAGCACAGATATATATATTGGTTTTTTGAGACAGGGTTTCCCTGTAGCTTTGGAGCCTGTCCTGGAACTAGCTCTTGTAGACCAGGCTGGCCTCGAACTCACAGAGATCCGCCTGCCTCTGCCCCCAAGTGCTGGGATTAAAGGTGTGCGCCACCGCCACCCGGCTAGCACAGTTATATATTGATCTGATGATAAAAAGGCCTGAAAACTTGGACCATGACTGTTTCCCCAAGAAGTAATGCTGAAGTATAGACCGCGCCACTGTTCCTGGCAGCGCTGTGAAACAGAGCCACTTCAGGTGGCAAGAAGCAGCTATGCATTTGTGTATGTGTGCTGCGCATGTGTGTGTGGTGTAGCATGTATGGATTTGTGCATATGTGATGCATACATGCACATATTATGTGCAGCTATCCCTTGGTACCCATAAGGCTTGGTTCCAGCCCCCCTTCTCCCACGGGCCTCAAAACCTGCAGATACTTATGTGAAAATTGCACAACATTCACATGTAACCCACGCACATCCTCCCATGTGCTTTCTGTATCTCTAGGGTCCCTCACAATGCTGATACCTGGTACCAAAGGAGATGCCGTGTGAACGATGTTAGGCTATACTGGCGGGAATAAGGACTAGAAGGAACACGCTGTATGTGTTCATACAAGCCAGTGCCGTCTACCATTCCCATCCTGCATGTAAAACCTCAGGCACACAGGCCAACTGTGACTGCTCTGAAGCCGATGTGACTGGCTTCAGTGTAAGAACTTTATCTAACCCTATAGTTCTGTTAGTTGCGCAGATCCCCTTGTCTTGCCAGAAGGGTGTCTGGGGTGCTGTTTCCAGAGAGGACTCTGACCAATAGGTGCATTGTATCCTCTCATGGATTTATAGTGCTGTGGCATTGCTGAGAGGCCAGCCTAGTCAGAAGTGGGCTGTCATCTGTGTGCCTCAGAGGCTGCATCTCGCCGTGAACCCTTTCTGTTTTCCCTTTTCCCTACTTCTGGCCACCACAGTATGCGCGGCTCTAATCCGCCGTGTCCTCCCTCCATGAAAGGCTGACACCTCTGGAACCATGAGTCTGTGCTCTCCTTCTATGTTGTTTATATGAGGCCACCTGTCACAGTGACTGGAAAACTAACACGGTGACAGTTATGACAGGGTCTCACTGTGTAGCCCAGGCTGGCCTTGAACCCCTAATTTTTGTGATCAGCCTCCAAGTGCGGGGTTGCAGGCCGTACTCTCATTCCCAACCTTGTCGGTGTTTTTCATCTTACCCATGCTAACAGAGTCACACCTGTGCTATGTTGCTATGACAAAACGCCTGTGGTAATGAGTTCTAAGAAGGGAAAGCTTGCTTCGGCTCAGATTTCCAGGGGTTTGTAAGGACAACATATATCATGATGGGAGTGTGTGGTGGAGCCCGTGGGCTGTGAAGAGAAAGACAGGAAGGGACAGGGTTTCTAGCACGTGCTTTAAGGACAAACCCCCAGTGACCTAGCTTCCTCCTTCTGGGCTCCACCTACTGATAGTTGCACCACAGGCTGGTGACCACGGTCCTGGTGAGGGCACTCACCAAGCGATGATGTGGGTTCTCATCACTGTTTAGTCTGCTTTGCTCCAATGGCTGGTGGCAATGTCATCTTCTCACCGGCCTTCTTGCCATCCATCTGTCCAGTCCAGTGACTTGTCTGACCAAGTCTGCTATACGCCTCTTGTAATTGACTTAGTTGTTTTTCTGTTCCTGAGTTCTGAGGCTTTTAAAAAGACATCCCATATAGATGCCATTTCTTCACTTGACTTTCTTTTGTGCGAGCAAATGCTTGTCATGGAATCGTTCCTTGCATGGTGTTCTCCCACCAGGCTTTTTCAAGGGGAAATATAATGCCAGTGGAGATCCTGAATTCTGTCAGCCTGGTTTGGGTCAGGTGCAGGTCCCCTTTTGTGGCTGCGGCCAGGCATGGGAAACAGGCCTCCCAATGGCAAAACAGCGAGAAAGGAGATAATTCTCCAAGAGAAACTGGTACTAAAGCCAAAAAAGGGGGGAAGGGAACCAGATGGGAGCATGGGTTGACCACAGCGTGGGAGAATCCAGTGAGCACTGCTAATGTGTATCAGGCGCCAGACAAAGGCTCATTCATAGCCGTTCATATCATGCTTGATTCTCAGGGAGGCTGTTGTCTCCATTCCAGAGTGAAGGGCACCACAGCTGGGGAAGCCATTACCTTGTGAGTGTCCCGTAGCAGCAGAGAGGTGTGTGCCATCCTCTAGCCCTGAACTTGTACCTTGTGAGTGTCCCGTAGCAGCAGAGCAGGTGTGTGCCATCCTCCAGCCCTGAGCTCGCAGGACTGACCTAGGACAAGCCTCGTGACAGAGTCTGCCTTGTGCCTAGAAGCACTGCGTGGGATTTGTTCAGGCCTTCATTCCTGTAAGGCGGTGTGCCTGCTGCAGTGGAGTCCAGGACGGGCTCATGCGGGAGGAGGCTTTCCATATGTGGGAAGCTACTTTCTGTCAATTTTAAGAAAAACAAAATATCTGGCAGTCTTTCTTAATTTTTTTATTTTTTTTTTTTTATTCTTTAATGTTAGTGTTCTTTGCAGCCAGCAAGCCAAACTTGGTTGGACATCTCCAGGGACAGGGACCTTTGATACTGTTTTCGCTTTTAGGCCTCAGTTTACCCAACTAGAAGATAAAGTCTTAGCTGAGTACTGCTGTTTCTTTCCGCTTTAACGTCTTCAGTTTCCATCCCCAGCACCATTATGTGTATGTATATATGTGTGCATATGCACATGTAAATATGATTAATATATGTCTATCATATATGTCAATCATATATTGCACACGCTTGGATTTGATCTCTACACGTGGTATGTGTATCAGATGATCATAATATACCTCATAAATATGTACAAGTGAAAATGATGAGCTATTTTTACTGTAATTATACAGATTTATTATAATTACACATAGCTCTCTGTGGACCAAATGGTAATTATTGGCTCGGGAAACAGGTGTCTGTAGACTTAGCTTCAAGCTGAACTAGATACGGTCAGATAACATCCTCTGAGTTTCCTTACGTTGTTTCATTCTGGGGCTGACCTCACCGCAGATGTGGTAAGGTGGCGCAACCTCAGAGGAGGAGCACTGGTCTTTGTCCAGAGTTGTCGCTGAAGTCCCAGGCCTGAGGCTTTACTGACCCTGATTGGTCTAGCTCAGGTCACATGCTCACCTCTTCACACCACCGTGGATAGTCCGTACTCCGTTTAAGGGACTGGACAGGATGGAGAAAGAGGCTCCCTGGAGAGAAGTTAATGTGCCTTGATAATCACTGCTGGCCAGAGCCAACAGGGACCCATGCTATCCCCACTAAGGTCCTGCCAGTGGACACCTCAGTTTCCCCAAGTCTGTTATCAGCGTATTGTCTCCTGTGTGTACTGTTACACGTGATCAAGGTCAGAGACGTGTCCTCCTCTGGTTGCTAGGATGACTTATGACCTTACTTTTGCTAGCCCTTCATATAACTTGGGAAACAGAGGAGGCGGGTGCTGTTAGCCCACTTCCCAGATGGAGAAGCTGAGACTCGAGGGACATCTGAGTTGGCCTGAGTCGTCACTGATGGAAACACCAGGGCGGCTCAGTATTCAGGTAATAGAAGAGGTTGAGAATGCAAGTGCCCCAACTTCTCTTGATAAACGTGAAGGTTTTAAGAACTACTCCAACCGAAGAGCCACATGGGGGAGAGCCAGGCACCCTTACAGTGCGGGGAGTGCAGCTGCCCTACGCTGACCTTGTTCCATCCCTGACAAATCTGCGGGCAGGGGCTATCATTCCCCTTCTGTTAAGGAGGGCGCTAGGCTCCAAGACAACAAGGGACTGACTGGTCCAGCTGGTCCTTGGCCAAGCTGACTTTTTCTGAGTTTTTCCTGCCTCAAACTCCTCTCAGGGATGGAGGATTTTCTTAGCCTGCTTTGTGTTATTATAATAGAATGGCACCGGGTAATTGGTGGGCAATTGGTAAAGAATGGACGTTTATTCCTTGGAAACTGGGAAGTCTATGGCTGAGCGACTGGCGTCTGACGGGACCTTTATGATGCTAGTCATAGTAGAAGATGGATGAGAGGTTAGACGAGACAGGTGGGCTAAACTCACTTTTCTGAGAAACCCACTGGGCATCGTGAACCCACCCCTGAGCTAGTGCCTCTAGCCCATTGAAGACCTCTCAAAGGTGCACCTGCTGACGCCGTTCCATGGGGATGAAATTCCCAGTACCTGGGCCAGAAGAGGATGCTTTCCAACCCTGTCATCCCCCTGTGGTTAACGCTCATCTCCTCTGTCCCTCCCTGCAGGTCTACATCATCCGAGTCACGTGGTCCAGCGGTGCCACAGAGGCCATCTACCGGCGGTACAGCAAGTTCTTTGACCTCCAGGTAGGCATTTGTGACGGGGAGAAGGTGAATGGGCTTTCCCTATGCTGTGACTTTAGAGCCTTGTCTTTTCATGGTCTTGACTCTAAATTGACATCCATTACTTGGAGCCTAAATAAGGTTTTTGATTACCTTATGTTTTGACACATTTAACTAAATAAGAGGTACTTGTTGACTGCCCTTGAAGTGGGGGGGCAGTCTAGAGGTCACACGTGGCTCTAGAGCCATGTTGAACCAAGTTTTGTATAGTGACCAGGTGGTGATCCAGGATGCTGAGTCTGTCTGGACACCTTATGCACACCATCTCCCCAGCCCCACCTGCTAGCTTTTACACTACTGCCCCTCACCTGGGATGCTGCTCTGTTCTGTCCTTCCTGAACCATTGGCCTGGATGATGCTTCCTCGCCAGGGTCCCCAGCTTCTGGAAGCCTTGTCTGACTTTGTTCTTTGCTCTTAGGGAGCTATCACCCATGGCTGTGAGCTTCTTCATACTGATGTTCTCAGCTTATCTGTCTCTTCTAGATTGTGACAGGCATGGGTAGGGACCATGTTTTCCTCATCCTTCCTTTCCTTAATGCTTGTATTAAAGGTCTTGCACAAAGCACACGCTTAGTGATTGATGCATGTTTGCATGAGTGAGTATGTGAAAGAATGAATGAATGAATGAAAGAATGAATGAATGAACAGCATGCACCACCAGTCTCACTGTGAGCCGGGGAACATGAGGACAGCTCAATCGGATCCATCTTCACTAGCGTGACACAATGCTAATCCTGGGCCTGTAGCTTCATCTCCTTTACTCCAAAAGCAGGTAGCTCCAAAGAGGCTGAAGAGTCAGGGTCCTTCAGGAGATGACAAAGTTCTTTAGACAGTGTCTGCCTCAGACACTAGGGGATGTTCCTGGCTGCTGTGTCCTGAGGGTCCAGGGCAAGCCTCCATCTCACGATGGATGCATGGTGTCTGCCCGACTAGTGACAGAACCAACTCGGGTTTGTTGTGGGTATTTCGGCCAGGTGGTTGACTGTCCTGGGAGGAGAGTGCTGCCAGGCTTCCTGCTCCGCTTACTGCAGGGCTTTCACTCTGTCGTCTGACCTGACTTCTCTGTCTGTGTCCCCACTTCAATGGTATTGGCTTCATCCTCACTCACACATGATTGCAAATGGCTCCAGCAACTCTGGGCTTGTGCTCTGTAGGAAAGATTAACAGTGATTTCTCACATGTTGCTGGCAGTCGCTCTGTGTTTCATTGGCTCAGCTCTATGCCAATCACTATGACAGCCAATGGACTTTCCTGGGTTGCTCTTCCATTCTTGGTATCAAGGGCATAGTTTGGGTTGGGAAGGAGAATCTTGGATTCTGGTAATATTAACTGCAGGTATCCTTGACTACATAGACCCAAGCTGTTCCTGACTGCTTTCTCCTGTGCAGCTAAAACAGTCTCTAAATGCCTTCATGACACACAGTCAGGCGTTGCTGCATTGTGTAAAGTGAGTGAGATACAAGCCACTTAATTATTGAAAACATCACGAGCTCATCTGGGATGCTTTGTGTTGAGCAGCATGCGGCCACATCTAGCAGGGTCACATACAGTTATCATTTTCTGCTGCTCTGCTGCAAAAGAACTAAATATAAATAAACAGCGGGGCTATCTGTAAAACTCGCTATGGGGCTGGGATGCCGCTAAGTGGGAGAGAATACATGCTTCACACACGCAAGCCAGGAGTTTGATCCCAGCCCCGTAATAAATAAACTAACCGCCGTTTAGAATGAGCAGATGGGGGAGAAGAAAACACAGGAAGAGGAGGCATGGGGCAGCGGTGATCCCTGGTACCATCCGGTGCCCTGCGCAGGTGCCACAGTCCGTGTGAGAGTGACTGATAACACTCAGGGCTGCTCTGCCCTTTCACACAGACGGGTGATAATACAGGTGACCCAGAGTTTTTGTCCGTTGCTAAGCTGCTGTTCCAGGTAGTGGCATCTACCTTGGGAGCTTTGCCTTGGCATGTGTTCAGGGCCTCCTTGCCAGCCTGGCACCTCCAAGAAGGAGCAGTGTTCCTGGGACGCAGAACAAACACTGCTATGACCTTGGGAGGGCCTGGTGTCCACTGGCAGCTCCTGGCCATCTGTCTTGTGACCTCAGGACCCTCTGACCTACCTGCTCTATTTCCCTCTGGCCACTCTAGACCAGCGTCTTCACTTGCCCATGGCCGACACGCTCAGCATCTGTCCTCACGTCAGCACCTTTGGTCTCCGTCAGCTGTCGTTCCTGCTCTCAGGAACCTGGAGTCCCTGAGTGCTAGTTCTAGAGGATCTGATGGTATTCAGGATCCTGGGTCAGACTCCATCCCAGCCTGTCATCCCAGCCGTGGAGAGGAGCAGGCAACACTGGTCCAGGGAATGCCAAGGTGTGAGGGAGCCCTGTGAATGTATCTGAATCCTGGCATGTTGAAGCATGTGGCTAGACTGTTGCTTGAATTCCCTATTTCAACCTGGCCAAGGCTGAAGACAAACCCAAGTTCAAGGTTCAGCCTTCCCTCTTCAGTCTCAGCTTGGTGTTACCTCTGCCCATTTTTTTTTTTTTTTTTTTTTTACCTCTGCCCTTTTCCGAGCCTCCGTTTCCTCCTTCACTTTTAACAGGAAGGAAAGAGCTTCCGTCATGTACTTGTTAGGACAGCAGAGTGAGGTGGACGTGGCTCGGTGCGTTAGCTGTCATCGTCCCTCTGCACAGAAGGGACACCTGCAGTGACCGTCCTTCCTGGGTCCGACTGCAGGTCTTCCCAACTCAGATCCTGTGCATTCCTAGACCCCTGATCTCACTGATTTCTTAAAAGTCAGTTTTTCTTCCCAGCTCGGTGTAGTAATGATTGGGGGTTTGCTGGGGCAGAATCGGCTGCCTCGAGTGGCCATCCCTGGCACGGTGAAGCTGTCCAGAGGCCTGGCTTCCTCCACTTTTAAGGAGTCCCAGATGGTGTGGTGGCAGAGTAGTAAAACCATGTAATTCTAGGGGGTCCGGTTCAAGCTAGAAGCAATCTCCCTGTATCCATATCCACCCCAGAGGGGTGTGAGAGGTCAGGCCATTCAGTTCGGCTGTCCCCAAGAACTAGGCAAGGAGACCAGCCCATGTGGGGTCATGGTACCCCAACATGAGGTGACTTCATGATTCCATGTCCCATTTGGCACATAGCCTTGATTTTTTTTTTTTTTTTTTAAGAAATGTCTTGGCTCACAAAGTGAGGGAAGGGCTGAGGCTTGGTGAGGAGGAGCAGCTGAACTGGTGTGTTGTAACAGGAAAAGCAGAGAACTCAGAAGACCTGGGCCCAGCCACACCCAGCTGTGTGGCCTTGGACCTACCCCTTTACTCAGTAAAACATCAGTAAAAACAGCCAGCATTTCCAAAGCTCTGTTCACGGGCTCAGTCCATTCGTTTAACCATCACGACCAGTTTATCAGATTACAGAGATGAATGAGCCCAGGCTCAGAGAGGTTCATTCGCTTGTCCAACCATACAGCTAGTACAATAGTACTCGGATTTGAGGCTGTGTAATACACAAGTCCCTGCTTTTAGCCACTCTGATATCTGTTGCTGCTTTTGCTACCAGCTATGAGTTAAAATTGGTGATTGTGCCCAGAAGGGAAGGGGACAGTGGGCAGACACTGGTTGTTAGGTTTCTTTTGGGGGTAATGAAAGTGTTCTAGAGTTGGATAGTGGTCATGACTGCATGCTGTGTAAATACACAGAAAACTGCTGAGTGGTACATTTTAAAGGGTCATTTGTGGTATGTGAGGTATAGCTCTCCTCTCCCTCCCTGTCCCTCTCCCTCTCTCCTCTCCTCTCCCCTCCCCTCCCCTTCCCCAACTCTCTCTCTCTCTCATCTCCTCTCCTCTCTCCCTCTCCCTCTCCCTCTCCCTCTCCCTCTCCCTCTCCCTCTCCCTCTCCCTCTCCCTCTCCCTCCCCAGGGTAGAGGCTATAAGAAAGCCCTGAGCTGCTAAATATGGTAGGATGACTGGCAGACCCAGGCTGCTTGGGATCAGCAGAAAGATAAAGGGAGGACATGACAGCAGTTTCTTTTTTTTAAGATTTATTTATTTATTATGTGTACAACATTCCTTCCATGTGTGCCCGCATGCCATAAGGGGGCGCCAGGTCTCATTATAGATGGCTGTGAGCCACCATGTGGTTGCTGGGAATTGAACTCAGGACCTCTGGAAGAGCAGTCAGTGCTCTTAACCACTGAGCCATCTCTCCAGCCCATGACAGCAGTTTCTTGAGGTTCCAGACTTTGGAATTTGACAGCTGGGCTTCAGTCTAGCCCAAGCTTCAGTTTTTGTCAGACTGTCATGGCACAGACAGCAGAACCCAGCTAGGTTGGATTATCTCAACTCACGTTTGTCAGCTGAATTATCTGAGAAATTCAAGGACTTTTGGCTTTGGATCCAACTAGGCCCAGAGTCACAGAGTCAAAGACTCGTCTCTCTCCACTGTGCCTGGCCCTGTGCTGAGGTGCATGGCAGCAGCTACTGCTTCAGATGGTGTCCACATCAGTACCGTTACTTTAGGGGGGAAAAGAGTGTCCCCTACGACTTAATCTCGTCTTGGACCATAGGACAAGGTGTTCAAGGCAAGCACAGGGACAGAAAAACAGGACCAACATCTTGGTGATGTTTCTGGATACCAGCTGCTAGAGAATATAGAGGAGGATAGCAGCTGCCTGAGGGCATCGGGGAATCCAGAACTGCAGGTGTCTGCTCTGGTAGGGTGGAAAATTTAAGCAAAGGAAACACTGTAAAGACTCATGGTGGAAGGAGCATGGCCCAGGCTACTTCGTGGGAAAGGACACTGTCACCAGCAAAAATGACCCCATAATGAGGACTCACCTTCCTGACAACTTAGAAAAGCTGTCCTCCTATGGTCATGTCTGCCACTGAGACTTGACATCCGGCCGTGTGTCTTATTCATGTGAGGCTGAGGCTGAGGCTGGGGGGGGGGGACAGAATAGAGCCCTGAGCTTGGAGTAAGAACCCCTGAAGTGAGGTCCAAACCCTTAGACAGGTCACTCGGCCTCAGCTGTTGTGGATAAGGATGTCTCGGAGGAAGCAGACATACAAGGCAGGCCCTGGGGATGAGTGGCTGGCATGCCCACGGTGCTCAGGGCAGCACCCAGCAGAGGTGCATTAATATCAACTATTCTCAGCTAGAACTGTGAGGTGCCCAACTTAAGTGCCATCTTACTAAATCATCCCATGCCAGCATGAGATCAGTACCATGGCCATTTTCACAAATGGGAACGCTCAAGTTTAGAGAGGTAGTCATAGGCCCTAAACAGTGGGGATCGAACCACCACCTCCCCGGGACCCAGGATCACCTTTGGATAAAAGGTGGACTTGGCCTCAGAGTCCTATTCATGGGTTCATGGCTACATCTCCCCACTACAGCTTGAGCACCCCTGAGTCCTTTACAAATAAGTCCCATACACGGGTCCACCTCACACTGTGTTAGGCAACTTTTGTGCTCTGAGTCCTCCACACTCAGCATGTTCCCCGGAGGAGGGTCACAGATGTCACTGGAGCTCTACAGAGAGACCCCGTCTCACAAACATGAAAAAAACAAAATAATTGTGACACCTCATGTGATGACTGAACCCTGAACGCTGTGCACTGACCTTAGGAAGGCCAGAGAGAAGAGGACACCTGTACCAGGTACCCAGAGTAACCAACCGAGTCACAAGGTGGAGGCGGTGACACCAGGAAGGGCAGGTAGAGAGCCATTTGGTGCTCTGATTGATCCAAGTCTGTGGAGGTGGTAGAGGAGATGGGCACCCACAGAGTGTACATAAGGCCACAGGACTGTGTGCCCAGATGTGGTTGAAAGCTGTATTGTATGTTTTGTATGTGTAACACAATTAAAACACAAAAGCAAGACAGAGCTAGAGAGACATCTCAGCGGTTAAGAGCACTGGCTGCTCTTCCAGAGGTCCTGAGTTCAATTCCCAGCATCCATATGGTATCTCATAACCATCCATAATGGGATTCGATACCCTCGCCTGGCATGCAGGCTTACATGCAGACAGAGCATACATATTCATAAATAAATAAATCAAGCAAAAGAACCAGCCACCCAGACCACTAAATTACTCCCAAATCAGTTTCAAAGCAGTGTTACTTATAACCCCTTGCAGAATGTCCCTCATTTCGCAAATGGCCACACAGGCTCTCTGGAAACAGCTGGTGGAGGAAACATCAGGATTTCACCTGAGCTGTCTGCTCCAGGAGGACTCACCCAAGGTTAGGCCAGTGGTGTAAAAGCCAGGGTGGACACTCATTAGCCAGTGTAGACTTTTGTTAGTCAGTGTAGATGCTTGTTAGCCAGTGTAGACTTTTGTTAGCCAGTGTGGATGCTTGTTAGCCAGTGTAGACGCTCATTAGTTAATCAGTGTGGACTCTTGTCAGCCAGTGTGGACACTCAGTAGCCAGTGTGGACAGTTGTTAGCTCATGTGAACGATTGCTAGCCAGCGTGGACTCTTGCTAGTCAGTGTGGACACTCGTTAGCCAATGTGGACACTTGTTATCTAGTGTGGACAGTCATCAGCCCATGTGGACAGTCATTAGCTTATGTGGATGCTTGTTAGCCAGTTTGGATGCTCCGGTAGTCAGTATGGACACTTGTTAGTCAGTATGGACACTTGCTAGCCAGTGTAGAGATCCAGAGAAGGTCTCAAAGGTACCAAGAAGACTGAATGGGCCTTGTTACTGTGCATTTTTGACAACATGCTTCTCCTTGGTGGTGTTTCAACTTTGTCTTAAAATTGAGAAGGGAAACAGAGATAGACAGCATTAGTATCAATTTCAGAGCCCCTGCAGCTAAGACTGATGGGAATGTGCTGCTCACCTGTGCACAGAATATTAAGCTTTCCTTGTCTCAAGCTGGTTTTCCATATCCATGTAACCCTGCAACCAGCTAAAGATACTAAAGATATTAGGAAAATGGGATTAGACAACAGTATTTGGACAGGGCACGCGGATGCTTTGCTGTGTGACTTAAGGTAAATTCATTCCCCTCTCTGCCCTCAGCATTTGTTTCAGAGAGTTACTGTGACTGAAGGTGTTAACTGTCAACGGCTGTGCACTGCATTGTTACTATTATCTTATATTAGTAATATGACCATTATTCATTAGGGTTATTTAACTGTCCTCTGAAGTGATCTACTGAAGAAAAAAGTTCTCTCTGTTGAATTCATTGATTCTTTTTCATTAAATGTTTGTGTTTTGGAGTCGTTTTCAGTTCTCCATAAAATGTCTTGGAAACTCCAGAGCATTTTTGGGTACCACCCACACTTGCCAGTCTCCTCCACTGTTAGCATCCATACTGCCGGTGTTTCTTGAAAGCCTGCTATGTGCTGGTATAGATGCACTCTTCAGAAATGAATCCGTCTTCCCAAGGAGGCTCACAGTGGCCTCAGCAGTCAGGGAAAGATAGTGGACCAGGTATTCCTGTCCCCATGCAGGACAGAGTAGGGACCCATGATGGACAGCCACAAATAGTGCCAAGGATAACCGAGCCTGGGGTAGCCCTGTGGCTACAGCGGTGGATCTCTTGCCTAGCATGTGCAAAGCCCTTGGCTCCATCTCTAGCACTGCACAAATAGTAAGTAAAATCCACACTTAAATCCTCTATCCCAGGCTTCTGGAAGTCTGCATGCCCCAGCTGCCCTGTAAGCCCAGCTACACCGAAGCTGGTCCTCTGGAATTTGTATAAAATCGCACAGAAGAAGCCAGGAGCGCCAGCCCGACACCTGTGTCCCCTGCCCTCTCTGTGTCTTCTCAGCAGTCTTGCAGTGACAGAATCCCCTGGCCTTGCCACACTTACGCTGTGGGCACGGGTCAGTTTCTCCACCTCTCAGACCTTGTGTGCTAGTGTTTACAGTATAGGGTCTGAGGAGGTGGGAGGAGGGGATCCCGCTGAGATGCAGTACCTGACTGCTCCGTGGGCGCATTTCTTCCTTTACCTGTGTGCCTACTCCCTCCTGGAGCCTCATTTCTCCTGGACTTTTCCAGACTTCTTTCTTTCCATCAGAGAAACAGTCTGGGAAGTCAGGGTGATGATGTCCCTGAAGCATACAGGTGGGGGCGCTTCTCACCTGTCGGCCATTCTTGGCAGACTGGGAACCCCTTTCCATCTGCTCTGGCTGCCTTGTGAATTAGGATAGATCAGGATATGCTTCTGTAACAAGTAACCTCAGGGTTATCTTAGTGGTAGAGTACTGGTTTAGCATGTGGGGAGACCCTTGGTTAAGTCCCTAGCATCACCAAAAAAAAATTGGGGGGAGGACCATCATCTACATTATTGAGCCAAGCATGGTGATTGTGGTGGTAGTGGCAACGGCAACATACGCCTTTAATCCTAGCACTCAGGAGGAAGAGGCAAGCAGGTACCTGTGAGTTTGAGGCCAGCTCAGCTCTGGCTACAAGCTGGAGGCTAGTTAGCTCCAGTATAGTCAGAGCCTCATAGTGAGACTCTGTCTTAAAAAAAAAAAAAAAAAAAAAAAAAAAACAAGTGCAACAAAAACAAATAACTCCACCAGACAGCAGGGCAACTTGAATCCCTCATGGGCAACCAGGCCGTGGGCTGGACCATGGGCAGGGTTGCTGTGGCTCTGGACCCACCCCACCCCACCCCACAGGACCGCAGATGGCAGGGAGTGTGAGTACATCACGAGAGCGGGGTCGGGGACTGATATAGAGAACAGCAAACCTCCACCCTGAAGTAACACTTGCTGCTGATCATTCATTAGATGTGGCCCGCTTCAGAGGGATGGGAAAGTACAGTTCAGCCATTGGTTCAGAAACGTGAGACGTAGCTGCAGGCAGCCCAGCCCAGCCTTAATTATAACGCAGTGCATTGATAAGCTCTCATGATTGGGGACCAGAAGAGAAGATCCTTAAAGTTACATCAGAACACACAAGAGTTAGGTGGCAGATCCTTGTGACTTTGAGTACCTAGCCAAAAATTTCATTAGTTTCTTTCTTTTTCTAAAATTAATTTTTTTTATAAGGTCTCACTATGTAACTCTGGCTGTCCTGGAACTCACTATGGAGATCAGACAAGCCTTGGCTCTGAGATTAAAGGTGTGTGCCACCACACCCAGCTTCCCTTCTGTTCCTTAAAATATAAGAATGCAGTGGTTTGGAAGAAAGTGGCCCCCAGAGGTAGTGAGACTATTAGGAGGTGTGGCCTTGCTGAAGTAGGTATGGCCTTGTTGGAGTAAGTTTGTCACACTGAAGGGGCGGACTAGGTGATCTCTTTTGCTCAAACTTCACTCAGTGTGACACTTAGTCCACTTCCTGTTGCCTTCTGATCAAGATGTAGCCCACCATGTCTGCCTGCCTGCTATCGTGCTCCCCACCGTGATGACAATAGACTGAACCTCTGAACTGTAAGCCACCTTAGTTAAATGTTTTTCTTTAAGCGAGTTGCCATGGTTGTTGTGTCTGTTCACAGCAATAAAACCCCTAGCTAAGACATGGAGATACAGGTTTTCGTGGTGTGCCCCAGCTCTATTCTCTCTCCCTGCCTGTTTCATGGTATTTTCACACACTACTTCACAGTCGCCAGATTGTTTCCCAGGCTCTTTTAGAGACTGCTTATCTTCATTCCTGGCTCTAAGCACGCTACATAGCACCAGGCTGAACTCTGCTGAGCAGGTCGGGGATTTCGGAGTGGCTCAGGAATAGAATGATGCCATAAGCATAGGCTTACCAGGTGAAGGATATTTTAACACACCTGTCACTTCTCTAAATGCAGAACGACCTGCTGTCTGTGGCACAGAGCTGTCAGGCTGTTGTTCACATTCCAAGTCCTATGGCTTTAACCCTCCAGGTACACCAAGAATGGTAGCCTGCAGAGATGCCTCAGTGGTTAAGATCATGTATTGCCCATGCTTGCAGAGGACCCAAGTTTGGTTCCTAAAACCCTCACCAGATGCTCACAACTGTCTGTAAATCCAGCTCCAGGGTCTCTGACATTTCTGGCCTCTGAGGGCACCTGCACGCATGTGGCACAGATGCATATACATGCACACAAAGTATAAAATAAATCTTTAAAAAAACCAACTAAGAATGTTCTCCTGCATCTTTGAGCTTTCACGGTTGGGGGGCTGTGGATATGCACAGTTGCTTTTACACGGGCCTCAGGTCCAGTCTCATCCCCATTGCCTCGGGTTTCTGGAAAGCTGAACAGAGTGCATTTCTAATATGTCAAATCACAAATCCTACCTATCCCTTTAGGATGTCAGATGATGTCTATTTTCTATTGTGAAAGGGTTTTTGCTCTTCTTTCCTTCCTGTTTAGATGCAGATGTTGGACAAGTTCCCCATGGAAGGAGGGCAGAAGGATCCTAAGCAGAGGATCATTCCGTTTCTGCCAGGTAAGGTGCACATTCTTGGACAGGGCAAGCCTGGCCACTGAAGAACAGCTCCCGAAAGAGCACAAGAGCTCTTCCCCTCTCACACAGGGGTTGGGGCATTGTTTTTCTCCTTGTTTGCTTTTCTATTGCCGTGATAAAAAAAAAAAAAAAAACACAGTGAAAAAGCAACTTTCGGAGGAGTTTATTCCATCAGTTACACTTTTCTGTCTCAGTCTATCATCAGGGGAAGATAAAACAGGAACCGAAGCTAGACCGTGGAGGAAGCTGCTTGCTAGCTCACCAATGGCTTGCTCAGCTAGCTTTCTTATACAGCCCAGACCACCTGTCCAGAGGTGGCTCCACCCACAATGGACTGAACCCTTCCACATCAATTAGCAATTAAGCACATGCCATTCACACATGTTCACTGCCACAGGCCAATCTGATGGAGGCAGTTACTCAGCTGAGTTCTTTCTTCTGGGTAGCTCCAGTTTGTATTCAGCTGGCATGGGCATAACCATGCCAGACTAACTAGCACAGCTCCACTGACAAGAATCACAGCCAAGGGCAGAATGAGTGACAAAGTGTGGGCATGTGCCACTGATTAGCTAAGAGACCTTGGGTAGGATCCTGCCACCTAAGATGCTCAGCTTCTCCCAGATGGAGTGGGAGCCGGAGGACCAGGGGGTTTTCACAGTCAGCAGCTCGTTGGTATAACCACTGTGTTCATTTTCTATTTCCTGTGTCACACGTTACCAATAGTTTAATAGCACAGTATAATAGCTATTATTGCCTCAAAGTTCTGTGGATCAGAAGCCTTGGCAGGCTCAGCTGGGTTCCCTATTTACCCTCACAAGGTCAAAGTCAAGGTGTTAACCAGGCACAGCCTCCTACCTGGAGGTTCCAGAGAAGAACGCCTGTCCAATCTTACTCACATTGTGGTAGAATCAGTCCCCTACACTTTGCTTGATGGCTCTCAGCTGGGGCCCTCCAGCGTCTGGAAACTGCCTGCATTCCTCATTATAGGGAGCCAGTGATGGGACATAGAAATTTTCTGGCACTTAAGATCCCTCCAACCTCTGTGTCAGAGAGAAAGCTGTCTGCTTGGAAGGTTTCATGTGGTTTCCAGGCTGATCCAGGGTAATGTAAGGCATGGACTATCCCATCGTATCCACAGACTCTAGGGATTAGGGCAGAACATGTTGGGGTCATAGTACAAAAATCTACCAAGCACCTTGAGTGCCAGGTGTTACAGCAGCTGCTGCAGAGGGTGTGGTGCAGTCTTGGCAATGCCAAGGCTTTAGGTGAGAAAGAGGGATTGTGCAGAGACAGAACTTGCTCCAAGCTTCACCGACTGCCACTTACAGCTGTCACTGGATACCAGCACTGGGCTGAGTGCTTCACGCCAGTCCCCCCAGTTCATTCCCTACAGGGAATCAGTACCACGCCCCTGTTACAAAGGAGGAGCTAGGGCCCCGAGAAACCACAAATGGCATGCATGGTTGGCAGACCCGGGATGCCAGCTCCAAGCTTCATGTTGGAGTCACTTCCAACCTTGGCACCCTGGACGCACACACAGCCCTAACCTTGGTAAATGATTCAAGAGCATGTTTGATTTCCTGCCTTGTAAGTTAGAGATGAGAACGGTACTATAAAGATGGTGCCCATGAGGACTGTGTGTGTCTGACAGGTCGCTGAGGGTCATTGCTCAGTTGCTGTTGTAACACACGGATAATGGGTACACGGACAGTCACCCTAGTCTCAGTACCCATGGTTTGGAGAGTTCCCCATCTCCTTCCTTTCTTGGGTCCCTTCCACACTGTGGGTAGGTTCTCAGAAGCTATCAGCTCAACTGGGTTGAGCACTGGGATAGCTGTGTTTGCCAGGCCCCCTCTGCTGGAAAACTCCTTTGCCAAAAAAAGAAGAAGAAAAAAAGACAGAAACCTAGCATTTTTAATCCCTCCACTGGGATAGCATCAACCACACTGGAATTTTTCCCCCACTGGAGAGAACCCCATGTGCCAGCTGCAATAGCCAAAACTCAGGGCTGTAAAATCACGTGCTCTGGAGTCAACCCTTCTCAGCCCCATGACTTTAATTCCTGTTCCCAGCCTTCCCCCTCCCCTGCACCTCTGTTTCCACATCTGTTAAATAAAACAGGGAATCTGCTTCACAAAGTTCAATTCCTGGGCACAGAATAGACTCAGTAAAGAAAGCAAGAGGAGAGAGTCTTGGTCATTCCAGAATGGAACCCCCAAAGGCAGGCCCCCCGACTCTCCTCTTGCTGCCTTTACTGAATAACCAAGAATGTTCAAGTTTAGCCAGACTTTCTTCAAGAAAGAGGGGAGCAGTAAGCTGTACTGTAGCTTTTTCCTGGATAAAAGGCAAAAGTCAGCTCTGGAAACTTCCCAAGGCAGAGAACTTGAGCCTGACCCTCTCCCCAACCCTTAAAAGCCTTTGTGGTTACGTAATTCTTTTCCAGCAAAAATTCATGCAAATACTGCTCTCAGGGCCTAGCCCCTTTGTCCTTGTGCCCACTCCCAGCTTGAGATCCCCAGGGGTCCCAGGACCTCTGGCCCATCCCTCCTGAGCCCACCTCTCAGCTATTCCCCCAGGCCAATGCCATTGGCAGGAAGTGGGTCTCCTCTCCTGAGGTCAGGTCTCTACCCAGACTGCCTTGTCAGCGAGACAAAGGCAAGTTTCACGTTAGCACAAAGGCGGGGGAAGGGACTAGTCTGTGTGGACTTTCCATCCCAGCAGGAGCTGGGAAGGCCAACTTGGCAGAGAATGCAACTTGAAAACTAAGAATTGCAATTTGGCCTTCTTCCCCTGTGGAAAACAAAAGCCACCCATTCCCACCAAGGCCGGTCTCTCTCCTGAACACCCTTTCCACTCCAGTGTGGAGGTAGCCCCACCATCCTTCCTGACCCTTCCATCAGACCCAGACCCTTGCCCATGCTGGCTGTCCTCCCACTTCAGAGAGGCATCACCAACAAGTAGGAACCACTGAGAGCGTTGGCCAGGCTGCCTGGTACCTGGCCTGAGTGTAACCTGGCTCTGATGTGGCTGGCCGGCCTCAGAAAGCTGAGGGTGAGAGAAAGGATTAGCACGTTCTGAACTAGAGTGTCACGCATCCCCACTTTGCTTGGGGGGGCCAGTGAGTGTGGAGTAATTAACTCTCCTTTGTAAGCTCTACCAAGGGCCAGGCTCTGCGTGTGTTGTGGAGGTGACCTTGAAGACTGGACTCTGTCCCAGTTCACAGACTCCAGAGGCCATTGGCTCTCCAGGCTCACAGTGTAGGAGGGATTGACTGTAACCATCTAGTGAGCTCTTCTCCTGCTTCAAAGTGTCTCCAGAGGTCTCTTCAAGGCTACATCTTTGGTTCTTGTGTGAACCTCAGGAAACCCTGGAAGCACTGATGAATTACCACCCTTTGGCTCCTTCCAGGGTGAAGCCTCAGCATTGGGCTCTGGCTTCCTTTACTTTCCATTGTGCTGATAACCAAAGCCATAACCGAACTCAAGTTGGGGAGTGAAAGGTTTATTTGGCTAATACGTCTATGTCCCAGTCTATCTTTGAGGAAAGTCAAGGCAGGAACTGAAGCAGAAACAGGAATGCTGCTGCTCCCTGGCTTGCTCCCAGCTTATATGGCCCCTTTGCAAGGGTGACACCTCCAGTAGTCTACTGGACCCTCTTAAATAGATCATTAACAAGACAATACCCCATAGGTTTGCCTATAGGCCAGTCTTATGGAGACATCTTCTTACCTGGGCTTCCCTCTTAGGTTACTCTAGCTTTTGTCAAGTTGGCAGCAAAAAAAAAAAAAAAAAAAAAAAATATTGCCCACACAGACTCCTTAGTTGGGCGGTGGCTTCGAGACAAGTCTGCTCCCTGTGCTGTAGGTTGGCAGAAGCACCATGCTACTTGTAAATGCTCTGAGCCCACTTACTACCTTTACAGTAAGAAGCCTGTATGCTGCCGTCCTCCCCGGATGTGCAGAAGGGAGCTGACACCAAATGGGACCACGTTCGTTTTGGTTGAGGCTGGGATTCTCTCCCACTCTGAGAACCAGATGAACAGCAGGAAGCCTCGGCTGCCCAGAGCTGCACCGTAGCATCCTGCTGTGCCGTAGCACCACATTCCTTCCCAGTCATGAAGCCTCACAGGCTCGGGGCACTTCATTGGAGTCTAGATGGCAAACAGCGCTACTTGCAGAGGCCAGTGAAAATGAGGAGGGGGCTATTTGATTGTCACCGTGACTGGGCTGGGAAGGCCACCGGCTTGGATCTGGAGTTGAATTGAAAATGATGGGTTGGGGACAGTCCTGCCCTGGAAAGGGTGCCCCACCTAGAATCCCAGCAGAGCCTGCTGGCCACCCCCACCCCTACCCCAGTTCCCATGGGGATGGGTCATTGAGGAAAGCAGGTTGTCGACACTGTCCCTCTCTTCTGTGGGAGGACGTTTTTACGGTTCTAAAAACGATAAATATAATAGAAGCTTCAGGAGAAGCTTGGATGAGAAAATACTACCTGTGCCTGCCACTCAGAAGATGGGGCACTTTGGTGTATTAGCTTCTGGATTTTTCTTTTCTTGCAAGCATGGATAGATCAGAAAGGCACAGAGTCGTTAAAGAGCACACAAGCTCACAAGCTTGAACAGAGGCATGAGTGAGGGAAGGAAGGGGGACTGAGTTTCCGCTCTGAGCTGCCCATGCAGCCTGAGGGTCTTGGGTTGCACAGGCTCAGCGTGGAGGAGCCCTACCTGCAGGTGTCCTTCCACATGATTTCACACAAATGCAGATGCTAGAGAGGGGACCTCATGGGAGGAACAGGTAGAGGAGTGGTTATCAGAGCCTTAGAGAGTGGAGAGCCAGCATTGGGAGAGGGTGAGAGTGGCTATCCGTAAGAGAAGGCGTGGCTGCTGATACTGCAGCACAGCCTGGAGCCGCACCTGACAGCTACAAGATTGGGTTTTCAAAATAGCTGGTAGAGAGGCTTTGGGGTATTTCTGACAGGAATGAGAAAGCTGGAAGTGAGGGCTGTGCCAGTCATTCTGATCACTTTAATTGCACATATCCCTTTAATTGCCCATAAATATGTATGGCGACTGTGCTGTCTACTGTGTTTAGCCTGCTCCTGGTGTGGAGGTGTGGCTGAAGTGTAATTTCATCACAAAGCGTGTGCTTAGCATGAACAAGGCTCTGAATGCAATCCTTATAAAACTTAAAAAGCTCTCACCCATGAGACTCATTCTCCCTAGCCATTGTGCTACAGCAGCAGAGTTTGGAGGAACCCAGCTTAGCCTCAGCTACCCGAACTATCTCCCGGTGCAGCCTGAGGACAGCCAGGAATTTTGGGACCACTCAGGCCCTTCCCAGACAGCCACTTGGGGTGGCAGAGGGCAGGTCACTACTCCCTGCTAAGCTGAACGTGTTCTCATCTTCTGCAGGCAAAATCCTCTTCCGCCGCAGCCACATCCGGGACGTGGCTGTCAAACGCCTGATACCAATTGATGAGTACTGTAAGGTAAGCTGGGATGCTAGCACCATCTTCCCTCGTGGGTGTTCTGTTTGTTTTCCTTTCTGGGTGCCAAGTGTTCATGGGAAGGTGGGAAACAAAATAGAACAAAACATAAAATTCTCCATGCTACTATGGAATCAGCCCAAATCCACTTTCAGCGGCTGTGTGGTGTTACCCTGGGCATGAATGTTCCAGTCAGCATTCAACCCCCATTCTTGATGGAGCAGCTGGCCTCTTGCTCCCTGAATGTGCAGAGGGAGGCCTGCCTTTTGGTGATGTTAAACTGGACTGGATTGGGGTGCAGTGGTCGGGAAGGAAGCATGTTTTCATTTCCTTTGCTTTCTCTGTGAGGTGAGCATAGTCAGATCACAGGATGCAGGTGCCATGTGCCGTCACCGGTTGTGTCTGTAGCCAAAAGTGGAATTAAGAACGCACTTCCACTTGGGCTGGGGCGATGACTAAGTCAGCAAAGTGCTTGCGACACAAACATGAAGCCCTGAGTTTGACTGAGCACCTATTTTAAAAACTGTGAGTGGCATTTAGTGCCTGTCATCCTGAGCTTGGGAGTGGAGACAGGTATGTCCTGGGGGCTCCCTGGCCAGCCAGTCCAGTCAGCCAGCAAGTACTGGGTTCTGTGAGAGACCGTGTCTAAAAACCGAGGTGGAAAGCAGTTGAGAAAGGCACCCAATACCAACCACTGGCCTTCATCTGTACCATCTATGCACGTGTACACACAACATATACCATATGCACACACAAACACACACATCCACACGGAGGGGGAGATTCTGCTCACGCCAGCTTCAAATAAAAAGTAAAACTCTTAAAAAGGTACTCAACCAAAAGTGCAGGATTTATGCACTGAACTGCAAAGCATGGCCAAGCAAAGTTCAGAGAGCTCTAAGTAAAGCTGGCTATAGTCGTGATTGCCTGTATTCAGCACTGGAGGGAGAGAGCAGAACTCTCTGTGAGTTCAAGGTGAGCTTGAACTCATAGTTCTAGGTAGCCAGGCTTGTATACTGAGACCCTATCTCACAAACAAACAGAAACACTTTTAGCTAAATGGAAAAGCATGCCATACTCATAAGTTGAAGGAGTAGGAGTTTCAAAAGCAGCCATTCTTCTAAAAATTCTTTCAATCTGGACTTAATCCTATAGAAATCCAGCGTGCTTCCTAATGGTTGTCTTAGTTAGGATATCTACTGGTGTGAAGAGACACCATGACCATGGCAACCCTTATAAAGGAAACCATTTGATTGTGGTGGCTCTCTTACAGTTTCAGAGGTTCCGTCCATTGTCATCACGGCCGGAAGCATGGCAGCATGCAGGCAGACAGGGAGCTGGAGAGGTAGCTGAGACTCCTATACCTTGCACGCATCTCAGGAAATTGACTGAGACACCGGGCAATAGCTGAGCATAGGAAACCTCAAAGCCCACCCCCGCAGTGACACACTTTCTCCAACAAGGCCATACCCTCTCCAGCAAAACCATACTTCCTAATAGTGCCACTCCCCATGAGATTATGGGGGTTAATTCCATTCAAACTACCATAACGGGCTAACAAGATCAATTGTGTGTGTGTGTGTGTGTGTGTGTGTGTGTGTGTGTAAATGCAAACGACCTTGAACGACAAGTCACATTTGCCATTTTCTAGACTCCCTACAAGGCTGCAGTAACGCAGACTCTGTGGTGCTATCCCAGGATCCATGCGCAGATTAGGGCACAAAGCTGTGATCCAGGAGTAAATGTTCCAAAATGCTAGGCTGAGTGATAGACTCAGTGTGATGCAGAAACAGGTCGTAGAGGGGAGAGTTTTTAATACACAGGTGGGACAGCTAGCTACTGCATAGTTCGTTGCGGTGACAAATCATCACAGACTTGGGGTTTTAACAGCAGGACTTGGTTTTTTGTCACTTCTGAAAGCTAAAATGCAAGCAGCAAGGTCCCCCAGGCCTTGTCCTTGGCTTGTAGTTAGCTATCTGTGATCATATGGGACATGTTCTCTTTATGTACCTGCACCCTAATCCAGAGGATTAAGGCCCCCTGATGATTTTGTGTAACCTTCAATTACTTCCGTAAAGACCTGTCCCTAAGTACATAGATCCTGAGAGGCGAGAACAATGGATTTGAGGGTGAAAGGAGGTCACTGTTCAGCCCACAGCGTCTGTACACATGCAAAACTACAATGCACGTGAACCCTTACTGCACACTCTGTACAATAATCAACCCTAAAGGGGTAGCAGGAGCTCGAGAGATGGCTCGGTGAAGAAAGTGCTTGCTTCTGAAGCAGGGAAACCTGAGTTTGGATCCCCAGCACCCATGTAAAAAGCCAGATGTGACAGCACACATCTGTAATCCCTATGCTGGGGAGGAGAAGAGGCTTAGTGACCGTCGAGTTTAGCTGAATTGGTGATGTCTAGATTTAGTGGAACGTCATCTCAAATCCAGGTGATCAGTGAGTGATAGAGGAAGACATCCAGTTAGACTTCTGACCTGCACACACACACACACACCTGTGCACATGCACGTGAGTACATGTGCAAGCATGCACAGAATGAACCACAGCCCTAAATAAAAGAGCCAAAATTATAAAACTTTCAGAAAATAATGTGGAGGGAATCTTCATGACCCTGGTTTAAGCAACGAGTTTTTAAATGTGACACCAAAAGTAATAGTCCTTAAAAATTAAATTTGGTCAATTTAGCCATCATCAAACCTATTGACAAACTTCTCTGCTAAAAAATAAAATGCAAGCATAGCGGCAAACGCCTTTAATCCCATCATTTGAGAGGCAGAAACAGGTGGATCTCTGTGAGTTCAAGGCCATCCTGGTCTACAGAGTGAGTTCCAGGACAGCCAGGGCTACACAGGGAACCCTGTCTCAGGAAAACAAAATAAATAACACTACTAGAAAAATTAAAAGATGTGTCATAGACAGGGTGAAAATATTTGTGAATAACATTTGTAAGGGACTTACTGAGAATATATAAAGAACTCGTGGTAATTCCAGCATCTGGGAGGCAGAGGCAGGCAAATCTCTGAGTTTGATGTCAGCCTGGTTACAGAGTGAGTTCCAGGACAGACAGGGCTACACAGAGAAACCTTGTCTTAGGAAAACAACAACAAAAACAAACAAATAAACAAACAAAAAGCAACAAAAGAAAAAGCTTCCTAGAGCTCCAGAATAAAAAGACCTTGGGGAAGTGTTGTAGGAGGCCGCTAGTTAGTTCCCGGCTGCTCAGCCCCAAAATAACCACACAGAAACCGTAGTATTTGCAATACTGTTTTGCCAATAGCTTGAGCGTATTTCTGTCTAACTCTTATATCCCAAACCAGCCCCATCTCCATTAATCTGTGTATTGCCACAGATTAATGTGTGGCTTACTGGATAAAGTTCCGGGCATCTGTCTTCCTTGGGGCTCTATGACTTCTCTGTGACTCCGCCTTCTTCCAGCATTCAATTTAGTTCCCCCCACCACACTCCCCAACTACCCTATTACAGGCTCAAGCAGTTTTTTTTTTTTTATTACCCAATGGCATTCACAGCATGCAGAGGGGAATCCCACATCAGGGAAGAACTTCAGCAGGACCCTCACTCAAGAAGGGACAGGGATTCACTAAACTGTGAGCTGGTTGTGGTGGTGCACAACTTTAACCCCAGCACTCACGAAGCAGAGGCAGAAGAAGCTCTGTGACTTCAAGGCAGGCGTGATCTACAAAAAAGTTCAAGGCCAGCCTCTCTTACAAAGTGAGAGCCCTTTTCAACAATAAATTAAATAAAAATAAATAATAAGCACATGAAAAGATGTTTAGCGTTGTGAACCAGTGGAGTCATACATAAATTGTTACTAATCATGGGGCAGTTGTGCCGGACATTAGCAAGGGTCTGAAAAAGCTGGAGCCCTTTTCCCGGTGGGATATAAGATGAGAAACCACGTTGGGAAATAATGGGGCAGTTTCTGCAAGACTGAGACAGAGAAAGACCACAAATTTCCAGGCCAGTCTGGGTACATAACAGGAATCTGTTTCAACACACCCCACGAAACACGCGGTCAGCCCTGGGTCTACCCGTAAGAGAAAGCTTACGTCCGCATGGAGTCTTGGATGCAGACATTCCTAGTAACATTAAGTCATAATAGCCAAATGGAAGGAACAGTCTACAACTTGATGAGATCAAGCAATTAAATTTGGGCAGATTCTACGACCTAGATGGATCACAGACATACGATGCTAAGTGAAAGAAACCAGATGTCAAAAATGAGTGACCGGATGAAACACGCAGGTGGGTGGGTTTATGAACACAGAAAGCAGAGGAGCTCTTTCCTGGACCCAGGGACCGTGGGCGGGGAGAAGGGCTGCAAATTCGATGTTTTGTGGGAATGAGGCTAGAACTCTGTAATTTCCTAAAATACTGAACTGGGTATTTGCAGCGAGTAAGTTTATGGCATGTAAATTATACTGTAATAAATCTGAAAACTTCTATCCAAAAGGGGGCAGTTCAGGACAGATGGCCCCTCTTGGTCAGGCGTCATCTAGTAAGGGCTGGAAATCGCTCCTGATGGGGCTGTCTGCTCCTGCTCGGATGTGACCTTGTCCCATCCCTCCAGTCACTGTGCAAGATGGACGGACTTCCATATTCCTGTGTGTAGATGAGGAGAGAAGGCCTCGCGGCTACTCTTAGTAACAGTGTCAAGGGCTTGCAAGTTGAGCCCAGACACAGCACCTTGTGTTCCAATTACTGTCTGAAGAAAAAAAATGGGAGAAGTTGAAGGACCCGGGCCTGGATTGTGTCGCAGTGCTATGGTCTAAGTGCGGATTGAGAGTACTCCTCAGGTGTTCCCATGGATATTTGACCTTCAGTGTAGCGATGTCCAGGTGGCAGAGCCTGTAAGAACTAGACCTCATGCTGGTCTCAAGTGAATTAGTTTTCTCAAGAGCACGCTGTGGTAAAAACCAAGACTGTCTGGTGCTCTTGTTCCCTTCTGCATTTCTGTACCGTGTTGTGACACAGCCAGGGACTCTGGCCAGCCCCACAATTGTGAGCCAAATAAACCTCCATCTCATTAAGGACTAAGCCTCAATTACTTTGGTATAGTAACAGAAAACAAAGGTGGACAGACCCCTCCTTCCTAACTGTCACCTTCAGAGTGGTGGGGAGTCAGGGGCAAGTGCTTTGCTACTGCCTTCCACTCTCAGAGGAAAGTTCCCTGTCTCCCATGTCCCCTTTTAAAGCTATAAAGCCTGAAATTGCCATTCTGCAGGTAGCATCCCTTTGTCCAGGCCCCGTTGGCAAGAACTTTAGGTACTTAAGGTCACTTTGCCCTGCTGGAAAATTCCTGCCTGTACATTCGCAGAAGCTGCCCTCCTCTACCCACACCACCCCACCCTGCTCTCTCCCTAACACACCCGTCTCTCCATTTCCATCTGCACACATGCCCGGGGCCTCCACAACCTCTGGACGTATTATTCTGAGAAAGAAATTTTAGAACTTGGAGCGTAAGAGATACCAGCTGCCCGCAGCTGCCTGAGTTGTGGGACACTCCAGACGTCATGCATTAGCCACAAGGAAGAAACTGCTTAGGTTATACGAGCAGAGCCCTGCAACCAATCAGAAGAACAAAGCCGATATTTTGATATTTTGATTGCCCAGATTCCCTGGGTCAGCATCAAAGGACCTACCCTCTTTATAGGAGATAAACTGTCCCTTCTGTCACGAGACCTGCACTTTTCGTTCCATAAGCTGTTCCTAACGTTTAGACATCCGTTTGGGACATTGTCAGCTGACTTAAGGCAATGCGATCCATCACACTGAGCTTAATTTTAGTAGAAAATGATAATCTCCAACAGGTAGACTGGACCCTTGGTACCCAAACCTGACTGCCAGGTGTGAAGTGAAATGCAAGCCAAGTGCTCTGCCAGGCATAGTGGAAAGTTAGCATCACTCACAATTGTCACCAGATAGAAAATCTCCCGGGCACAGACCCCTGCGGGTTGGACAGGTTGACAGTGACACAGACAGTCCTTTGGATCATTGGGAAAGACCGGATTCCCGGATAAAGGGTCTCCGGATGGGGATAGGGATGCAGAAGATAACCAACTGCAGCCTCACAGCAGTGGGACCACTTCCAGGAGCTTAAAGTCATCACAGTAAGAGGCAGTGCTCTTCTTAGGAAATAAGTTTCCCATCTCTGGGAACAGAGGGATGTTTAAAGATATAAAAGGTACTGACCACAAGGAAGATGTATTTATTTGGCCACAGTTCATCTAAGAACTTACGTTTATAGAAAGACACAGTGAAAACATGACTCCCGAACCTGCCACAGTGATGAGCTTCTACTGTCACATGGCCTTATAAACAGCCACTCAGCTTGCTGTGGGGCTCATTGAAATACCAGCTGTCTGCCTGGCAGCACTTGGCATGAGCGGCTGCCCACCACAGATGCAGCATGTTCTGGGGCAGATCAGCTGAGCCCAGCTATAAAACCCTCAAGAAGAGACGCAGCCCCAGGGCACCATTATGAAGGACGTGAGACTGAGACACAGTCTCGCCAGCTTCTGTTAGCGCAGGGGCCGGAGTCAGAATATCTCTAGAATACGTCTCACTTCTCCAGTAGAGGAAGAACATCATTTCTAACAGTGGCGACGCTGATGACTGCAGACTGTGGGGTTGGTCTAAGACAGACGTGACTGACACTTTGAAAAACTCTTCTCTAGAATGAACTGGGTTTTGTTCAGAGTTTGTTACCAGAGATTTTTGTTTAGTTGGGTTTTTTTTATTTTGACACTGTCTCACTATGTATCTCTGGCTGTCATGGAGCTCACTACGTAGACCAACCTGACCTCAAACTCACAGAGATCCGCCTGCCTCTGCCTCCCGAGTGCTGGGATTAAAGGATGCTAAACAGGTGCTCTGTCACTAAACTACACCTCTAGCCCCAGGACATCAGAGTACAGCCTGGTCTTGCTCATTTCCTGTTGCCATAACAGAATGTCTGAGACTGGATATCTCATAAGAAAGAAAGATTTCTGTTGGTTCATGGTTCTGGAAGCTGGGAAGTTGTAGATGCAGTGCCAGCAAGGACTTCTTACGTATTCCCAACTCGTGGGAGAAAACAAAAGCAAAATATGGCCGACAGGCTTGATTGATAGATAGCAGTGCATTGTCCGTCCAGAGCAAAGCCTCACTCACTAGAGAAAGCATTAGTTTATTTTTGAGAGTTCTGCTGAGGAGCCCATTGCTGTTAGAGACTAGATAGATGTAAGGTGTCTATATGCCACAGCAGGACACGGCACAGTTCAGTGGGCATCTTATCACAACTCCCTGGGCAGCAGGTGTCCTGGGCAGAAGGATGACCACTCACCACCTAGAATTAGAAAAAGGAGAGGCATCAAAGAGGGAGGTGGAGCAGGAGAGTGTGGCCCTTCTTCCTGGCAAAGGTCAATCCTGGTGCCAGATGCAGAGTAGGAGATGCTTCATGGCAAGTCAGAATGATCAACAAGGGGCTGGAGAGATGGCACAGTGGTTAAGAGCACGGAATGCTCTTCCAGAGGACCTGGGTTTGATTCCCTGTACCTACACTGTGACTCACAACTATGACTCCAGTCACAGGATATCCAATGTCCTCTTCTGGCTTTCATGGGCACTGCACACACTTGGTGGACGGATATACATGCAGGCAAACATTCACATACATGAAATAAAAGTAAATAAAGTCTCAAAAAATTATCAACAAGCAAGCCATATGGGGTGGAGAGAGGACAATGACCACGGAGGGGGCTTCCAGCACCATTGCCCTCCTCACGTTATATCTTTCCACTTTCAGTTTGTGGAAGTAGCTTAGAGCTTGGGTCAGAAACTCACTGGAGAGATGGCTCAGTGGTTAAGAGCACTGGCTGTTCTTCCAGAGGACTTGGGTTCTTGGTAAATATATATCACCTGTCCTGTCGTTTGTCTAGGTTTATTTCTTTATGTCCATAGCCAGGACTTTCAAGGGTCTCCCCTGATCAAACCTGATCTCTATCAACCTTGAATTAATCCACAGCCTTTTCATTTTCTGTGGAAACAAAAGCATAACCCCTTCCCCCATGAAATACAGTTTTTGACTTCCATTTTAAAGTTAAGGCATCCCTGAAGTATCTAGGCTGACGTGATTCAGCAGCCCCTTACAGTCCCATGTCTCTCAGAAGCTGTTGTTATCAGCAGTCAAGAAATTCAGAGTTGCCGGGCGGCGGTGGCGCACGCCTTTAATCCCAGCACTCGGGAGGCAGAGGCAGGAGGATCTCTGTGAGTTCGAGACCAGCCTGGTCTACAAGAGCTAGTTCCAGGACAGGCTCCAAAGCTACAGAGAAACCCTGTCTCGAAAAACCAAAAAAAAAAAAAAAAAAAAAAAAAAAGAAATTCAGAGTTAACAAGGTGCCATACAGGATCCAGACTCCTGTGTATTTTCCATCTCTATGTGGATTATCATTTTTATATTATTTTATTCTCTCTTTAAAGACTGTATTATTTATAAACTATCTTTTCTATGACTTTATATACCCATTTTCTTTTCTTTTAAACCTTCACACATTTTTAAAACACACTGTGACCTGTTTAGAGGTTTTGTTCATCTGAATCTGTTTTTACTGAGTACCTGTGGCATTCTCGGACCATGTCAGCCACCATACATAACTCAGCTTAGCACATGGCGCTGGCACATAGCACTGGTGGCTGGCTCCAGCCCACTGGCAGCAGCCGGTAGCTGCACCTCTGTACAGAGAGCACTGGCCCACCTGAGAAAACTGCAGGACTAGAAAACCACATCTGGCTCCTTGTCCAGAACTTTTCATAGCTTTCTCAGACCATGTTTGGATATTTGAGCCCCCATGTTGGACACATGTAAACGGATTTTTCTTTGGACCACCAGCACACAAAAAAATGGCATGGAGTTAATTATGAAAGCTCAGCCTATAGCTTAGGCTTGTTTCTCTAGCTCTTATAACTTAAATTAACCCATTCCTATTAATCTATGTTTTGCCTTGTGGCTTTTTAACCTCTCTTCCATCTTGTACCTCCTGTTTCCTCTCCATGTCTTCTGGTGTTGCTCTCCTGCCTAGACTCATCTCCCCTTCTCTCTATCTGGGAAAGGTTAGTCCCACTTAACCTTTTCCTGCCTAGCTATTGGCCATTCAACTCTTTATTAAACCAACCCGAAGGCACCTTGGCAAACACTCATCTTCACAGTATAGAAAAAGATTATTCCAGAACACCCTTCACACAACACCA
This sequence comes from Arvicola amphibius, assembly GCF_903992535.2. Lineage (NCBI taxonomy): Eukaryota > Metazoa > Chordata > Mammalia > Rodentia > Cricetidae > Arvicola > Arvicola amphibius. The sequence goes on along the minus strand of NC_052050.1, from coordinate 87,428,035 downwards.
TGGCTATAGGAGCAGAGATCAGCTCTACCACGAACCTTTTGCACCTCCATCTTACTGGTCCAGAACCCGCTCTAGGAGAGGAGGGGACCTTAACTCAATGTTTGTTGAACTGTGGTGTTCTTTCTCTGTGGTGCCATCTCTGTGGTGAGCACTGGACAAAGAAGGTACCTGTTAAATCCTTGACTGAATACTTGTTTGTAGGTCAGCAGACAGAACAAATGCCCTTGGCCTCCTTTGTCCTTACCTCACCTCATGCAGCCTGCCGGTAGATGTAGCCTGGCTCTGTTGTAACCCACCTGAGCCATTCTGCCAGTGGCTAGGAACTGGCCCATGGGAGGCTGACATGCTCAGCCTCCGTCATTCTGGAAACTTCCATCCAACCTATATCAATGTCAAGATTTATAGCTTCAGCTTGGGAAATTCAGACATGTGTTGGACACACTCCAGATGTTCTCCAGTGGTGTGGTAGAGATGGCAGACAGCAGAAGATGGTAGGTCAAGATGAAATGAATGGCATTCACACTGTTAGTGAAAGCATCACTTTCTAAAATATCATGTACAGTGTGGCCAGGACTGTGTAATATGAACATATAGTGTTTGCACATATGCACATATGTGTTATCTCCATACATCTCGGAGAATGCATGTGCATATGTGTATGTTCACTAAGCCAGAGACATTATCATTACCAGGAAACTTGTTAAAATGCCCGATCCCATACCTCACCACAGGCCTGCTAAATCAAAAGCTCTGGTGGGCCCCAATCTATGCTTTAGAAATTCTGTAGTTGGTTTTGTTTGTTTGTTTACTTTTTGTAAACAAACACCACCCAGCTCCCAAATAAATACATGAGTGGCTAGCCTTAGCTTGGCTTGTTTTAGCTAACTTAAATTATCCCATTTCTCTTTAACTACATTTTTCTTCTGGACTTTTTACCTTTCTTTATTGTGTGTGTGTGTGTGTGTGTGTGTGTGTGTGTGTGTGTGTGTGTGATATCTGCCTTCCTTCCTTTCTCCCTAGCTGGCTGTGTGGCTGACCCCTGGCATCCTCCTCTCCTTCCTTTCTCACTCCTTGCTCTTCTCTCAAGCCTAGATTTCTCCTCCTATTCATTCTCTCTGCATGGCAGCCCTGCCTATCCCTCTCCTGCATAGATATTGGCTGTTTAGCTCTTTATTAGACTAATCAGGTGTTTTAGGCAGTCAAAGTAATACAGCTTTACAGAATTAAACAAATGCAACATAAAAGCATGCAACACATCTTTGCATCATTGTACCAAAACCTAACAAATGTAGCACATCTTAGACTAATATTCCACAGCAGAATCCCCCTCTGCAATCCTAATGCCTGCCTGAGTTTGAGAAGCGCTGGTGACAGCCTTCTCCTTCCTTGGGCTCACCCGTGTCTCTGCTCTAGGCCCTGATCCAGCTGCCCCCCTACATCTCTCAGTGTGATGAAGTGCTGCAGTTTTTTGAGACAAGACCTGAGGACCTGAACCCTCCCAAAGAGTAAGTTGGTCTGTGGGCTTCCCCAGGGGAAACCTCCCTCCCTCTTCCCCTCCTGCTGTCCTTTCTGAACCACAGGGACCCAGAGGCAGCAGAGTATAAACTAAGCCAGAGTTCATTGTCTTGGCCCCTATAGGACCTCACTGCCTGCAGCCAGCATAGGCACTGGTACATGGGTAAGGATGGTCCCATCTAACAGGAACTAGAACCTGGCTAAGCGTCCCTAATCCAGTTCTTCTACACTACCACCATGCTTATCAAAGAGTGCTATGGCTGAGTAGACTGAGACTCTTTAATAGGGGCTCCACTCCCCCAAATGCATAGAAAACTTGGTCCCAGGATCTGAAGCACTTATCAGATAAAGGAAGAATCAAAGAGGAGTCTTTCTTAGAAGAAACCTGGGTTCCTGGGGTGGGCTTGGATTCGTTAACTCACTGAGGATGCTGTGGGATAGAGACTGCTAGCGTCCTAATGGAATCAGCTCAATATATAGCACAGAGGATGCTGTGAGATAGAGACTGTCAGCATCCTAATGGGAATCCCAGCTCAGTACCTAACACTGAAGGTGCTGTGGGATGGAGACTGTCAGCATCCTAATGGGAATCTCAGCTCAGTACCTAACACTGAGGATGCTGTGAGCTGTGAGATGGAGAGTCTCAGCATCCTAATGGGATCAGATCAGAACGTAACAAGGACTAACTGGCTCTCTCTCACCCCTATCTACTATACAGGGAGCCTATTGGGAAGAAGAAATCGGGTAAGCATATATTCCATTCTCTTCTTTTCATTCCTGCCATGTAGTTGGGTTCTGCACTATGAACACCACAATGAATGGTAGGTGGATGGATGGATGGATGGACAGACAGAAGGATACATGGTTAGATGAATGGTAATTGGTATGTAGTTGGATGCATGCGTGAATAGACAGATAAAGAAAGGATGGATGGGTAGTTTCGTATGTGGGCGATTGAATGGATGAGCTGATGATTGATAATTAACTAATACCTGGCCCCGTCTCCCAGAAGAAGGATTTGAGGCTGTTTTATCCCTTGACAAACTACTATGAAGTGGATGAGATGAGCGTGCCCTTGTGGCATGGGAAGACAAATGTCTTCCTAACCATGCTGCAGAGGGTTCTGTGCCTCCATTCCACTTTATACAAAGCAGTGTGGACACTCGGAGCCTTTTCCAGTGCTGGGAGGGGGGGATGAGATAATACGGGGAGAGGTAAGGTGATAGAGGCCCTGAAGCATGGGGACTGAAGGTGAGCTTTCCAAAGAGAGAAGGGAATCCTAGGCTGGGAGGACAGCAAGCGTTGAGGGAGGGAGATGAAGTTCGCTGCAGATCTGGTCCTTTGACAGCCTCAGCTCTGGCTGGCCTCTCAGCTTCCTTCAGTCCACTGTTCTTGGCAAACAGACATGGTGCCTGTCATTCAAGCCTTGCTGGGCTCCTTTCTCACACGGGAAGCTTTCTTCAGCTTCTCTGTTCTCAGGGTGATGCCACTCTTCCAGCAGAGGTGGCCATGGAAAAGAGAAGGTGGACCTGGGGGTGATACATGCCTGTGCATTCTAAAAACAAGGTCACAAGGCCAGCTCTTCTTAATACCCATGCTCCTCCTGGCTGCTGCAGCCCAGAGCCCTGCCCTCTGATCTCCTTGAACACCCAGGAAGTTTGAGGAACTCCACGCATGGGAAGGGGGAGGTGCAGGCAGAGATTCCAGAAGTGAAAACTGATGAGCTTACCTCAGTTTCCTCATGCATGACATCCAGGTCTGGGGTATGGCTCAGTGGTAGGTAGAACACTTGCTGAACATGCCCAAGGCCCTGGTTTCCATTCAAGCACACACATGTACACATGTGTACACACACACAAATGATAATGTGTTTTATAGGATTATCAGAGGCTCTATAGTAGTAGATGTAAAACACTTTAATAGTAATATCTAACTGGTGCTGTTTCATACCACACAAGCTAGATATCTCTGGGGGCAGGGCCACCTTTCCGGGGTTTTGGTCTCCTTTTCCTGCTAGGAACAGGGACTGGGTCAGCTTTTCAGGCCTCTAGGCTGATTATGGTGGAAAGTGAGGACAGAAGCCATGCCTCGTACATTTTTCCTTGAAGCACAACTTCTGGGATCTGCCCCAGCCCCGTGTGCTCACTGACTGCATCTGGCTCTCCTTTGGCGTTTAGTGGGCACTGGCCACAACCGTGGCATCCTGCTTAAGCTGCAAATGTCCCTCAGCCAGGGATAATGACACATTTCTTTTCTTAGCAGAGAGCAGCTGCCTCAGGGCTGGTCTCAGAATTTCCGGCTTTGAGTATGCAAAGACTCCCCTAGAAGGAGCCGGAGAGGAGAGAGGGAGTGGGCAGCTCTGGTTAGTGAAAATAGGAGTGTCCGGTTGGAACAGGCTTGAAAGAGGGGACCTGTCTGGAAAAGAGAGCCCAGGCTCTAATTTGTGGTGACCGTGGTTGACATCACTCACCTGCAATGATGGGGCTCAGGTTTATGTATAGTCCCACTAGCTTGAACGTGGCACCTTCTTCATTCAGACTCTGAACCCTTGAAGGGTTCCTTCTTTTTCTGGCCAGTGGACACTGCCTTGATTTTACAGTCAGTCTTCTGGATTGAATTTTAAAGAGATTCCAATTAAAAACAGACCTTACTCCCACATTTTCAGAGACATACTCTGGATGGGAGAAGGCTTGTCTGTCCCTGGCGCTGCCTGGTCACAGCCAGCTGGCTCCTGCAGACTTACTCATGTGGCCTCAAATTCTGCTCATCCTAAAAAACAAAAACAAAAAAAAAAAAAAAAAACAAAAAACAAAACTCACCACAGTTGAGCAGGTCATCTGATGGCTTGCAAGAATTTTTCTTCTTGATTTTTGCTTATTTATAGCTTCTTCCAGCAAGCCTGGCAATTTAGTAAACTTATGGAAGAAAAAAAAATCCTCACTTTGGCATTACTCATCGTTTTAAAAATTCAAGACATGTCATCAGAAAGAAAAACCACCTAACTCAAACGTTTATCTGGCAGAGTAGACACTGTGTGGCTTGAGAATACTTTCAGCGGTAATGACAAAAACCACCCTTCTGCTGTCGATTCCTTGGTCATGTGATATAGCCTAGGGCTCTTGATTTAGAACCTATCTGCCTCAGATGTTCCTGGTACCAATTATAAACAGGCTTAGTTGCAATATCATAGTCTACCAGTAGGGGTCCCTACGTGGCTCCTGAGTCTCCTTTAAGGTTCCCAGTCTAATCACATGATACCAGGACTCTTGTCCTTAGTGTTGATAAGTGGGATGTTCTGAGTAAAATGCAGACAACTTGCTCTGGAAGGAGCACTGTAAAGCAGTTCCTTGCTCTTGCTTCTGAAGAAAACCCCAGCCAAAAAACTGCAGTCTGAAGCCCAAAGCCACAGCCCTGAGCCTTGTGCCCTGCAGTGCTCTGCTCACACAAACGAAGGCCTACACTCTGCCCTCTGGGTTTCCTGACTCTGTCACTCAGTATACACTAAGCTCTTACTGCGTCCCTGGCAGTGATGGGTCCCCAGGGAACGTCAAGGCAAACAGATACATAAGCAACATAAAATAAAAGGGGAGAGATGGCCAGTGGTGGTGCATGCCTTTGATCCCAGCACTCGGGAGGCAGAGACAGGTGGATCACTGAGTTCAAGGCTAGCCTGGTCTACACAGTGAGTTTCAGGAGAGCCAGGGATGCACAGAGAAACCCTGTTGGTTGGGGTGCGGACAGGGGATATTTGATATTTGCGAAGACAGGAAGTCATTTAGATCTGAGGCTTTAAATATTCTTTCTTCCGTTTGGATATTTAGTGAGCCCTATTAGGTACCAGTCATAGTCTAGACCATGAATTGATAAACTTTTTTTCTAAAGGGCCAAGTAAATATATAGATAATTTACATATTACGGGTCACATGCAGTCTGTCACTAACAATAATATATTATTCCTCTCTCTCCTCCTCATCTATGAACACTTTCAGAATCCTTCATAGTAGATAGTGCTAGAGAGATGACTCAGCAATTAACAGCACTTGCTGCTCTTATAGAGGACCCAGATTGCATTTCCAGCCCCCACATGGTCTGGGCTCACACAGCTCTCTGGAGCTGCAGTTCCAGGAATCCAGTGTTCTGTGGGCATCAGGCAGATACTTGGTACACATACACCCATGTAGACAAAATACTCATGCACATAATATAAAATAAATAAGTAAAACAATTTTAGAAACCTGCAAACCAGAAACAAGTCCCTGGATTCCTGCTAGAACATAGGCATCTGAGCCAGAACAGGAAAACCTACAACAGGCCATTTAGGCCAGGAGAAATGAACAGGTGAAACGGGGCAAGCTTCTCTCCATAAGGGCACCAAACAGGTGCTTCTGCTTCTAAATTTATACCCACTGACTCTAAATCTCATCCCTTACCAAGTGTTCAGTGTAGCCAGCCAGAAGTTAGCCCTCTTGTTCCTATAGAGTAATGAGAGCAGAAGGTAAGTAACCTTCTGCCCTCTGGAGTGAGGTGGGGGGAATATGTTCTGCTTGGCTACCAGGGGCAGGTCAGGCAGGGCTTTGCAAACATTGGACTTACTGCCTGAAGAATCAAGAATCATGGTGGACTGAGGTTGGCAGCAGGGAGCCAGTTAGGAGTCTAACACTCGGGGGTTCCCATTAGAATGAGGACTTTCTGGTCCTCAAGGGGGCTCTCCTCAGGGCAGACTCTGATTTGCTCTGTTCACCTTAAAAACAAAGAACCTTCATTTGCAGTGGCCAGGACCCCAGAGAGCCAGCATTTCAGCTCACTGACTCCTTGCACAGGGTCCTGGAGAAGCAGAACACATCAGGTTAGCCCGACAGGAGCTTCTCTACAAGGTCATGGTCCAGTAGGGCCAGGCCAGCTTTGTCTCAGACCCCAGCCTATATGGCTGTCTGGCTTTGGTGAACTGTTCACCTGTGAGTAGATAGTAGTTGACCGAGAGCTAGGATTGGTGACAATAACCGTTGAGAAATGCAAAGAAAGGACACGGCCAAGGAAAGAAAGCCAGAAGACCTCAGACACTGCCTCCTTCCCTGTCGTCCTTCATCTAGTTCCACACCTGGCTGTGTGGTGCAGGACAATTCACTTACTGTCCTCAGCCTCTTTTCTTACCTATAACAGGCAGTGCCCACTTCAGGCGCAATGAAGCTGGAGAGGTTTGCGGTGGCCCACAGCCCATGAGAGGCATTCTTTTGCAGGCTTCCTCCCATCCAGCCTTCTCTGGCAACCCCATCCTGTATCCCTTCTCTCCCGTCCCCTCATGGTCCCTCCACTCAGGTGCAGGTGGCTAGGGTGGTCCCTGCTCAGATGCCTTCTTTCCATCCCACAGCAGGAAAGGGTCGGTGGCCAGAACCTGCTCACAGAGCCAAGAAGCAGGCCTGCCCCCACATGCTATGCCGGCCCCTCCTCTCTGACGTCTCTGAACTGAGCTGTTCCTTTTAAGTCTTCTGTGTTGCATTTTTGTGTGCATACCCATCTGTCTTGGTGGGTAGCAGAAGTGCACAACTCCAGGGTGTGACACACACACTGCTCACCAGGGAAGCCATCTGCCTGACAGCTCTTCCCACGCCTTTTCCTTCTGGGAAAATCTACACTTATCAAGTCTCACTGCCCAGCTCCAATGCCACCGCTGCCTCTTGCCTGACAACTTTGCACCCTCAGCCTGAAGTGCTTTTCCCCAGCCTCTGCCTCTGCCTCTCTCTACACGACAGTCAGTCGCTTGTCTAGCTCGAAATCTTGCTATTCATTTCATAGAACTCTTTTTCTTTTTAGATTTATCTACTTATTTTATATATACAAGTGCTGTATCTGCATGTATGCCAGAAGGCACTAGATCCCACTATAGATGGTTGTGAGCCACCATGTGGTTGCTAGGGATTGAACTCAGGACCTCTGGAAGAGCAGTCAGTGCTCTTAACCTCTGAGCCACCTCTCCAGCTCCCCCTTCATAGAATTCTTAATCAACTCCTCAGGATTGAAAAATCCAAACTTTTCAAGCCCCTGGCCTCCGACCAGTGTTTTCCGGAGTGCCACACCCTCCTGGCAGAACTCTGCCTCCCAGCCTCAGCTTGTTCCTGAAGGTTCCCAGGCCTTCCCCCACCATGGGAGACTCTCCCTGCCCTGCTTCTCCGTAGCTCTGCTTTCTATCACTCCTTGGGAAGTCTGACTGACCACTAATTTGGTAGAACTTTGCCTTTCCTGTTCATTCTCTGTCCTGCCGTGCTGGATATCTCCAAACTGATACTTATATGATTTGATCTCTAGTATGTATGTATGTGCGCATGTATGTTTATGTAAATGTATACTTTCCATATGTCTATCCCCCCCATTACTTGAGACTGGCAGTCATCCATTTTTGTGCCTGTGGACCCCAACAGAATCTGTGGTGTGTCTCTGGAGACTGATGAGTTTATAGGTGAGGGATTTAGGGTGAGGTTGGGTGGATGGTGGCCTCAACATTTAAACCATCCTCTTGAGTTCCCCAAGCAGCATGTGCCACATCTTACTCACTTGGAACCGCTGGGAATCCCAGTGCTCTCGGCAGATGTTGGTGGCTGAGTGAGCAAATGAACGAGAGGATGAAAGGATGGGGAGTTGGGACATGAGACAAATCTTGTAGCAAAGACTCTCTGCTTAGGAAGTCCCCTGACCCAGCCTTTCCTCTGGTTCCTGCTCCTCCGAGCATGGACAGGCACTAATGGGATGTCCGATGGCATTTGCTGTCCACAGGGAGTGACCTAACCTCGGTGGACCCCATGGTCCTGGAGCAATATGTGGTGGTGGCAAACTATCAGAAGCAGGAGAGCTCAGAGATCAGCCTCAGTGTGGGCCAAGTTGTGGACATCATAGAGAAGAATGAGTCAGGTAAGGACCTGGACCACCTCCCCCACAGCCTGTATCATCACCAAGCCCCACAAACCAGGAGCATGTGGAAACTCCAGATAAGTAGATCAACCTGGCCTGGCTCCCCAGAGAGCCACACAGGGCACATAACCACTGCCTCGGCAGCCTGTTGGGTCCGATGTCACCACTATTCTGACTCTACCATAAACATCCCTTCTGGTTTTCAAGTACTTGTCAACAGAGTCAGTCGCTCCATTAAGAGTTTTCTTGTTAATTTCCCTTGGGAGCCCTCTAGAAGTCTGAAGATCTGAGAGAGATGACTGTAATTCCAGCACTTGTGGAATTTTACATAGAGAGACTATGTCTCAAAAAAAAATAGAAGAAACTGTTCAGAGAGGATGGGCATCTGTCTGTCCCCTCGCCAACCTCATCCCAGGACCACTGGTCACATCCGTTGGTGGGGTGATTGAGACGGGGGCCTGAACTCTACACTGCCCATCAATCCAGGTTGCTTCATGTCTTTGGCCACTAGTTTTGTTATTCACGAAACACAGAAAACTCTCAAAGAGTTGTTGAAAGAGTAAGCACTCTAGTGTAGAGAGAGCGCCTCAGCCTGAACTCGGCACACGGCATGTGCTCCAGAAATGCGTTTCCTTCCCTCTTCCTCCTCCCTTAGCTCCATAGCAGCTATCACACCATGCAGAAAAAGCAGGAAAGGAGCAGCCCCTTTCCCCACTGGGTTCCCAGTGGCTCATTATTTGCTAGGGACCATGCTCTATGGTAGCCTGAAGGCCAATTATGTCCACGTAACCATGGAAAGACGATGTTTCCAGCATCCTTCAAGTTACCATTACTCATGTTAATCGTGAGACCAGTGTTAGCCAATCAGACCCGACTTTGCAATCTAGTAATGGTCCCTGTTTCCAAGAATACAGGAAGACGGTGTTTCCGACATCCTCCATGCCATGTCACCATTAGTCATGAGGCTGCTGTTAGCCAGCCAAACCTCCATGATTATGCAATCTAGAAGCTTTGATGACTAGAAGGAAATACTGCTCCAACATCATCTCCGTGTCCCGTGCTCTGCCTCTCCCAAGGTCATGTCTGTGACTGTGGAAGATACGGGGATTTCTCCGGCAACAAGCAGCACTCACTCACTTCTTCAGTGAGCCCTGAAGGTCCTTTAGTCCAATTCTGTCTTGACACTACCCACCTAGTGGTAGCATTTTCTTAGCCAGGTACAAGCCCAGTTGTTCTGCCTGCACTTCTTACAACTGGCTATCAAGCATGGTTCACACAGCTCCTCACCATCTCTCAGTCTCTTAAGTAGCCTATCAGACCAAGAGAAGCCTGCTTGCAGGGTCAGTGTCAAGGATGCTCAAAAGGATATAGGTGCGGGGATGCACAGGCAAGTGGTGGAAGAGACACTGCCCTTCCCTGCCCTCTATGGGTGCTGCCCTCCAGGAATGCCTGTGCTCAGCAAACTCTCCAAACCCCCGGGTTCTCAGAGATTTTACTGTGGAGGCACAGCTGGCAGCTGTGTTGACCTGTGATTGAATAACAGGGGTCAGATCAAATGCTAATAGATACTGGGGAAGCCAGGCAGGCAGCTCAGCCAGATGCTGCTTGGCCTCTGTGTCATATTCCAGAGTATGGGGTAGGAATGCTTCTAAAACCGGATTTTATAACCTATTATCAAAGTAGATCAGATAATTTAATTTCTTTATAGCCAGCAGCTCCAAGGTGAAAAAGATTAGAGCTTATTTTTAGCTTCTATGACTTCCCTTGGGGGAGGGAAATCCTCACTCCCATGCTTGCGTTAGTCAGGAAAAGGAAGCAGGTAAGAGAAGGTCAGAGAGAGACTGCATCCCAGTCTTCTGAGGCCTAAGGGGCCCCAGTACTGTTCTAGCCACGCAAGTCACAAAAGCTATGGGCATAGTGACCCGTGGATGGAAACTAAAGAACACACATCATCTCACAATAATCCCTGTGCCATAGCTGAATGAACCAGATTCCAAGTGACTCGTCATTTGCCCCCAGGTCTCGCAGGCTGTGGAGCTGGACTTCCACTGTTCCTAACTCTATGGTTTTCTAGTTCCCAAGAGAGATGTGTGCAGATTGTATGACAAGGAGATACCAGGGGACAGGAAGAAAGGAGTGGCCATTCCCTGGGCCACCAGGATGCATGTGAGACAGGAAGTTATATTGAAAAGATAATGTGCCAGTCCCTTATATAAACAGCCAGAGTGTTTGCTTTTGACCACACAACGTCCGTATACTTTATATCCTCTCTAGGTGGCATGATGCTTCCTGTAATGTGGGTACCACATGAAAAGTTACTTTACTGTTTGTTTAAAGCAGAGGTTCTCAAACTGTGAGTCGCGACCCTTTTAGGATCACATATCAGATGTCCTACATATCAGATATCCACATTATGATTCATAATAGTAGCAAAATTACAGTTATGAAGTAGCAACAAGATAATTTTATGGTCGAGGGTCACCACAGCATAAGGAACTATATTAAAGGGTCACAGAATTAGGAAAATTGAGAGCCTCTGGCTTAGGGAGTAATATTAAAGGTCTGTGTATTCAGGACGCATGGAGGCTTTGGTTTTTTTTTTTTTAAGGTATTTTTATTTTTTATTTCATGGTTGGTAAACACAAATGTAAAAACCAGACATTGAGGGATTAGAACATGCAACTTTGGGTGGAAGCCATGGGGCCCGCAGCAGCCCTTCCTCAGAGAGCACGTGGTGCGAATGCGAAGCCTGTCGATCTGTCATGCTGGGCAGCCAGGTTCCTCTTGACATGCACTGGTGCCTTTTGAGGCCTGTGCCCTTAGGATGCAGCACAGACCCCAGCTCTGCCACAAGCTTAATGATCACAGCCACATCTGTTATCCTCTTTGTGTCTCGGTTCTTCATGTGCAGTGAGGATGAGCACAGGGAGGTCATACAAAGTCATGCAAGTGCCGTGAGCAGTCCATTGCACGCCCTGCTAATGGTAGATGGTTTCTAGGCTCCTTCCTCAGGGCGACCTCCCTCACCCCTGTCCCATGCCCTGACCTCCCTCACCCCTGTCCCAGGAACAAGTTTCTTGTTAGCTTAGTTTTTTTTTGTTTTGTTTTGTTTTGTTTAGCAATTTGTAGCTACTATTGAAAGATGTAGTCTACCCAATGAACTAGTTATTTTTTTAGCCTAACATTAACAGTTGAATGAAAAAAATAGAGGGTCAGCTTCCACGCCTGTGGATTCTGCATCTTTGGATTCAGCCAACCATGGATAGAAAATAAGGGGGAAGATGTGAATGCGCCGCACATGTCCAGAGCTTTTCCCTGCTGTGACCCCAGACATGCAGCCTAACTGTTAACAGCTTTGACATCCTATTGGCAGAAGTCCCCTGCGGATGAATTAAAGTCTGTAGGGGTGTGGGAGGGTCCTAGGTGTATCCTATAACCTTTATATGAGGGACTGCCCTCTGGGAGGATCTGCTGCCCACAGGGCACCTCTAGCCCAGTCCCGCGTGTGCCAAAGGACAGCTGGATCATTACCCTCTCACTTGTGCCCCACTGACGGCGCCTTGCATTCTTCTTGCAGGGTGGTGGTTCGTCAGCACCGCCGAAGAACAGGGCTGGGTCCCTGCGACCTGCCTCGAGGGCCAGGATGGTGTGCAAGATGAGTTTTCCCTCCAGCCTGAGGAAGGTAGGAAGGAGCTTCCGCTTACCCTTCTTGGCAGCCTCTGCTGTAGGGTCCAGCGCCTATAAACAGATTAGGATTAGAACTATAGGGTAAGCCTGTGTTCCCTTATGACTTCGTGGGAACTACCCTAGGTAAGCCTTGTCAAAGCTAGGCCCTCAACCCTTTATGGGACCCCCAGCCTAACTGCTGCTGACACCCCACTGCTCCTCCCTGACATTGCTATGGTGGCCACGATACCAAGCTGTACTCTCCCATTTGCAAGTCTTTCGACCCCATCTGTTTAAACATACCTGATTTTTCTGTTTGTTTAAGTGTCCCCTTCTGTCTCCCACACGCTCCCTATTCCTGGGGACATCTCATGGTAGATGTTCTGTGTGGTGATGCCTGTCACTCCAGCAAAGCCAAGGCCCGATGCTGCTTCTCCCCAAGAACTTCCCAAAGCAGAGGCCCTCAGTGTCTCCGGGAGCACACGAGTGTCTGGGAGTCAGACAGACCTGAGTGTGAGTCTTACCTCTGCCACATGCAGAGCAATCTTGGGGCAGAGACACCTCTCTAAGCCCCAACATTCTCTGCTGAACATGGGAACATTACGACCTGCGTCCCCATCCTGCCTGGGAGCGGGGGTGAGTGGATGGGTCTGAAGAAGCACAGAGACAAACCAAGAGTGTCAGAAAAGGGGGAAAAGGTCTAGAAACCCAAAATTTACACACCCAAAAATTGCATCTTGCTTTGCACTTAGCTGTGCCACAGTGACTTTGCTCTGTGCTCTGTTTCAATGGCCCTCTGGGAGCTAGAGGCCAGGCTACCACAGGCTACTACAGACTGCCACAGATAAGCTCAGATTAAAGGGGGGGGGGGGTATACTGATGGCAGCCTGTGTCTCCTTCCGCAGTCTGGGAGGGCATGAGAAGGAAGTGACTGTTAGCACCATTTCACAGATGTGGAGTCACTCTCAGAAAGGCCGATTTTTGCCCAGGGCCACACGGCTAGAGGACAGTTAGGAGCACATCTTTCTACAGGTATAGGCATTTTCTTTCCCTCTACGTTGACAGTTTCTCAGGATACTCATTCTAGGAATAGGATGTCTACCGGCTACCTCTTCACTCAAGCTGAAGCTCATTCCCCAGGCGCCTCCTCTCTAGGACGCCTGGAGCTGGGAATAGACACAGGTAGACCCCTTCTAGGGAACATTGCTAGGTGCTCCCAGGCCTGCAGCCCCTGGGAGTGAATTCTCTTACCTCTGCCTTCTGCCCTCCATCCTACATGCTTCCTGGCCAGTCTCCTGGAGGTACTGCTCTCTGCCCCGGTCTGTGGGTCGCCGCCGGACTCTGGGGGACTTGTATGCCATCAGCTGGCGTCAAGGTGCCTACCCTTGGAGATTTTTCTGCATTTGGTGCTTGGAGCCAGGTCCTTGCATCTGTCTGCATGAGCTCCCTGCTCTGGGATTGCCCGTGTCTGCTGCATGTGAAAAACATGGTCTTGTTATCTTGTGTGCAAGCATGAAGGATGGGGAGGAGTGGACCACAGCACCGTTAATAAAAACTCAGACACAGAAATTGGGGTTCAACCTGAAAATCAGGAAAGCAAAGCAGCCAGCTACTGGCTCTTACCTCTACCTCCGTCCGAAATGGCGGTCCTGCCTTCAGGAATCTCAGAATGAGACTGTGTGTGAGAGCTGTCGCCTCCAGTCTTATATTCCTCTCTAGTGCTGGGATTAAGAGTGTGCACCACTACCACCTGGTTTCTGTGGCAAACTAGTGTGACTACCGGGATTAAAGGCGTGTGTCACCACTGTCTGGTTTGTAAGGCTGATTAGTGTGGCTGTTTTACTCTCTGATCTTCAGGTTTGTTTATTAAAGCTTTATTTATTAAAATACAAGTGAAATATCACTACAGTGGACCTGGGGTATTTGATTGCCTGGGTCTTCTATGATAGTGACTGGGAAGCCCCATTTCCTTGATCGGACTTGAGTCACAGGAGAAAGCCACATCAACCAGATTAAGCAAAAAGAAAAGTATGATAAGCCAGGTTGGTAGTGAGTGGTTCATACTTGTACCACTTGAAGACTGAGTCTAGACGGTCATGAGTTTGAGGACAACTTGAGCTGCATAATGAGACGCTGTCTTTTAAGGGGGGGGAGGGTCACTAAAAGGCCAGGCTAGAATTAGCTTCAAGCAAGACTGGATGTACCTTTGCCACCTCTGCCCTATTCTGTTTCATTGACACAGCTCTATTCCTTGTGACACTGACCCCAGGCACCTACAGGGGACAGCCACCAAAAAAATCAGCTTCACCTTTAACGTTAAGCACTAGGGCTGGTTCCCCCTGGCCCTCCCACTGTGTGCCATCCCAGAGCCAATCACAGTAGCCAGGCCTTGAAGTACTGTAGCTAGGCCAGAGTCACATGCACATCTCTGTCCAGGAGGTAGAGGCCCAGCCACCCCTAAAGCACATGGATGAGCTACAGCAGAAGGGCAGGCATTGCTTGTGCAGCCCCTGAGCTCAGCTTGGAGTCACTCAGCTCTCTAGCATCCCAGGGCTTGAGCACCCTCCCGGCTGGAGCCTGAGGGGACCCAGGGTTCGTGGGTTTGAATGCACTCAGATGAGGACTCAGGCATTGCCCCTTCCACCTGACCTACACAAAACTACTGTGCTTGGCCAGCGGAATCCTTCCTTCCTCCCTCCTACCCTAGCCTGGGACCTGCTGATTCAGCACAAGGGGAACTAGCTGACCACGCTGAACACAAGATGTGTGCCACAAGTCAGCGCAGCCCCTTCAGAGTCGGTCAGCAGGCCATTCCAATAAAAAAAACAAATGCCTGAGTGCCTCCTACCTCCTCTGCATCAGCTGGCTGCCAATGGTTGCCTCAAGTGTTTTCCTAAGAAGCGTAAGCACTAGGCTGTGGCTGGCTGAGCCACTCACCTGTGGACTAAAATGTAATCTAAGAACGCTCCTCTCTCCTCCTTGCTGGGCTCCCCTGGGACATGTCTCCATATTTCTCTGTGTCAGCAGCCAGAACAGGCACTGGAAATAGAAACTGTTCCCTTATTCTCCTGACATCCTGCCCAGGATCTGCCAGTGAGCAGGATCTCGGGGCTGCTGTGGTAACGCAGTGGGAGATGGATCTCAGGGAGGAGTGTGTCCTGTGGCTTGTGGGGAGAGCGGGGCGGGAGGCGGGGTGGAAAGCAACCCAGACTTGCAGGTAATAAGCATGGTTGGAAAGGGCTGCAACATAGCCCATAAAAAGTGTAGTCTAGCCATCTAGGTAATGAGAAGTGCTCTCTGTCCCCTCCTTGGTGGCAGTTGCACCTTATCTCTGAACTCCTAGTCTCCACAAATCAGGAGCTAGGAGGACCCCAGGGGGCAAGGAACACAGCCCCCCACTCCCACAGGGGGATGTTCAGAACCTGCTCTTTCCCTAAACAGAGGCTCTTTCATAAAACAATTATCAGCTTTTCCAGGCACATTCTAGTGCTGGAGACAAAGACATGACTGAGATAGACCAATCCCTGCCTTCCTGGAGCTCATACTCCTCCCAGCGGAAACAGACTTGAAACAATAGTAAAAGCAGAATTAGTTAGAAGGTAATTCCTGGAATTGGGGAGTTAACCTGAGCAAAGGAGTTGAAGATGCTATCTGTCAGAATGTTGCATGAAGTCATGGACCATGACCTTGAGACACAGATTGGAGGGAAAGTGGGTGGGGGAGGCATTGGTTGTGCAATGGGAGGCCATCAGAGGGACTGGGGCCTCTCTAGCTCAGCGGGAACCTGGGGAGCCAGAAATCTTGCAGAGAATTTCCCTCTGTGTGATTCCAGTTCCCAGCCAGCATCCTGGACTCCTCCAGTCTCTTTCTCACCCTCTATGTTGTTACAGAGGAGAAGTACACAGTCATCTACCCGTACACAGCTCGTGACCAGGACGAAATGAACCTAGAGCGAGGGGCTGTGGTGGAGGTCATCCAGAAGAACCTGGAAGGCTGGTGGAAGATCAGGTACCCGCCTGTTCCTCTCCCTGTGTTTTGGTGGTTTCAGGGCCTCTCATGGGCTCCAGCTTCACAGAGGTCTGTGGGAGACTGCAAGCAGGTGACATTCTGCCTCTGTCATGAAAGGATGTATTTTAATGAGATTTGGCCTCCCTCCCTGCCCATGTCTTTCCTGTAAAGTCCTAACAGGAAAAACCTCTGCGCTCCCCAAGCCTCTGAAAGTAGAACACTATTATATATGTCGTACAACATAGCCTGGGTATGTAGTAGGCCGCTCTGTCTAAGTTTGTGTAAGCACACTGTGGTGTTTGCACAGCGTAGAAGTCACCTATTAAAGCAGTTCTCCAAAACTGCCCAACCATTAAATGGCATGTGACTGTCACAGTACCTACCATGTTGGAGAGTAACATATCCTGGAACTCACAGCTATGGAGTTCAGGGGGCAGTTGTCAGGGTGAGGTGCAGGGTCATCCAAAGCTGGGAAGTGTCCCCAGAGCCTGCTCACTCTGCCATGTCTGCTGTCTGTGCCCCAAACGATGGCCTGAGGATGTGGATTCTGTTGCATTTTCAGCTAGCTTTTTCCACGTAAAGCAAGACTTACTCCATCTTAGTGGGCTTTTTAAGTTGGACAGATGCTTAATTGTACAGATTTCTATCTCCTTGCAAATTTGCCTCCAGTTACAAATGATCTGGCTTTCACTGAAACCCAGGCCATTTTCTTTTTAAAGTAGTTTTGTTTTGTCGGGTTTTTGTTTGTTTGGGGGTTTGTGGGGTCTTTTTTGTTGTTGTTGTTGTTGTTGTCGTTGTTGTTTTGAGATGGGACTCATAACTCTGGTTGTCCTGGAACTTATAGACCAGGCTCACCTCAAACTCACAAACATCCACCTGCCTCTGCCTTCTGAGTGCTAGGATTAAAGGTGTGCACCACCACGGCTACCTTCTTTAACTGATTCTTAATGAGATTTGTCTCTGCCATATAGCATGTCTTATCCGCTGGGTCTATACTCTTTCCCCAAAAGTGTGAGCACCTGTTTGGAAAGGTGCTAGTAGCTCTCAGTGGGGTTGGCTGATTTCCATGGTGTAAATACCTAGTGTCCTGTGGCCACCATCAGTGTGATGGCACTAAGTGTGGCGTTCGGAAGAAATCCGTGCTGTGGGCTATTGTGAGCCAGTGTGGGGTTGCTCCAGTACATCTGTGGTCCAAACAGACCTGAGTGGTTTTTCTGAAGCCCAAGTTCTGCCATGTGAGGATTAAGCAATCATTGTCCTCACTGATACCGCTTTTAGGGACAATGAGCTGGTGTGTCTGAGTCCCTGTCATTCCTCAGTTCAGTGGCAGCCAGCATGGAGCGCCACCATTCTAAGCATGTTTGTGTCAACCAACATAGAGCCCTACCCTGTCCGTGTGAGACTTGGAACCAGGGGCTGGAACTGCTGATAAAAGGTCACACAGAACAAGCTAAGAGGTCCGAGTCTACGCCTGCCACAGACTTGCTTGTAAGCTTGAGAGAGGTGTTTAACACCAATGGGTCTCAGGCTTCTTGTCTTTACAAACCAGATTCCAATTCTGGCTGAAAACCCCTTATCTGAAATGCGTGGGAGCAGAAGTCTTCGGGACCTGGAATGTCTTCGTCTTTGGGGAATGTGGCATGTGTGAATGTGGTGTCTTGGGATGAGGAGGGCCACTGGTAAACCCCAGATTCACTGTGTTGTGTATACACTCTATAAGCGCAGCTGGAAGATGAGTTCTTGCAAATTGAATACAGCTGCATTTTGACTATGATCCGTCACATGAAGTCAGCTGTGGAATTTTCCTTTGGTGGGATCACGTTGGTGCTTAAAAACCTTCGCTGGGAAGCGAGGGGGCAGGGGAGAGACTGGGCCTGTATCCCTCCTGCCAAGGTTGGCTGGGTTCAAACACACTAATAGCTGTGAAGTGCTTAGGGTGGCACTGAGTAGGTGCCAAGTGCGCTGGCTGTCACTGTCGTGACTGTTGTCACCATCACAGTGGTACCGTAGGGGACAGCTCTGATGCTTGCCCATGATGTGATTTGACATTGACAGCTTGTCCTCTTGGCCTTTCATTGTTTTGTATTAAGTTCACCAATACCCAGTTGCTCATACCCAAGGGCTCATATTCTAACCAGGAGACAGGAAAGCCACAGCCAAGTGCATTTTGCAGATGCTGAGATTACAGAGTGTACAGAAGCCAGCGGGCCATTGTGGAGATTGGGCCTCATTTGGGGATCAGAAGAAGACTTAATGACATTAAGTAAAGCCTGGGAAGAGGGAAGGTAACACCAGGAAGGAGGGGGGAGCTTGCCAGGTAGAGGCCCACCAAAAGCAGCAATGTGGGGAAGTGACAAGCAGTGGTGCTTTGGGGAGACTGCAAGTAGAGGGGATATGTGGGACCCAGTGGTTGCTGAGAAAGGCAGCTGATGGGGAGGGCCTGGAAGGCTGGTGTGAAGGCTTAGGTGTCATCTGAGCGCAATGAATTGCGTGTTCCTGGCCTGCAGTCGTTAGAGTTCACTGTCCCATTGTCTTAGGGTTTCTACTGCTCTAAAGAGATGCCATGACCACGGCAACTCTTATAAGGAAAACATTTAATTGGGCTGGCTTACTGCTCAGCGGTCAGTCCATTATCATCATGGCGAGACATGGCAGTGTGTAAGAAGACATGGTTCTGGAGGTACCTGAGAGTTCTACATCTTGTCCTGCAGGCAGCAGGAAGTGGTTTGTCTCACTGGGTGTGGGCTTGAGCGTATAGGAGAACTCAAAGCCTACCTCCACAGTGACACACTTCCTCCAGCAAGGGCACACCTAACAGTGCTACTCCTTTGGGGGCTATTTTCTTTCAAACCACCACACCCACCATCCTTAACCTGAGGTATAGATAGAGTCATGCCCCCTCACTACCACCAAGGTCCTGCAGACCACCCTAACCAGAATCCTTCCCCTTCCTCCTAGGTTCCAGGGAAAAGAGGGCTGGGCCCCTGCTTCCTACCTAAAGAAGAGCAGTGGGGAGCCCTTGCCCCCAAAGCTGGGCCCCAGCTCATCTGCCCACTCAGGGAACCTCGACCTGGACGGTGTTTCTCGGCAGCAGAACGCTCTGGGAAGGGAGAAGGAGCTGCTCAACAACCAGAGGGATGGCCGGTTTGAAGGTCGCCTGGTGCCAGATGGTGATGTTAAGCAGAGTGAGTAACACCCTTGCTCCAAACAGCTGAGGTCTGTCTGAGTTTAGAGTGCCTCCCACATTGCCCTTATATCCTGCAGGTAAAAGTAAGAACTTGGGGACCTTGAATAGCTCACCCAAGGACCAGCAAGCTATAGCATCTGAACAGTGTACTTACTGTTCCTTCCCTAGATTGTCCCACTGTGTCATGATGATCCAGCTCCTAATGTGTATCGGGGGTCTCCTGGTTAGCTCACCGACTCCTCCGACAGTCTCTGAGGGACTGCATTTGTTTTACAAATAAAATCAGAACAGCAGGTGATGAGACCAAGGTCACTTACCTGGTAACAGTGGGGCTGGGGGTTGAACCCAAGGTCCATACCCCTCCAGTCTTCTCCATGGCCTCATGTGTGAACCAGAGGGAGAAAAGTCGACCCCATGTTGGGCTTGCTTCCACCACAGTGCTCCACCCACCTTGCTTTTCAGAACCTCCCTGTGTATACTTTACTATGGGTCTTACCCACATACCCGAGAGTGGGGTTACTCGGGTGTCTGCATTGTGCTTGGGACTGTGGCCTCAGCACAGTGCCCAGCATCCTGTGCTGGTCCTGAAGCAAGAATCTGTGGGCAAAGGACTCCAGCTCCCACAGAGACAAGGGCGCTGAGCCAAGTACCGTGTTCTCTGCACCATCTTAAGTGCGAAGAGCTTCATGGGTGCTACAGCCATGGCAGGGCTCTGTGATTCTGGACTCAAAGCATAGTCCACTAATACTAGGGGTTCAAATGCAATCTGGAGTAATGTGACTTTGTTAAGCTGTTCAGATACCAAATCAACGTCTTCACACACACACACACACACACACACACACACACACACACACACACACACACCCCAGTGGCTCATTTGAACTGGAGACTCATTGCCATTCTACACACTGTAGCAGTTTTGTGTCTACAGCTGAGATGCTGATACTTCATGCGGTCAAGGATCTCGGTCTCCTGCATCTGTTTCATGTTGCTCCCATCATTCAGTGTGGCCCATCACTGTCCAGCCAGTGAAAGGCAGTGGGGAGTGGATCAACTCAAATGCTCCACCTTCCCCCATATGCCGCTGGACTTAGTCACGTGGCAATACCAGCTGCAAGGAAGTCTAGAAACATGAGGCCTTATATAGGCAGCTAACTTCTTGGCTAAGACTCTGTTGTATTTTCTAATATTCTAGTAGATGTGGAAATCGGTATTTCATGTTACCCCAGCTGCCAGGAGAGGTACGCGTTAGGCTAGTCCACAGAAAAGGACCTATGGCTCGGAATCCAACAGTAATTTTGTGCTGTGCTGGGATGAGTCTGGGCCCAGCCTTGTATAGCTCTGTGTCCATGCTTTATGCCCTGCGTGGACAGTCTCCCTTTACTGGTGGACCAGTGCCATTTATCTATTCCCATGTAGAAAAAGGGCCTGGGGAAGGCCATGTTGATGGAGCGTGGTGAGCCTAGCCTGGGAGAGCATAGCCAGGCTGTTCTCACAAAGGCTCACAGAAACGCAAACACATGGCTCCTGGGAGAGGGGAGGGATGAGACCCCACCTGGCTCCCACAGCTGGGGATCTGTCTGTGGAACTCTGCGTGTGAGTAAAATCTTATTTCCCCATAGGATCACCAAAGATGAGGCAAAGACCCCCTCCTCGCCGGGACATGACCATTGTAAGTGTGCACTTGCCTTAGGACCCCATTCCCATGGCCTGGGGCTTGTCTGGGTTACCCAGCAGACCCCACATATTCCAGTTCTTTCCAGGCAGTTCTTTTTCATGAAGCAGCTTATGTGAAGCAGGCCCAAGCTTAGAAGCACAGGTTTGTCTGTGGTGACATTCTGGTATTATGATCCATTTTTTAACTCTATAAGTCCATTTATTTATTCATTAATTTACCTATTTATAGGCAGAGTCTCACTATATATATAGTTAGCCTGGAACTCTCTGTGTAGACCAGGCTGGCCTCAGACTCAGAGTTTTACCTGTCTCTGCCTCCTGAGTGCTGGGTTCAAAACTTTGCACCACCATGCCTTGCCTGTAGGTACCTTTTTAACCAGAATGCATTGAGCATTCTTAATCCAAAAACCTCAAATGCTTTAAAAATCTTGACACTTTGAGCACCAAAAGAGTGGAATGAAAATTTCATACCTGACCTCACATGTTGGACCACAGTCAAAACATGTTTTAGGTTCACTAAAAACATCTGTCGTCAAATGTTACACTTGGGCTAAATATACACGAAGCATAAATATATTTTGTGTTTGAACTTGGATCCTAGCCCCAGGATGTCTCACTATGTAAACAAATATTCAAACTGTAAAACACTAGTGGTCACAAAGGGGCCTTTTTGAACATGTCTACCACTTCTTGGGTCCCTGTCCATTACCATAAATGTGCCAGGTGCTTCACTCGGTAGCAGGTTTAATCATCATGGCAAGGGCCAGTAGCATTAGGATTCCCGTTCTACAGGAGATGAAGTGGAGGCTTGACATGGCCCTTCACCAGCTCAGCCCACGTGGGCCTGACTCAAAGACCTGTGGTCTTCCCACAGCCTCGCTGCCTCTTACCTTCAGACATGCTTGTGTTTTCCCAAATTCTCATAATGAACCTGGATGTCCCACGTTGCTCCTGTTTCTGTAAATTTAAAGGGAAAGCGAGACCCCCAACAAGGAGGTGACAGTCATATCCTCTTGGTTTGCCCCTCAGAAGCTAATTAGGCTTCCCAGCACCCCTTCAGCCTTGACGTTGTGTACCCCCAGTCCCTTCATCCCACCCTGACTCAGTCAGCACTGTGTGTAATCCTGCCAGCCTCGAGGCCTCAACCTGCCGAAGCCTCCCATCCCACCCCAGGTGGAAGAAGAGTATTACACCATTGCAGAGTTCCAGACCACCATCCCAGACGGCATCAGCTTCCAGGCCGGCCTGAAGGTCGAGGTGAGCACACCTGCTGTGGTTCTTTATTCTTAGCATGGCCTTCTGTCTTTTTACCTCCTGCTGTGGGGGAGGGGAGGCGAGGTTAATGGCTTTATTAAGGTATGATTATACCTTTGTAATCACATTCCAAACTGTTAGCCAACTTGAGTGTAAAATTGGGGTTATTTTATTTAGTTCCATAACCATCACTACCCTCTGGTTCCAACATCCTTAGCAGACACCCTGTCTGTCCTTTCAGCCAGCACTAGAAGTGGAATTATACAATATATGGCCCTTGTGTAGCTGGCTTGTATTTCCATTTCTTTTTAAATTTTTATTTATTTTTATGTGTATGGGTGTTTTGCTTGCCTGTCTGTGTATCTCATGTCTGTAGAGGCCCGAAGAGGGCATCAGATCCCCAGGGACTGGAGTTACACATAGTTGTGAGATGCCATTGAGGTGCCAGAACTGAACCTGGGTCCTCTGGTAAAATAGCCAGTGTTCTTACCACTGAGCCATCTCTCCAGCCACTCTTTTCCGTTTTAAAAGGATTTATTTATTGTGCATGTGCCCACGGCTCTCACTGCATGTGGAGGTCATTGGACAATTTTTCCACAAGTTGGTTCTCTCGTTTCTGAGGCAGTCTCTCTGCTGCTGCTCTCTGTATGTGAATTTCCGGCCACGTCTCCTGTCTCCACCTCCCTACTTGATAATGAAGCTCGATGGGAGGCCTGGGAGATTGATATCACCCTGTCTTACAGATGCAGCTCATGGGGTGGATAAATGCTCATCTCGGGGTAGAGTTAGTAAGTGGTGGAGCAGGGACTCGAACTGAGATCTGTCTGGTTTCTTTCATTTCATTCCTGTGACCTTGCATTTGTTTCTTTCATCATAACATGTGGCTTCTGTCACCAACAAGAACATGTTTAAGAACCGAAGCAGGAGACAGGCATGGGTACATATGCCTTTAATCCCTGTACACAAGAGGCAGAAGTAGTCCAACCTGGAGCTGGAGCCAGCCTTGTTTTCATAGAAAGATCCAGGGCAGCACAGGCTACATAGTGAGATCCTGTCTCAAAAGAAAAAAATAAATAATAACCAGATGGCCAGATTTCCTGTCACTCTTCTTTCCCTTGCGTGTCCTTATTGTCCCGTTTTCCTTTCCTCACACTGTCTTAGTGATGGAGTTGAATTGCTGATGAAGGCTGTGTACCCAGTGGTGACATTAACTGTTCCCAGCATACTGGGTATAATAGCATGCCAGTCGCCTGTTTGTTAGTCCCGCTAGACTCCCGCCTGTGCAGCTCAGCTTTTCTTGGCCACCTTCCCAAGAAATCACCTTCTGATTTGCTAGTGCAACACCTACCAAGTACGGTTGCGTGCGTTCACAAAGATGGTGCACTTTTGCTTGTTCAGGCATTAGTAAGTCCTGCCATTGGGTGTTACTGCGGCTCTCATCATTCGAGTGGGATAGCTCTGAGCTGAAACCCAGGACCGCAAGCCCCAGAGTTGGCCTCCCAGAGCTGACTCCATGGCTGCTGTCCCTCCTGCCAGGCCTCATTCCTTATGACTCCTCAAACAGTTTCTCAGGCCAGGCTTGGCTCTTCCTAGGAGGCGGGGTCTGGCAGTCCTTAGAGCCCAGCTGCCTGCCCTCCGCTTTCCCCCACCCAGCCCAGCTGCTTACCTTCACTCTCACCCCCACCATTCATCCTCTCCAGAACCCTCTGCCCAGTCCTCAGCCCTCCTGAGGTTCTGCTCTGCATTTGTAGAATGGGATGATGATCCCTGGATCACAGGAAGGTCAAAGGTCATGAGCATCAGGTTTGCTGTGTACAGAACCTGCTGGGGAATCTCTGGTACTGGTTCTTTTAGGCCTGCCGTATACCAAAATATTGCAGATGGACTAGATTAAACACTGATTTTCCTTCTCATGGTGCTGGAGCTGAAGTCTAAGATCAAGGTGCAGCAGAACGGGTACCTCTTGTGGCTTCTTTCCTTGGTCTACCCATAGTCACCTTCCTGCCTTGTCCTCACATGCAGTCCTTTACTCTGTGCTCCCAAATCTCTTCCTTTGAAGACATCAGTTTAGGTAACTAGAGCCTGCTCTTAGGACCCATTTCCACCCAGTGACTTCTTCAGAGGCCCTATCCAGATGTGGGGACATTTGGAGTGCTGAAGGAGGGTGCTCTATATAGGACTTTGGGGGCACACTTCAGCCCACTGCATACAATTTGTGTACTGTTCATCCCCAAGAATTCACTCAGATGATACTGGATCAGAAAGACACAGGAACCATCATATCTTAAATAACATCAGTATTTCTCCCCACCATTCAGTCCAGTGGGTATGGGCGTGAGGGAGAGCTGGAGATAAGAGATAAAACTCCCTTTATCCCACCGGCCTCTGGTGCCCTGAATGTAAGCATAGTGTATCATCGACCTAAGTGTGATTCCTGTGTTTGAAGATTCCCGCTTTTCATATGGCGTAGTTGCTATAAATGCCAGCTCCTCTAGTCTCTAGTGTTGAGCCTAAGAAGCCAGGATCAAGGGTAGTTTTCCCATTCTGTGGCTTTTGCCTTGTACTTCGGCAGCAAATTGTGTTGATGGCCTTGTCCTCCCAAGCTGACTGGCAGCTATGCATGGATCCCTGTTGCTTCCCACTTCACAGAAGGGAAAGGGAAAGCCCAGGGTGCAGAGGGGCTGGATGTCAGTCAGTACCCCTCCCCCAAAGGTGCCTTCTAAGGCACGTCAGCCATATCTTTCAAAGGGTCCTCGTCACGATCCAGAAGTGGACAAGAACCTGATAGATATGGCAGTGTACACCTTTAATCCCAGCTGTTCAAGTGGCTAAGGCAGGCTGGTGGTTTAAGCCAGGAATTAGAAGCTAGACTGGGCAATGTAGCAATACCCCCATCTCAAAAGTCAATATAAATGAGAACCCACCTTGATGGGGTGTCCTGATAGTGTCCATAACTGCTTCTATCTCTATGTTCTATTTCTGTGACAAAACACCATGAACAAGGCAACTTATAAAGTGTTTAGTTGCGTTTACAACCTCAGAGGTTTTAAGAGTCCATGATGGCGGAGCAAAGCCATAGCAGCAGGAACAGCTAAGAGCTCACTTCTTGATCCGCAAGCAAGAGGCAGCGAGAAAGAGAGACTGGAGATGGCACAAGTCTTTTGAAAGCCCATCCCCACTGACATACTTTCTCCAACAAGCTCACACCTCCTATTCTTTCCCAAACAGTTCCATCAACTGGGGACCAGGTATTCAAGCATAGAGAGCCTATGGGGGTCATTCTCATTCATACCACCACGCTGGTCTAGCGTAGACCTAGACCTCGTAGGAGGATTTGCAGAGTCGGAATACAGCTTTCGGGGTACCTGTTTCATGTAGGTTTTTTTCCTAAATTGTGGACCCTGCCCAGGATGTGGCTTCAGACCTACTAAGTACCTTTCCTGTCCCACTCCTAGGTGATTGAGAAGAGCTTAAGTGGTTGGTGGTACATTCAGATGGAAGATAAGGAGGGATGGGCCCCAGCAACCTTTATTGACAAGTACAAGAAGACCAGCAGTGCCTCAAGGCCCAACTTCCTGGCTCCCCTGCCTCACGAGATGACTCAGCTCCGGCTTGGGGATACAGCTGCAATGGAGAACAACCTGGGTCCAGAAGCAGTGGGGCCCTCCAGACCCCTGCCTGAGGCACCACATGGTCCTATGGACTCTGGGATGCTGTGGTCCAAGGACTGGAAGGGGGGAAAGGAGTCCCCAAGAAAGGCATCTTCAGATCTGTCTGCATCAGCAGGCTATGAGGAGATCTCAGACCCCACACAAGAGGAGAAGCCCAGCCTCCCTCCACGCAAAGAATCCATCATCAAATCTGAAGAAGAACTGCTGGAGAGGGAGAGGCAGAAGTTGGAGCCACTCCGGAATTCCTCCCCCAAGGCCCCTGGCATGATTCTGCCAATGATTCCAGCCAAGCATGCTCCGCCAGCCCGGGACAGTAGGAAGCCAGAGCCCAAACCTGACAAAAGCAAGTTGTTCCCACTAAAAAATGAAATGGGGCTAGAATGTGGTCACAAGGTGTTGGCCAAAGAAGTGAAGAAGCCCAACCTCCGTCCTGTCTCCAGGTCCAAAGCTGAGCTGCCTGAGGAGAAGGTAGAAGCCACTCCCCAGAATCTGTTCTTGAAGTCTAGACCTCAGGTTAGGCCCAAACCAACTCCTTCCCCCAAGACAGAGCCAGCTCAGAGTGAAGATCAAGTGGACATACACAACCTCAGGAGCAAGCTCAGACCTGCCAAGTCCCAGGAAAAAGCTTTATTAGACGGGGAGAGCCACCATGCTGCTGGGAGTCACGACACAGCCCTCAACCGAAGCTTCCTTCCGGTAGAGGGACCTGGCCGTGGTCAGGACAGGTCTGGCCGGCAGGATGGACTGAGTCCAAAGGAGTCACCCTGCAGAGCCCCTCCCAGGCCAGCCAAGACCACAGACCCTGCACCCAAGAATTTGCCTGTGCCTGTCCAAGAAGCCACCCAGCAAAGACCTGTGGTCCCACCTCGGAGACCCCCGCCCCCCAAGAAAACCTCCTCCTCACCGTTATCATGTAGGCCCCTCCCAGAGGTCAGAGGCCCACAGCGTGAAACCAATGAAAGCAGAGCCGTTCCTGTGCCAGGCCGGGCCCTCCTGGTCCCTCCGAAAGCCAAACCCTTCCTCTCTAACTCCTCGGTGGGCCAAGATGACATGCGAGGCAAAGGTGGGCTGGCGCCACGCATAGCTGGCAAGGTGGGAGAAAACAGAGAGAAAGCAGCCCCCTTCCTCAATGCCGATGGCCCAAAGGACTCACTGTATGTGGCTGTGGCCAACTTTGAAGGAGATGAAGACACCAGCAGCTTCCAGGAAGGGACAGTGTTTGAAGTTCGGGAGAAGAGCAGCAGTGGCTGGTGGTTCTGTCAGGTCCTCAGCGGGGCTCCTTCCTGGGAAGGCTGGATTCCTTCCAACTACCTCCGGAAGAAACCTTAGCTTCCCCCACCCTGCCCAGAGAGACCCCCGCTGTCCCTGCTGGCCTCTTCCACGTATTTAATACGCATCTTAATTTATCAGTCTCCACACAGTTCCAAGGAAGGAGGCCATTGGGGTGCTGTGGAGAATGCTTGGTGCAGTGATGTCCTGTTGCCTGGGGTCTGAGTCTCCTGTTGTGGTGCCCCTGGAAGGCTAGAAAGCCAGGTAGAAACCACATCAGCATTTTTCTCTTTAGTGGTACCCATACTCCTAGTCAATGGTATTGTCACCCAGGTGCAGGACCGTGACACTCTCAGAACTCCAAGGCTGAGACCTGTCACCTGGAGAGCTTCCAGACTACACCTCGGTGCTCAGAGGTGGCACAGAGGGACAGCCCACATAGTCTGTGACAACTCACTTCTCCATGTTTCTGGAAGCCCAGTAGTGGCTTTGTTCACTGTTGCCAGAATGCCTGGTACCTGTAAGAACTGCGTCCTGAAGGAATCAGCTTCCAGGCTTTCTGTTTCTAAGTCCTGACCAGATGCAGCTGCCCGAAAGTGGTCCTGGAGATTAACTCGGTCATCCCGCCTCCTGTATGCCTTGGACCGTGATCAGTCCTAATGGGGCGTGCTTCACTACTGCAGCCTCTGGTCTATCTAGGACTCTTAAATTACATTCCTGCCCACCTCCCCCAGTCCCTAAAACAAGAGTCTCCAAGTTTGTTTAAATAAGGGGCACGGCCTATGAGAGCTTCTTTGCCCAGTAGGTGCCAAACTGTCCTTGGCCTTTTGCTTTCATGTCCAAACCTTCACCCAGCTCCCACTATTCCATCACACCCATTTTCTAGAAGAGGAAACCCGGGCTCTACAGGCCCCAGGACATACTAGCTAGGAAGAGGAGGGAGGAGGAAGTT
The DNA here is from genome assembly GCF_903992535.2 of Arvicola amphibius. Classification (NCBI taxonomy): domain Eukaryota; kingdom Metazoa; phylum Chordata; class Mammalia; order Rodentia; family Cricetidae; genus Arvicola; species Arvicola amphibius. The sequence goes on along the minus strand of NC_052050.1, from coordinate 87,399,930 downwards.
GAAGTACAGGCCTGCCTGACTCCTCTCCCAGCAAAGAACAAGCCAATGCGGGAAGAAATAGGGGTTGACTGGGTATCAGGGCAGGTGGCCTGGGAACCTCCTTTTGGTATAAGCCAGGGGGCAGTAGTAACTGCCCTAGACTTGTAGCTGCTTCTCCATGGCAGGGCAGGGCATGCCCTGAATCCTTAGTAGCGGACACAGAACTTGTAGGCTGGCACCCCATGCGCAGAAGGGTAATACTGAAAGCTGAGACAGTGTCCCTCGGTGGTTTGAAGGAGGCTCTGGTGACTAAGGACCAGCAGCTGGGGCGGAGGCAAACTAAGCAGCGCAGCAGTAGCCACAACTCTTGCCCTGGGCTGGCGTGGCTTCCCAGTGAGCAGTTAGCTTTTTTAATATTCTTTCCCAGGGAGAAGCCCACGGTAGACCATCCCTATTTTGACTAACAGACTTAACTGAGACCTCAAGAGGTCCGCTTAGCTACTACAGGGCTAAAAACAACTCAGATTTTTAACTCCCAGCCCAGAACAACTTGTACCTATGAACAGGCTTCCTTTAAAAGAGGGGCGGGGTGGAAAGAGCAGAACCCATCCCCTCCCAAAGACCCTGCAGAAGAGGCCGCCCGGTCCTGTTCTACATCTACCCCAGAAGTCTCTCTCTCAAGTGCACCGTTTTTTAAACCCGTGCTTTAGGAACCACAAAACCCTCTTTCCCGAGATGATTGCATCTTACCTGAAGTGCCAAAGATTTTGTGCAAGCAGATCTCTTCTGCACCCTCCCCAGCGCCCTCTCTGTGCCCCTCTGGCTCTGGCTGCTGTCCTCTGACCCGTGGTGCCACCATGACTCTCTTCCTCTGCTTAGCTCCACCCTCAGAATACTGGGCCAGGGTGCGAGGCACCTCCTCAAGGATATTCCTGCTTAGTCTGTGCCCAGGGCGTTAGGAGACAGCCCCAGGTAGAGAGAGGGGAGGCTCCGCAAGTCTTAGCACTTCTTCAAGGCTACGCACACATACCCACTGTGCATGAAGTCTCCCAGCTTTTGTTTTGTTTTTTGAGGACACCCTTCACTTGAATAGCTTTCATGAAGCTGTTTTACAGGTCTTTGAAGAAGCAAAGGGTTTTTTTTAATCGTTGTTTTGTTTTTATGTGTTGTTTTATTTTTTTGTTTGCATTTGGCTCTCCATGACCTTTTCAAGTAGTCTACCAGTCCCTATTTTGCAGCAGGTACTAGATTCTGCCTTTTGTCCTCACCTTGTGCTGATGTGAACTGCAGGTGTGCAAGGTGCATTCTCTGGTCACTGTCCTTTTCGTGGGTCACATGCACAGCCTGAAGATTCCTGGGGCAAGCTCCATCAGCCACAGTGGTCGTCATTGCTCTGGTCAACCAGAAGTGAGCAGGCCTGCAAAGCTAGTGACTCCAGCTTCCCTTGCCTGGGACTTAGCTTTCCAGCATCCAGGACTATGGTCACCCCTCTGGGATGGAGCCTATGCCAGACCTCCCTCCATCCCTGCCTTGGAAAACTTCCAAGACCATGGTAGCAATGGGCCAATCACAGACTAGATCACCAACACAAACCTGCCATCGCCCCCCTTAACTAATCTGTACACCAGCCCTGTGAGATGACAAGGATCAGCACCAATACTTAATGAGAAAGTTAAGGTGTGAAGGGTGTTGGCACATCCAGCCTTGTCCAGATCCTGGCCACCAGCAGAGAAATGTGTATAGTCCTTGCAGGCAATCAGGTGACCCAGTTTCTGAATTTAGGTGTTACCCCCGGTAACCTCCTGGCTAAACATTGGTCACCTGCCAGATGGCCCCTGTGGATGGCCCCTGCTCTCTGGCTCCATGACTTCATTGTTTCTGCCCGAGAGCAAGTGTAGTGAAGACCTCTGGAGACCTGGACTTGAAAACAGTTGCTTGCTAAAATGAGACTTTGCTGATATTTTCTGGCCAGAGTTACTCTTGGCCGTTTGTGTTTATAGCATGGCCCCAGTCCTAGGCAAGGGGAGGGAGGTCTGAGCTCCAGCTACTTTATATCCTGCCAGGAAATGGCTAGAGCCATGCCAGGCGTTCACAGTCATTTTCAGCCTCTGCCACCGGGCTGCTCCACAGAGTAGATTTCTACGGCTTAAACTGTTTCTGAACCCACTGGGGACTTGGGTGGTGGGTGGAAAGTGGAGGGCACGTGTGCCTCGGTAAAGAACAGGTGCCAAATCTCCCCAAGACTTAAGGACGGTCCAGTGTTTATTACCAAAACCTTGCTCTGAGAGAGAGGAGGAAACTGCCCCTACCCTCTCAAAGCTGCCCACCGGAGGTGCAGTACAGCAGGAAAGCACTGGCCAGCATTCACGGGGGCCCCCAACGCCATCCTAGCATTACAGATAAGCAAGAACATTAATTAGTGTCTCTGCTCCTGTCCTTCCATTAAGCTCTTCAGTGCTGACATAGTCTGCACCTTGGGAAGCCTTGCCATTTCTTTGAATAGTGTGGCAATCTCAACCCCTTCCCTGGCTGTCTAAACTGGCCTTCAGGGTTTTTCTGTGTACTGCAGACAGCCATATCCTACCGCAGACCAAAGATTCAGTGGGGCATGGACTGAATTGGTAGGAAGTGAATTTACATCAAGGCCTGAGGCCTTGCCTTTGCTTGGAAGAATAGCTCCTAACTTGCTAGGGTTCTAGCAGCTGGACTGATCTGACCCCAAGCAGAACTACAGAGTTAAGACAATGGTTCATACTCGTCGCCTGCTCATGGGCCACCTTCTGACCTCCTGCTCTGGACAGGGATACCTGGTCTCTGGTGCTATCTAGTTGAGGTACCAAGCCCCTCACATGTGAGTGTTCCATCTTCCTTCCTGTCTCCATCTTCTCCACAATAAGCCAGTCAGAAAGAGGGCTTAGCTTTCATCCTTCTGCAGACCAGACCCGGTACCATCGCCAGTGGCCTTCACTCTCGCTTCTCTGCTTTAAGAGCAAAGGTGCCCCACCAGGCTTACTACAGCAATAAGCAATTCTAATGCAACGGAGGTGTCTGTATTATGCCCGTAATGCCTTTGTGCCCTGTAATTATTAGTAGCGTCTCTCTTACTGGGGGAGTGTGATAAACCATGGTCACCTTAGCCGTACACAGTTCCTGTTTCAGGGCCACTGAGGAGCTAGGTTGCTTCTGGCATCCCTCCAGAAACAGTGGGCTCTGGGCAGTGTGACCTATTGTATGTGTCTGCCCATAGACGGTGCTGGGGACCCCTGGGTTCTCAGCTCCTCTCACACCCCCTAGGCCGACTGACAGATCCTAGTGTTGGCTTTTGTTTCCTGTGAGTGTTTAATGTGAGGGGGCAGTGGGTGAACACCTAGCTGTAGCATGTAGAGACTATATACCATTAGACTTTTGGTTGTTTTTTTTTTTTTAATAATAATAAAAAATGCTTGACTGGTTTCAAGCTTCATTGTAAATGTGGAATGTTTGTGGGTTTCATTTGGCTGAAGGAGATGCATGGTTTCCTGCCCTGGTGTCTGGGCCTGAGGTCTTTGCATCTGAAGAATAGAAATAAATGCAGGCTGTTTGGGCATTGCCCAGAAACAGTACTCTTTCCTGGGCCTAGCATGCCTTCGGTCTTTTAAATATGATATCAATAAGAAAGCAAAACAAAAGCCAGCCTGGTGGTGGTGATTCACAGCTTTAATCCCAGCACTCAGGAGGCAGAGGCAGGTGGATCTCTGTGAGTTTGAGACCAGCCTGGTCTACAGCGCGAGTTCCAGGAGAGCCAAGGCTACACAGAGAAACCCTGTCTTAAACACCACCAAAACAAACAACAAACGCCACAAGGGAAAGCCACCTTCCATTTGTGAGGTACCTCAGCTCAGTTCTGCCTAAAGATTAGAACTGTCATCCGGCCAGGGAGCCTTGCTCCTGTTGACACTGCCTTCTGGTGAGCAAGGGTGCATGCAGGAGAGTAGGGAAAGCATGCAGCTATCATTGGGCACAGGACTCCCAGGTTCTCTCTTCACAGGGGGTGTTTATTCTCAGAGACAGAGACAAGGCTGTCTTGGGAAGAAACCCAAGGACATTTGCTACCCTTTGGCCTAGAGTCTTTGGTCCTTCCATCTTCCTGTTTTCATAAACTAAGTGTACCAAAGTATGTTTGTGGGATATCTGCCTCTCAGCACGACCTAAGAAGTGTTCTCTGGCCAGTCCTATTTAGGTAAGCTTGCATGATGACTCTGCCATGTCCTGTGGGCACATGGACGCACTGGCAGTGGGTGATAAGGAGAAAGAGGCATCAAATGCTTAGTGGAACTTAACCCAGTGTTTCCAAACTGTATTCGATGAGAGTCCCCTTGTTCATGAGACGTTTTGAAATGCCAGACACAACAAACTCTGCTGCTGCAGAGCCTGCGTTAACCATTTACAATGTCATGGTATACTGTTGTGTGTCCCTGTCTGAAGCCTCCAGCCTTCATGCCCATGTCCTGCTCCCACAGAGCAATATGGGCGGGGTTGGGTCAGGGTTTCTATTTAGGAAAGAAGCAACAGAATTACCAGTTTTTCCCAGAACCCTCCCCCTCCAAATGCTTACTTGGAGAGACCTGTAGAAGTTCCTCAGAGAAGGTTCTAGACGTCTGAATGTGCTTGCCTTGGAAGTGTATAGTGACTCAGTGATCCCAGAGAGCTGGCCTGGGCTATGCCCAGGCTTCTGTGAGCATGGACTTACTACAGTCCCTGTGTTTACCGTGGCACATTACACTTAAAGTTTATCATGTTGGGGCTGGAGAGATAACTCAGTGGTTAAGAGCACTGACTGCTCTTCCAGGGGTCCTGAGTTCAATTCCCAGCAACCACATGGTGCCTCACAGCCATCTATAATGAGACCTAGCGCCCCATTCTGGCATGTGGGCACACATGGAAGGAATGTTGTACACATAATAAATAAATAAATCTTTTTAAAAAAGTTTACCATGTTGTGCTGGATTGCCGCATCCAGCCTTAGTAGAAGAAGAGGTGCCTAGTGTCACTGCAGCTTGAGATGCTGTGGCTGACTGATAGCCATAGGATGCCATCCGCATCTGAAGAGAAACAGTGGAGGAGGAGTGTATGTAGGGGGGAGTTGGCGGGAGAAGCATTGAGAAGAGAGGAGGTAAGGGAAACTGTGGTTGAGGTGTGAAAACAAAAATATAAATAAATAAAACAAAAATTGTTACTAGGCCTATCTGAAGAATATCAATTAAGGCAGTGTGATCACTTGGAAAAGGACATAGCCCCGTGGGTAAAGGTGCTTGCAGCAGGCCCAGTAGCCTGAGTTCCAGGCTGGACCCACATGGTAGAAGGAGAGATTTGAGTAATGTGAATGCAAGTTTTCCTCTGATCTCCATTCATGCACCTGGCATAAACATGTACCCACATATCCACATGCACATCACATACACACAATAAATAAATTCAAGGGTAATAAAAACTTTAAATAATGTACCGTGTTGGGTGGTTCCAGTGCAGCTCAGTGGCATTAAGCACATTGTTAACACAGCTGCCACCATCTGTCCACAAAACTTGTTCCTGCAACTGAAATTTTGTACCCACTAATATAAGTCTCTGTTTTTCCCTCCCCAGGGTCCTAACCCATATTCTACCTTCTATCTCTGCATGTTGACTCTCTAGGTACCTCACATAATTAGAATCACATGGTTGTCCTTTTGTGACTAGCTTATTTCATGTCACAGTGTCCATATGGTCTGTCTAGATGTAGTACCTATCAGAATTACTTCCCTTTTTAGGGCTAAATAGTCACACTTTATGTGCCAGTTCCCACTTTCTTTAGCCATGTATCAGTGAGCACATGGGCTGCTTCTGTCTCTTGGCCATTGTGAATAATGCCACTGTAGACACAGGTGTGAAGTCTGACACATGACTCACACCTCTCATCCCAGCACAAGGGAGGCTGATGCAGCTGAGGCAGACCAATTGCCAAGGATTCTCGGTTAGTCTTAACTACATAGTGACTTCCAAGCTAGATTGGACTATAGAATGAACCCCTCTCTCAAACAAAGGGGAGCTGGAAAGATGACTCAGCAGTCAAGAGCATGTACTGCTCTTGTGGAGGATCCAAGTTCAGTTCCCAGCGGCCACGTTGGGCAGCTCATAATCACCTCTAACTCCAGGGGAGCTCATGCCCCTGGCATCCACTGAGACCTGCACAGACACACACCAATATGCATATTTAAAAACAAAATAAATCTTTATAAAATGAGCTGGTAAGATGGTTTAACAGATAAAGGAGTTTGACACTTCAGCCTGCTAAAGTGACCTCATGAGTTCAATCCCTGGAATCCACAAAAAGGGGAAGGCAAGAACTAATTCTGCAATGTCTTCTAACATTTACATGGCCACTATGACACATACACAAACATGTGCATGTGTATGCACACATGCGAACATGTGCATATGCATGTGCATGCACACAGCTATAATAAAGATCCTAATTTTTGGTGTTATTGTTGTTTTTCCAAGACAGGATTTCTCTGTCTAGTCCTGGCTGTCCTGGAACTCGTTCTGTAGACCAGGATGACCTCGAACTCACAGAGATCCTCCTGCCTCTGCCTCTTGAATGCTGGGATTAAAGGCATGCACCACCACTGCCCAGCTGTAAAGTTTAATTTTTAAAAGTGGGCAAATACCTGTTGAGGCCTTTGCTTTCATTTAGAATTATTGGACCGGTGATGATTCTGCATGTGTATGATGTGTACTGGTGGGTGCACTTGTGCAGAGGCCAGGGGACAACATCAGGTGTCCTCCTCTGTCCCTTCCTCTCCATCTTAGCTTTTGATACAGTGCCTCTCATTGATACAGGAGCTCACCCATTTTGGCTAAGCCAGAGCCAATGAGCTCTTAGGATCTGCCTCTTTTCATCCCACGGTGCTGGGATTACAGGCACTACGGGCCTTGCATGATTTCTGTGCAGCGGGCATTTCTTCACACTCAGCTCTCACCCCAGCCCCTGTGCTGAAGTACATGTTTACATAGCTCTCTGTTGTTCATTTCTGAACACATTCTTGAATGAAAATTGTTGTTTAAATTTGAGTTTGTACCTACCCCGAATTAACAAAGTTCTTGTAGGCCCCCAAGTATTTAAACATATTATTTTGACTATGATGCATACACACACACACACACACAAATCAGGCACAAACATCCTTCTTGTAGCTATCGTAGAAATAAAGTGTGAGCACATTGCAGCTGAAGAGATGGCCCAGCAGTTAAGAGCACTAGCTGCTCTCCCAGAAGACTTGAGTTTGATTCCCCGTATCCAGATAGCCCCTAACAATCTTCTATAACTTCAGTTTGTATAACTCCAGTTCAAGGGGGTTCAGTCTTGTCTTCTGGTCTCCCAGAGCACCAGGCACACACGCGGCCCACAGACATACGTCTAGGCAAGATACCCACACACATAAATCAGTATTTTTTTTAACTGTGAGCTACCGCACAGCTACTAAACTAAGAGTGTACCTTAGCAACACTAACGGTATCAATGTTGCTACCTATCTCCAATATTTGTGTATATATAGACATGCATATATATTTACATATGTTATGTCCCTCATCTTTGCTGCAATTATCTCCCTATGCACACTGACAGGTGGAGCCTTAGTGGGGCAGGTGTTAGGAGTCTGCCTTTCTAGATATGCTGTACTGTGAGACTCACCTTACTCTGATGGAAATATCAGGAAAATTTTGGTAAGGTAGCATGCCTTTTACCCTCATTGGGCACAAATACAACACTTTGGTATGAAGTCATACTTGGATCATTTCTCCTCAGCCCAGGAAATTTGAAGTACCAGTCTGAGACCCCCATTCACTTGATAGTAGAGCTTGTTATTGGCGTCAACATGCAGACTCCTTAGAATTTACCCATCTTGATTTTAATGCTGTCAAAATGAGAACCCAGAAGTCAATATTCTGATGTATAGCTCAGTGATAGGTTGCTTGCCTGGTACACACATGGCCCTGATTTCCATCACCAAAGCTGTAAAAAGGAAAGAATGTCACCATTATCTCTGAGAAGTTTCTCTGACTCTTGCTTAGCCTGGGATGGAACATGCAGCCTCCCCAGCTGGGAACTCTTTGAGTAACCTCTGTGCTTCCTGTGGTGCCCTCTCTACAGGGCAGAGGGAGACACAAGAGCTTGGGCAAGCTTTGGGTGATGCAGAAATGCCAGGCCACCCAGGATTTACTTTGGAATAAAACTGGTTCCCCATTGACACACAGCCACCATGTGGCAGGACAGACAGACAGACACAAAGCTTCTCCTGAAGTTTCCTTCTCACCTCTAAATAGACAATAGGAAACAGAGCTGGGCAATTTCATCAATAATAGTTCACACATCACCATATGTAAACAAAGAAGAGGCCTGACGGTGGTGGTACATGTTTTTAATACCAGCTCTCGGGAGGCAGAGGCAGACAGATCCCTGTGAGTTCAAGGCCAGCCTGGGCTACAAGAGCTAGTTCCAGGACATCCAGGACAGGCTCCAAAGCTACAGAGAAACTCTGTTTCAAAAAAACAAAAAAAAAAAAGAAAAAAGAAAACAAAGAAGAATGTGTCTTGCAGCAGAATACAAAGCTGACCTAAAAACTTAAGAAACTACAGATTTTGGAGAAATACTGGCTTTAATGGGCTGTTTGAGGCCAAACCCCAGTACCAGTCAGGAAAGAGAAAACCAAGCAGTCTGTTACTAGGCCACAGCAGTTAGCAGATGTTCCCAGGTGTGTTCTACTGACTGGGTGCACTATGAGTCCAAATTAGACTCTGCCCAGCATGCTCAGGAGAAAACTGACCCTCACAAGGGCTACTGGCCTTCCTGACTGGTGAAGGACGAGTTTATTTATAAAAGCAGATTCTTCCAAGAAACTTGGGCTTCTCAAAACTTTTTCAAATAAGGATGAAGAAAGGCTGGGTCAGAAAAGTGTCTGCCATACAAGCTTGAGGACTTAGCTCAGAATTCCAACACCCACATTAAATGCCTTCCATTGTAACCCAGTGCTGGTGAGGAAGAAACAAGCAGATAACCAGTCAGCCTGGGAGCAGCAGGTCCCAGGGAGAGACCCTGTCTGAATAAACGAGGTGCTCCGCTGAGGAACAGTGCCCTAGGTGAAACTGTGGCTTCTAAATGCACACATGCACACACACACACACACACACACACACACACACACACACACTTCTTCACATGGACTTGGTGGCATGTGCCTATAATCCCGGCACTTAGGAGGCAGAAGCAAGAGAATTGCTTCAAGTTTGAAGTTAGCTTTATGTACATTCTGAGTTCCAGGCCAGACAGGGCTCAGCAGGGTGACACTATCTCAAAAAACAAGCAACAACAACAAAAATACACTTCAGCCCTTCTGCTCCCCGTGGCAGGAGAGTGAGGTCCATACCTCTATTCAGTAGTGTCTGTATTTAATTGCCTTTTATTTTAGCCGTTGGTAAGTTTTTAATTAAGAAATACCTGTTTTAGAGGGGAAAAGCCACTGAGAATTTCTCCGTACTTCAGATATTCAGAACCAGAACAGGAATAGAAAAGACCATCAGACTATCTCATTAGATGTTGAAAAAGCCTTTGACAAAATCCAACACCCCTTCATGATAAAGGTCTTGGAGAGATCAGGGATACAAGGAACATACCTAAATATAATAAAAGCAATATACATCAAGCTGACAGCCAATGCCAAATTAAATGGGGAGAAAAGACTATTAGAGACTAGCACACATTTCCTCCTTCCTTCCAGCCTGCCTTCCTTCTCTTCCCTCCCTCTCTCCCTCCCTCCCCCCTCCTCCTATTTCTCCCTTCTTCCCTCTCTCCCTCTCTTCCTGAGGCAGGGTCTCACTACTTAGCCCTGGCTGATCTGGAACTGCTGTGTAGACCAAACTGGCCTTGAACTCAGAGCTCTACCTGCCTCTGCCCCCCTCCCCCACCCTAGTGCTGAGGTTAAAGGCTTGGGACACCCACTCAAGTCTTTTCTTGGTCACTTTATTTTTTGAGACAGAGTTTCTCACTGAACCTGAAAGCACATCCTTTGAACTAGGCTCGTGGGTCAGTGAACTTCAGGGATCTGCCTATCTCTAGCCATCTAAGGCTGGGGTTACCAGCATGTGCTGCCATGCCTGACTTTTGACTTGGGTCTGGAGATCTGCCCTCAGGTCCTTGTGTTTGTGTGGCAGACACTGTACTGGCTCAGCCATCTCCCCATCTATTCCATATGAAAGCACTTTCAGGAAGGTGTGGGTACCAGACCGCAGGCTCACATGGCCAGTGTGAGCTTCACCCATCTTTTCAGCATCAACTGAAGTATCTTTCATACTGGGCTGAAGACAAAGCTGCACTGTGGGGATTGCAAGGGTCTTTACTGACAGGGAGACCAGTGAAGAAGCCTTCCTCCAAAGACGGCCTCTGTCTGCCCATGGGGGAGACCTGGTGACTGTGTCCATCAGAGGCAGAGCTTACCCCTCCCCTCCAACAGGGAGTCAGCAACATCTGTTGAGAACATGCTCTTGGCTGGGCGTTTTCCTTGTACACACATCAGCTAGGAATGCAGGTCCCCTGTGCGGGCCCCTCTTCTCCAGTCCAGCCTACTCAAAAGCAGACAGACTTCCTGGAGCAAGGCTGCCTTGGAAAGAGAGGCCTGGGCTTCAAGCCTTCATGGACAGCCCTGGAATTTCCACTTAGGTGCCTAAGAGTGCAGAACAACCATCTTCTTTCTGGAATCTTCTCTAGGTCAGGCGGGTGGCTAGTAAGCTGGGGGAAAGTTAGGTGTGCTTATAGTACTGCCAGGAAGCCTTGCTGTAACTCTGTGGGAGGTTACAGGACAGCTGCGAAAAATAAAGTGACTGAGGGGCCCAAAGCAGGAAAAAGGAATCTGTTTGTACAATACTTGAGAGGCCAAAACCCAGTGCATGATGGAATCACTGTTAAAATTTGACCCAAGTGACCCTGTCCCAATCTCTACTGTTCCTACATCCCACCTGTACTAACCTTTTTTTCATATGTATCTTAAATAGATTACCTTAGGCATTACATGTGTCACTTTGATAGGAAGCTTTATATCCATGACAATGGTTAGAAAACTGTATAGTTTTCTATAAGTTGGAAAAAAACCTAAGTACAATGAAAATGTCTCCAGCTAGGGGCTTAGTTGCATATTAAGGAGTCTAACTCTGAGGGCTGCTCGTTCACTGTCAAGAGACAGGGGAGTTAGCACGCGCTAGGAGGTGTTAAAAATCAGTTAACACCAAATGCAGATTGTATATATCTTTAAAACAAAAGAACGGCAAGTTCGCTGCTAAGTAATAACCGCACCCTAACTCAGCACCAACGCATGCATGCTGGAAATGTCACTGAATTCACCTGCCCACACTTTAAAATACGTTGGATTCATTTCCATGGTTTGGTCAGGTCTGGAGAGCAAGAGCTATGCAGTCAGAGCCTGATGTAGTAGAAAGTGAGGCAGAGGGAAGCAGCTTTCTAGAGGTCGGCAAGGCAGCCAGGGGCAGCACGTGTATTTCAGAGTGGCTGAGTGACAGGTGAACAGGACCGATTGTTTCAGTCACCTTTCATGGGCTGAGAGATAAATATTCAGGGAAGTCTATAGTTGAGATAATTTTGATTTTAATTGAAACTATTATAATGCCACTTAATTAAAATGAGACTTTTCAACTCTTTGTGTCAAAGGAAAGAAAACAAGAATTCTTTCTTTATAGAGACCGTAGCTCTGGCATGTGTCACCCTGCACTGTGATCCTGTTGTTTATGTGACTGTCACCTCCACCAGACTGGGACCCTCTAGGCAAAGGTCTCCTCTTGTTACTTTTCTCCCTTTCCAGCGAACGGGGAGAAACTCAGCTTATCGCTTCCCACAGCGTTTGCTGCAGGAATAGACCCAGGTGGGGGGAAGTAGGCCAAGGAAAAGGGAGTCAAGAGAAAACCCAGCTTGCTTCTGATTTGTTTTCTTCGTGTGACATGAGAGTTAAACTGAGGATGACAGACCTGAGATTTGGCCAGTAGAACACAGGCAGTGACAGTACCCGCGGCCTTGGGTTAGCGTCAGGGTGACAGTCATTAGCAGGGCTGGAGTGGTCCACACAGTGCTGGGTTGCAACAAACACTCAATGGTAGCCGCCATTGCTGTCATGACTGCATGACATCATAAATAACTTAGCTTGTTCGATACAATTAATAAAATTGTCCTGTACAGAATTACCCTGGGCCAGGCAGTGGTGGTGCAAGCCTTTAATCCCAACACTTGGGAGACAGAGGCAGGTGGATCTCTGTGAGTTCGAGGCCTGTCTTGTCTACTGACCTAGTTCCAGGACAGGCTCCAAAGCTACAGAGAAACCCTGTTTCGAAAGACAAAAATAAAAACAAAAGTTAGCTTGTAAGGACATCTATTACCTATACATGATGAATATCTTAGGACCCAGAATCACTTTGGGGTGCAGATTTTGAAATATTTGCATAACACAACGAGAGATGAAAGGACCACACCTCCCATGAAATTCGTTCATAGCTCAACTACACATAGCCTAATGACAATTTTGTTTTACTTTTAAAAGCTTTGTTTACTTTGTTTTTAAATTATTTTTGTTTGTGGGTGTCCTTTGTGTGTCTGGTGTATGTGTGTGATGTATGTGTACACGTACATGCAGGTGTATGTCCTTGAGGAGGTTGTTGGCAGCTGTCCTGCTCTATCTCTCTCGGCCTTATGTCTTTGAGATAGGGTCCTGTCTTAGTTTCATTTCCTGTCGCTGTGATGAATACCCAGACCAAACAGCTCAGGGGGAAAAGCATTATTCGGCTCACAGTTCAGGTACAGCCATCACTGCAGGGAGGCCAAGCCAGCAGGAGCTTGAAGCAGCTGGCCAGCCACAGCGCATCCACAGTCAAGAACAGAGAACGAGCATACGCACATGGCACTCAGCCCCTTCTCTGCACTTACACAGCGCAGCATCCCCAACGTTCTAATCCCATTCTGCTGCTGTGATAAAAAACACTCTCAGTGAAACTTGAGTGTTTATTTGGCTTACACGTCTAGGCTACTGTTTGATCAGAAGCATCACCTCAGCTCCCTGACACCCCTTTATACAAATAGTCTGGGTTGTTTGCCTGGGGGCTTCACCCAAGCTCCTGACATAAGCTCCCTCCCCTGGGAGTTGCCTCCATTCAAACTCCACCTCTGAGAAAGCCTGCCAAACGGTGACCCCCTCCCCAGGGAGGGTCAAGAAAGCCCACCAAATGGTAACCCCTCCCCAGGGAAGGTCAAGGCTACTCCCATAGGCTATTTAAACTGCCCCCCAGAGAATGAACATGTGGTTACCCATTGTCTTCCCCTCTCCATGTTTCCCCAGGACCACTTGGGAGTAAGGCCATCTATTAAACATGGACGACTTTTAATTATGTTTAATTAGGTCTGATTGGAATTATTTATGTGGGCGGAGAGGTTCGTCCTAATGAAAATACTTAACAGTTACACTGTGCATCACTGAGGAAAGTCAGGGCAGGAACCACGGAGGAACACTGCTTACTGGCTGTCTTAGCTAGGGTTTCATTTGCTGTGAAGAGACACCATGACCATGGCAGCTCTTATAATGGAAAACATTTAATTGTGGTAGCAGTTTACAGTTTCTGAGGTTGAGCGCATTATCATCAGGCCAGAGAGTATGGCTGCTGGGAGAATGGCTTGTGCAGGCAGACATGGTGCTGAGAATTCTATATCTTGATTCAAAGGCAATAGGAAGGGAACTGAGACACTGGGTGGTACCTTGAGCACATATGAGACTTCAAAACTCTTCTGTGGGAGAAATCCCTGCTGGCCTGGCGCCAGAGGGTTAGCAAGCAAGCCTCCCCACCCCCGCTGGCCACACCTGCCCTAGCTCTGGAGTTAGCACCCAGCCCTAACCCATCCTTTGTGTTACAGACACCTTTTGTTGCACTATTTGAATCTTGTCTGAGAGTTTCCCATGGATACAAAACCTATGCAAAACTTGGTTGGGGCAACCCAGAAAACCATGGTACCTCATGAATCAGGTATTTATTTGCACTTGGCATTGTATTTTTGGAAGATTCATTCGGGTTGTTTTGAGCATATGAAAATCTACTGGTTAAAGTGTAAACACAGAGAAAAATGAAAACGCCATAGGTGAAGGGAAAGTGCTTCAGTCCACAGAGGCTGAGGACCCCTGCGGTTACCAAGCTAAATTCATTCCCACAGTGTCTCTGAGTCTTCATTTCACGGACCTGCGTGAACTCACGCACCTGCGCGAACTCACGCACCTGCGCCACAATACCACTATACCCACAAATAAACAGTGACAAACAATTCTTCCAACAAGACTACACCTGCTTCAACAAGACCACACCTCCTAATAGTGCCACTCCCTTTGGGGACCATTTTTCCCCCACACTGGCTAGCTCTCTAGCTCACTCATAGGCTCATGCTTAGGAAGTTTCTTATACAACCCAGGACCACTCACCTAGGCATGGTGCCTCCCACAGTAGGCTGGGCCCTCTTACATCAACTAAATATCAAGACAATTCCCCAACAACATAGCCACAGGCCAATCTGATCGAGGCAATTCCTCAGAGACTTTCTGTAAATGGAGACTGCACTTTTTGTTTCCAGGCCACCCAGACCCGAATAATCACACAGAAACGATATTAATTACAACACTGGCCAATGGGGCAGGCACATTTCAAGCTAGCTCTTACATCATAAATTAACCTATTTCTTTCTTCTTTTTTTCTCTCTCTTGAGACAGGGTTTCTCTGTAGCTTTGCAGCCTGTCCTGGAACTAGCTCTTGTAGACCAGGCTGACCTTGAACTCACAGAAATCTGCCTGCCTCTGCCTCCCAAATGCTGGGATTAAAGGCGTGTGCCACCACCACCCGGCATAATTAACCCATTTAACCCATTTCTGTTAGTCTACGTATTGCCACATGGCCATAACATTACCTCATTTTCCACATGTCTTGTTTCCTCCGTGGCTAGCTAGTATCTGCTTGACTCTGCCTTCTCTCTCTCTCTCTCTCTCTCTCTATATATATATATATATATATATATATATGTGTGTGTGTGTGTGTGTGTGTTGTGTGTATGTATGTATATGTATATGTATATGTATATGCTAAATATGAACAGATCACCCAAAGAGAGTTCTTTACTTCCAACCATTATCACCTGCCAGAGTAGAACTCAGCCATGGATAAACTTAATAAGAGGCCTGAGTCTCAGTAGTTTACCTGGCTGCAGGTCAAACCACAAGCTGAGATTACCTGAGCACCACCCAAAAACAGACCATCCAAAGGAAATACCTAACATTCCAACTGCTGTAGATAGGATCACCTGCCAGCACACGCTCACCAGGACACCTAGACAAATGTCAGCCAATCAGGGGTCCTGAACCTCAGAAGCCCCTCACCCCCACCTTTACTACTATAAAAACCCAATTCTAACTGAGCTCGGGGCTCTCTGTTTATTCCAATACATTGGACATGCAGAGAGACCAAGTTTGCAAACTGCATTAAAATAAAGGCTCTTTGCTTTTATATATGAGACTCAGTCTCCTTGTTGGCTTTTGTGGGGACTTCACGGACTTGAGCATAACATATATATCTCTGTTCGGATGTCCCACCTGGCTTTACTCTGCTAAGTCATTGGCCGAAACAGCTTTATTGTTCAATGGATAAAAGCAACACATATACAGAAGGGCATCTCGTATCAACTTTCCTTTCAGGTGACTCGAGGCTATATCAAGTTGACAAAGCTAAGTAGGACACCCAGTCCCACAGAAAGGTATAGCCCACAGTGGGTGGTTCTTCCCACATCAATTCATGTAATTAAGACAATCTCTCACGCACATTCTGAGAGGCCCTTCTCTCAGGTGGTACTAGACCTGTGTTGAGTCAACAATTAACTGTCACAGGGTTTCTCACTGAACCTGGAATGAGGCTGGTGGTCAGTGATCAGCATGTTTCCACCACCATCAGACACCACCCCCTACACACCTGGTTTTTTAACTGAGTGCTGGGGAACCTCATGCTTGTTCAGCAAGTGTTCTTACCCACTAAGTATCTCCTCACCTGCCTCCTGGGAACAGGAAACAGTGTTGTGGAGTGGCATTTCCCACCTGTGACGTCATGTCAGTGCTTAGGAAGATAATGACTTTAGGGCATTTCAGGTTTCAGATTTCACATTGGGAAGATCAAGGTGTTCCACCTGCATGTGTGTGCACACACATAAGGAGTGAGCTGTTGTTTGTATACAGCGGACACTTGTAAGTTTTCCCTTCAGCTATCTAAAGCTTCACTCACTGAATGGCATGGGCGTGTTTCCTAGATTTAGCCACTCAGTATAGCCTGGTCTAACCACAGAACTCAAGCCATAGTGGTAGGACTTGATCCTAGGACCTTTGCTGCAAGAATTTGATGGGGGAAAAGACTTCTTTGTTTGTTTGTTTGTTTGTTTGTTTGTTTGTTTTTAGAGACTGAGTTTCCCAGTAGCTATGGAGTCAGTCCTGGAACTCTCTCTATAGATCAGGCTGACCTCAAACTCACAGAGAACCACCTGCCTCTGCCTCCCAAGTACTGGGATTAAAAGCATGTGCTACCACTGCCCGGCTATTTTTTTCCTTTTTAAATGGGGTCTCACTATGTATATAGCTCAGGCTGGACTCAAATTGATCATCTCCCTGCCTCAGCTTCCCACTTGCTGCCATACTGGCTAGGAGATCTTTGTTTTGAGATCTATTGAGCTGGCAGGATTTAATCAACGTGCTGTTGCATTGCTGTTTCAAGGACAGAGCTTGCCTGAGAAAAACTGAACCCAAGCATAGCATCTGAATGACACTGTGTAAAACTCTGGCCTAGCTGCACTGAAGGTCAATCAATGAATCCATGATAGGCTGCTTTTTCTTTAGTCAACTTGAGCCCAGTTTCTATCACTGGTCACCAAAGAGTCATATATGGTGTAGGAGTTCCTTCTGTTTGTGTGTTGCTTTCATTGGTTAATGAATAAAGAAACTGCCTTGGCCTGGGTGATAGGGTGGAACTTAGGTAGGTGAAGAAAACAGAACTGAATGCTGGGAGGAAGAAGGGCAGAGTCAGAGAGAAGCCATGGATCCTCCACCTGAGATGGATCTTGGTTAGAATCTCTGGTAAGCCACTGCCATGTGACAATACACAGATTAATGGAGATGGGTTAAACTAAAATGTAAGAGTTAGCCAATAAGAAGTTAGAGCTAATGGTCAAACAGTGTTTTAATTAATACAGTTTCTGTGTGGTTATTTTGGGTGTAAGTTAGCCAGGCAGCAGGGACAAACAAGGGGCCCCCTCTCCTCATGTAACACATATAAACACAGAAATATTGATTATCTTCAATCTTTTGTTTTTTTGAACCAGACCCACTTGGAGATTACAAGTTGTACCAGTTCAGTTCAACAATTAAGCAATCAAAAATGTCATGGGGGATGTGTGGAGGAAGCAGGGACCAGATGAAAGGGACAGTCTCTTCCCTCAGGTTCACCTCTAAAAGGGAATATACACAAAGCAACTCTGCTCTGTTGTCATACCATGATGCTCATTGGTAGATGGGGCACAGTGGAAGAGCAGAAGACTGGAGAATGAAGCTCAGAAGAAGAGTGCTTGTCTTGCATGCACAAGGCCTGTCAGTCTGAAACCCTGCCCAAAACCAAAATCAAAAGCCAACTCAAAGTGAACTACATGTGTGTGTGTGGTAGCTTACATGTTGATGTGGGATTTCCTTCTGTATGCTGTGATTACCATTAATGAATGAAGGAACTACTTTGGGCAGTTCTGGGTGATTATTTCAGGGCTAAGCAGCTGGGAACTAACTGGCAGCCTCCTTACTACAAATTGGCACACCAATGTGGTGTACTAAATCCATGTAAAACCTGAGAGGGCTTGTAAAGAAATTCTAGATACTAAAAGAACAAAGTTAGCTGCATTTTTTTTTATGTGCTGCATGCTCATCCTCAGACTTAAAGTGCTGAGCACAGCTCCTACCTGGCAGTCCTAGAACTGGCAGTAATGGTACCTTTACCATTTTGAAAGTGGAGAGAGGCAGAGCCACCATCCAGAGCCACTGCAACCAAGCTGCTTACCATTTTAAAAACTCTTCAAGACAGAAAAGAATTTCAAATACACAAAGGACAGATTTAGACATAAAAGACCTCTAAATGGGTCACAGTGTTGGATAAATGTACATAGGCTTGGGAGAGAGAGGAAAAAGAATACAGAGAGTTATAAAAAGAATTAGATGGTTTTTTTAAAAAAATAAAATAAAGTCTTTAAAGAGACAGAGTACAGACAGTCATAGATTAAAGGAGTAAAGATAATAAGATAAATTTCAAACTTGTAGAAAAAGAAATAGAGTAAAAACAAGCCACATAAAGATAGATAATTTATAGAGAATCTGGATTATGCATATTATTGTGTTATCTTTGAATTTTTTGACTGCAGAGAGACATTTGATTCTAGGGATTGCTAAGCTAAGCCAACATTTATATTTCAAAGGTATCTTGAATTCAAAATTTGAGTCTAGGGATATGTTGCTTTGGAAAAGAGGTTCTACTTTTGTTTCCACAAACAAAAGGATGAAAACCTGTGGATTGCTTCCAGACTATTATGGTTTGATGGACCAAGAGCCCCTGGAAGGTTGCCTTGGACACCCCTCAAAAAATTACTTCATGCCGGGCGATGGTGGTGCACGCCTTTAATACCAGCACTTGGGAGGCAGAGGCAGGCGGATCTCTGAGTTCAAGACCAGCCTGGTCTACAGAGCTAGTTCCAGGACAGGCTCCAAAGCCACAGAGAAACCCTGTCTCAAAAAACCCAAAAAAAATTACTTCACCCAGTAAACAGCAGGAAAATGTTTGAACAGAACTATGCCCATATTCCCAAATATTGTTTATAAATGTTCTTTTACATCTAAAGGGGGATATGTTATAGAGATGGATACTTTGCCCTGGTATGGATCTTGGTTTAGTAATACAAATTTAATGTCAATTTTGTTATACTGTGCATTTTTATTTCTGATCTTGATTAAGATACTGTATTTGTGCAGCTCATTTAAAAATGTAATGTGTAATTAAGAAATATAGGTTAATAGTTAATCATCTATAATAGTTAAGCTTGTAGTTGTGTTAGGTTTTTTTTTTTTTTTTTTTTTTTTTTTTTTTTTTTTTTTTTTTTTTTTTTGGTTTTTCGAGACAGGGTTTCTCTGTGGCTTTGGAGCCTGTCCTGGAACTAGCTCTTGTAGACCAGGCTGGTCTCGAACTCACAGAGATCCGCCTGCCTCTGCCTCCCGAGTGCTGGGATTAAAGGCGTGCGCCACCACCGCCCGGCTTGTTAGGTTTTTTAGATATATAGAGATATGTTTCAGTTAGATAGATAATCCTCAAACTTTTCAAAGACTACAGAATATGACATTTAAAATGTTTTAAGAAATTAGGACTTTTCATGACAATGAGACGCATATGCTCCTGGCAGCATCAATCTACTTCAAGAGGAAGATGAGTATCTAAGAGGCTCCTCATGGAATCTGTTAGCCATTTGAGCAAAAAACTGCTCTTGCCTGGACTGCTTGATGAACTGGACACATAGGACCTGCAGAAAAATGACTGCTGAATTTGCCTAAAGATGAAAAAGGGCCTTCAGGGTTCCTGCTTCATGAAAGAGTCTGTCAGACACATTCAGGACACAGAAGAAAATGACTGACAAACTGCCAATATAGGCAGAACTGTCTTTGAAATTTTCTGCTTTGTGAAAAAGTCTGCTGGATATGGATGTCCCAATGATACAGAAGAACTATATGTGACTGTCCAGGCAGCAAGATATCTCTGTCATTTCTAGAGTTTTGGAAGTTACTTATAATGCACTTCCTGTTTACTTTGGTAATATACCCTTCTGGAGTCTTTGATATGTAATTTTATTTTATTTTATTTATTTATTTTTTTTTGGTTTTTTGAGACAGGGTTTCCCTGTAGTTTCTAGAGCCTGTCCTGGAACTAGCTCTTGTAGACCAGGCTGACCTCGAACTCAGAGATCTGCCTGCCTCTGCCTCCCGAGTACTGGGATTAAAGGCGTGCGCCGCCACCACCTGGGCTGATATGTAATTTTACTATGTTAAAGTTAAAACCTTCCTTTTTATTTAAACAGAAAAGGGGGAGGCGATGTGGGATTTCCCTCTTTATGCTGTAGTTACCATTAATGAATAAAGAAACTGCTTTGGGCCTATAGCAGAGCTATAGGGGAACGGAGCTAGGCATGGAAAACTAAACTGAATGCTGAGAAAAAGAAGGGCAGAGTCAGAGAGACGCCATGTAGCCCTGCCAGAGACAGATGCCGGAACTTTAGCCAATAAGCCACAGCCATGTGGCCATACACAGATTAATAGAAATGGGTTAAATTAATGTGTAAGAGTTAGGCAATAAGAAGTTAGAGCTAATGGGCCAAGCAGTGATTTAATTAATACAGTTTCTGTGTGATTATTTCAGGGCTAAGTGGCCAGGAACTAACTAGCAAACTCCTTACTACAACATGTATAGTTCCAGCACATGGAAAGTGGGGCAGGAGTTCAAAACCAGCCTCAAAAAAAGGGGGGGGGGCTGGAGAGATGGCTCAGAGGTTAAGAGCATTGCCTGTTCTTCCAAAGGTCCTGAGTTCAATTCCCAGCAACCACATGGTGGCTCACAACCATCTGTAATGGGGTCTGGTGCCCTCTTCTAGCCTGCAGGTATACACACAGACAGAATATTGTATACATAATAAATAAATATTAAAAAAAAAAGCAAAAACAAGACAGGAAGACCATGTCTAATATGGTATTATCTAAATGTATGTGTTAGCGAGTGTTTTAATTATGCAAGAATTTGCATTTAATAGTGTTCTCTGGCCTGGGTTGGGTTCTGAAAGCCAGTCTCAGGATTCCTTCTTCAATCAGATTGTAGTCACACTCACCTAGTGTATTCCACTGTTGCCTGTGCACAATGAGATGGGTTTCCTGCCAGCTTAGTGTGTGTAGGCCTGCTGTGCGGATACCTTAGCACTCCTACAGGAGCAGGACATGAAGTGGGTGCAGGCAGAGACCCTGCCCCTTGCATACCTAGGTAGACTGTGGAACTCAGCTGTGGCTCTGTCTTATCATCAGAGGATGTGTGATTCCAGATGGGCAAGCTCTGAAGTACGGGTTTCATGTTGGCCTTGCTTGTTTTTGAAAGCAGTGGGAATGCCAAGCCCATCTCCCCTAGAGTGCTGACAAACAGTGCCTGTGTTTCTCCTGCCTCAGCTGCTTCAGTTAGCCCTCACTTCCCCAGGGAACAAATCTGAAGCCACTCAGTCAACATGCCAGAGGAGTACTTTACCAGCAGTGTATTCATTTTCCTCCTGCCTGTGACCAAATGACTGACAATGAGCAGCTAAGGAGGAAGGATTTACTTAGGTGCATGGTTTGAGAGGGGGTAGTCCATCCTGGCAGAGAAGGCTTGGCAGCATGTGGCTCAGGACAGTGTGTGTGTGAGAGGAAGCTGCTGTAGACATAGCCCAGACCAGGAAGCAGAGGGCAATGTGGCTAGAGGGAATGCAGCCCATAAGACCTGCCTCAGCAACTCTCTCCCTTCAGCAAGACCTTACCCTAAAAGTCCCCAAACCTTCTGAAACAGGGCCACTCTCTTGATCAAGGAAAAGCAGTTTTAAAGAGATATTTCTATTCAATTAAACTACATTTAAAATTTACAGCTCTGGGCTATGACATAGCTCCATTCAGCACGTGTCTAGATAGCATATCTGAGGCTCCAGAGGACCTCCCCAGGAACAAAAACAAACTTAAAAAGAAAGGTGTATGGTTTGATGTTGCTGGTGGCTTTTCTGTGTAATGGAGAGTGATGGCTGATCCTGGTTGTCAACTTGACACACCCAGGAAGAGGAAACCTCAACTGAGAAATTGCCTCCATCAGATTGGCCTATAGGCATGTCCATGAAGCACTTTCTTGATGTGAGAGGGCCCAGCCCATCGTGGGTGGTAACATTCCTAGGCAAGTGAGCCAGGGCTGTATAAGAAATGTAGCTTGAGCATGAGCCTGGAAGCACGCCAACAATTAGTGTTTCTCCAGGGTCTCTGCTTCAGTTCCTGCTTCAGTTTCCCTCAATGATGAACTGTAATCTCTAAGCCAAATAAACCTCCATCTCCCCCAAACTGTATTATATGTGTGTATTATTACAGCCACAAAGAGCAAACTGGGAGAGTAGGTCCTATTGGACTTCTCCCTCCCTCCCTCCCTCCCTCCCTCCCTCCCTCCCTCCCTCCCTCCCTTTTTCTTTCTTTCTTTCTTTCTTTCTTTCTTTCTTTCTTTCTTTCTTTCTTTCTTTCTTTCTTTTTTCATCTTTCAAGAGGGTTTCTCTGTGTAGCCCTGGCTGTCCTGGAACTCACTCTGTAGACCAGGCTGGCCTCGAACTCAGAAATCTACCTGCCTCTGCCTCCTGAGTGCTGCAATTTAAGGCATGTGCCACCACTGTTACAATTTTATATTATTTTCAACTTTCAACAACAGCAAAAAACTTCACACCCATCTGCAGCCATGGGCAACCACCCACTGGCTTTTTGTCTGTTTAGACTGCTTCGAACATTGCTCATCACTGGAGTCATTTGGTAAGCGGTCTTGGATGTGTATAGTGATGTATCTGTAAGGCCAGCAAGCTGAGGGTAACAAGTTCAAGACCAGCCTGAACTACAAAGCAAGACCCTGTCTCAAAAAATCCAAAAGGTATATAAGTGAAAGAAAAAAAGTGGGAGTGATCTTTTGTGACTTGCTTCTTTCACACAGCATGGTATTTCAAGGCTCATTCAAGTTATGGCACATACAGCTGGTGTTACTGGTAAGCCATGTTTGATTCACTCTCGACATTTGGAGGGCATTCAGATGGTTTCCACCTTTGGGTGACCCTGAATATAGCTGCTATGAATATTCATGTATAAGTTTTTGTGTGGATTTGTGTTTTTCAGTTGTCTTGGATATATTCGTGAGAATGGAACTGGTGGTTCATACAGCAACTATAAATTTAACTTTCTCAGGAATTGCCAGACACTTTTGCAAAAAGAGCTGTATCCATTTTCATTAATGCCAATCATGTTTCGGGATTCCAATCTCACCAGCTCCTTACCGACAGCTGTATTGTCCATTTATCTCTTTAATTTTAGCCATCATAATGTGTTTTAAATGGTATCTCATCGTGATCTTTTTTTTTTTTTTTTTTTTTTTTTTTTTTTTTTTTTTTTTTTTTTTTTTTTTTTTTTTTTTTTTTTTTTGGTTTTGGTTTTTCGAGACAGGGTTTCTTCTGTAGCTTTTTGGAGACTGTCCCGGAACTAGCTCTTGTAGCCCAGGTTGGCCTCGAACTCACAGAGATCCGCCTGCCTCTGCCTCCCGAGTGCTGGGATTAAAGGCGTGCGCCACCACCACCCGGCTCATCGTGATCTTGATACACATTTTTTCCTAAAGAAAGAGATTTACTTTTATTCTGTGTATGAGTGTTTCGCCTCTTTGCTTATCTGTGTACCACATGCATGACTGTGGCCTCAGAGGCTAAAAGAGAATATCTAATCTCCACTGGAATTACAGATGTTTGTGAGCTACCATGTAGGTGCTGGGAATTGAACCAGGGTCCCCAAGAAGAACAGTCACTACTTTTTTTTTTGGTTCTTCAAGACAGGGCTTCTCTGTATAACAGTCTTGGCTGTCCTAGAACTCACTCTGGAGACCAGGCTGGCCTTAACCTCAGAGATCTGATTACATCTGCCTCTTAAGTGCTGGGACTAAAGGCCTCTGCCACCACCACCCCATGCAACCAGTGTTCTTAATCACTGAGTCATTGCTACAGTCCCTGATTTGCATTTTTCTAACAACAAATGATGTTGAATAATTGTCCAAATGTTTACTGACATTTTTTCAGAGAAGTATTTATTAATTAAATTAAATAATTTACATTCAGTATTTGGGAGGGAAAAGTGGGAAGATCAGAAGTTTGCCTACATAGAGAATTTGAGGTTAGGCTAGGCCACATGGAACCCTACCTTAAAAACAGAATAAAATCCTTCAATATTTCAATTATGGGTTTTTTTGTAGAAATTCTTTATCTATTATGGTTATCAAATCTTCATTGCCTATACAGTTTGCATGTTTTCTCCTACTGTGTTACAACTCACCATTTTTTGTATATGTGTATGATGTATGTACGTACTCATGTAGATGCTGGCTCCAATGCATATATGTGATTATGTGTGCGCAGGCCAGAGATCAACACTGAGTGTCTTCCTTTTTGTTGTTGTTTTTCCAGATAGGTTTTCTCTGTCTAACACCCCTGGCAGTCTGGAATTGGCTTTGTAGACCAGGCTGGCCTCAAACTCATAGAGATCACTTACCTCTGACTCCAAAGTGCTGGGATTAAAGGCATGTGCCACCACCGCCCAACTTCTTCCTTAATTTCTCTCCACAATACTTTTTGAGGCAGCGTGCATGATGGCCTATTGTCCTGTTTTGTTGTCGCCAGTTTATCTGGTTTTGTTGTTGTTGTTGTTTGCTGTTTTAAGTCCTTTCTGCGTTTTCCCCTTCTTTTCACTGGGCAGGTGAACCTACGGTTCCGCTTGCTGCTTAAGTGGGGTCTAAGACCCAGCCCTGGGTCATAAGGAGTGATCCCTTTGGTTTCATCTAAGACTCCTATAGTTTTAGCCTTTATTTTTAGATCTTTGATTCATTTTGGATTAAATTTTTTCTCTAGTGTGATACAGGAACTCAACTTCATTCTTTTGCATAAGGAAATCCAATTATCCTTCTGTTGTTTGTTGAAAAGGCTATTCATTCCCCCACTGAATTGTCTTGGCTCCTTTGTGGATGCTCAATTGACCACAAACAACAGAGCTTTCTTCTTGGCATTCAGCTGTTAGTGTAGTTTTAATTAACTTGTATTTCTTTCATTTGAGTTATATGTTTTTTAAAGCTTATTTTAGTTTTGTTGTGTATGTGAGTTGTCTGATTGCTGCTTTTTGCCAAACTTTTAACAGGATGTCTTTGGAGCTTTCTTCTGAGTTTTTGAAGGTTTTCAAATATTAGAAAATTCATCCTTTGTGACTCAAAGTCCAAGTAGTTTCTCCCTGTGGGTCACATATCTTTTGATTTGGATTGTGATGTGTTTCAGTCATGTGAAAAGTTTTTATTCTTTGTAGTCAAGTGAGTCTGTTATTTTTGCTCTCCCTGGTTTTGAGGTAGCTATCGGTACCATTTCCCTGCACCCGAGCTGCAGAATAATTCAGCCGTCCTATCATATAGTCCTGGCCAGACATCTAGTTTTTGTTTGTTTGTTTGTTTTCGAGACAGGCTTTCTCTGTAGCTTTGGAGCCTGTCCTGGAACTAGTTCTTGTAGGCCAGGCTGGCCTCGAACTCACAGAGATCCACCTGCCTCTGCCTCCTGAGTGTTGGGATTAAAGGCATGTGCCACTACTGCCCAGCTGACATCTAGTTTTATATTTTATTTTGTTACTAAAACTGTCATCCAATTGGAATTTGTCCTTATTTGTGAGGTTAGGAGTGAATCTAATTTTAGAATTTTTTCAAATGGTTTTCCACTTATCCCAATATTATTAAAAATTTCACCTTTGGCCGGGCAGTGGTGGCGCACGCCTTTAATTCCAGCAGTTGGGAGGCAGAGGCAGGTGAATCTCAATGAGTTCAAGGTAGCCTCTTCTACAGAGTGAGTTCTAGGATAGTCAGGGCTACACAGAGAACCCTATCTTTTTTTTTTTTTTTTTGGTTTTTCGAGACAGGGTTTCTCTGTAGCTTTGGAGCCTGTCCTGGAACTAGCTCTTGTAGACCAGGCTGGTCTCGAACTCAGAGATACGCCTGCCTCTGCCTCCCGAGTGCTGGGATTAAAGGCGTGCGCCACCGCCGCCCGGCGAGAACCCCTATCTTGAAAACAAAACAAAACAACAACAACAAAAAATTTCACCTTTGGTGCAATCTCTGGTAGATCAACCATACTCTAGTGGGTGGCCTTACACCCAAGACGGTATGAGCAGCACAAATCAGACAGGACAGACCATTACAGCTATAAAAAGATAAAAAGAGGACATGAAGTTGGGAGGGGTAGAGCGTGGATCTGGGAGGAAATTCTCAATACACAAGGAGTGTGAGGTGTACCGTTTTAAATTTTTCTGGTTGAAAAAATATACCAGCTATCAAATTATTGCAACTTGGGTCACAATTCCTGCTCTGTGGAAATGGACATGTTTAGCTTTGACAGTAGAGGGCACTAAAGAGACACTGCAGGAGGCTGTCCCCTTGGCTCACTTTCTAGCTTCTCTGTCGCCAAGTTCCTGGATGTGGATAGCCTCTCCCGAGATTGCCTAGTGGTTGAGAGAGTTTCTTTGGTGAGCAGTCAATGTGGCTGCTCCAGCTCTAGCTCTTCAGTGCTCAAAAGCAACACCATGGAACAACCAGCGACTTGGCGTAGGTCATCTCATAACCAAAAGATTCATTCCGGTGAAGCCTATCCTACCAACAGCGGCTCCGTGGAGGTAGATCTCCAGCCAATCCCAAGTGATGGATTTCCAGCAACATTCACTAATGCAGCTGGAACACCAGGAACTCCTCCGCTACTCAGCAGGCCGTGTTCTTTCTAAGTCTAGATCTCCTCACAGAAGGCTCCTTGTCATGATGTCTCAGACCTACAGTGACTGCTTATTCTCTGCCATTCCTGCTATTTAGAAGTCCCTTTGTCTTCCATAAAGTCAAAACATTGAGGAAGAGGCAGGAGAGGGTCCAGGAGCTAGTCAGAACAAATGGAGATGTGGCGTGTGTTCTATGAATAGACGAAGGGGCCTTGACCGTGGCTTGAGTGTATGTGAGAAAGGACAAAGATGGAGAAAATGGCCTGCAACTTGTAGATTTGGGGCTTATGGAAATGAACGAATAGTGAAGAGAAAAATGTCTCAAGCAAAACACAGCTTGGCGTGGAAGGCGAAGGCTAAAGTTTGTTCTGGACAAAAAGTCCATCTGTGGACCAAACTCCAACAGGAAATGCCTGCTGTGTGGGTTAAAAACAGTGGTTCCTGGGATCCACTCCAGACCAACTGAATCAGAACCTCTGGGAAAAAGGATTGTCACAGGCTTCCCACGAAATTGACTCCATTCCAAGGCTTGCCACTATGGCACCTCATTCCCTCTTCCTTTCTTTCCTTCTTCCACCGCCCCCCCCCCCCCATCTTCTTTCTGGTTCTCCCTGGAAATGGCTGAATAAAGATGGCATTGGGGACATTGCAATCTTAAACACATCACAACACAGATGCCCCAAATACACGAAGCAAAGATGACTAGAATAAGTGAGTTCTGCCACACTGCAATATCCATAACCAAAATGCAAAATCAATCATATTTCTGTACATTTGGCATGAATGATCTGTACAAGAAGATGACAGATCCATTTACGGCAGCATGGCAAAGGGAATTTAGAAGTAAATTTAACAAAAATCAAGACTTGACAGTGAAAACTACAGTTATGGAAAAGAATTTAAGACACAAGTAAGTGGGAAAACATCCACATTCCAAACTGAAGGCTTAACTCCGTTAAAATGGCAGTACTCGGGCACTCCCCATCTAGAGACTCAACACATTTCCCATCAAAATCGCAGCTGCTGTTTTTCCAGAAATGGGCAAGTTGATCCTAAAATTCATACAGAAATCCAAGGCACCCAGAATAAACAAAACAATCTTGGAAAAGAGCAAGCCATGTGCAGTGGCAAATATAAGTAGCTCCAGCTCCTCTGGAGGCTGGGGTGGGAGTGATTTAAGCATGGGAATTTGAGGTTAGCCTGGAAAACATGAGACTGGGAGGTCCTCATCTGAAGGAAAGAAAGAAAGAGAGAGAGAGAGAGAGAGAGAGAGAGAGAGAGAGAGAGAGAGAGAGAGAGGAAAAAATGAAAAGGAACAAAATCAAAACTTATTATAAAGCTACAGCAGCCAAGCTTATTGCACTTAAATAATTATGG
The DNA here is from genome assembly GCF_903992535.2 of Arvicola amphibius. NCBI lineage: Eukaryota > Metazoa > Chordata > Mammalia > Rodentia > Cricetidae > Arvicola > Arvicola amphibius. The sequence continues at coordinate 87,371,845 of NC_052050.1, read as the reverse complement.
CATAAAGACCAGGAGAGAGTTCAGGACTGGTGGTGGGCTACATGGTAAGATGGGATCTCAAAATAGCAACAATACAGAGTTCATAAATAAACTTTAATACATATGGCCAATGAATTTAATTTTCAACATTTTATTACTTTAAAAAATTGTGGGGGGAGTATATTGTTGTGTGTTTACTTATTAGTGTGGTGTATGCCTGTGTGCATTGTTTGTGCATGTGAAGGACAGAGGTTGATATTGGGTGTCTTCCCTCCATTGCTCCTTTTGAGACTGGGCCTCAAGGTAGAGAGAGATTGAGGAAGGCACACTATCAATCTCTGGCCCTTATAGGCACTCACACACGTATCCACACAAACAAAAGCCAAGGCAGACTATCCTTAAGGGATGACACCCAGTTGTTTCCCAGTCTCCACAGACATTCACATACACACATGCACGTAAGCACATGCTTGCACACAGACACACACACACATACACACATAGTTGGGCATGATGGTCCATTAATCCCAGCACTCAAGAGGCAGAGGTAGGCAGATCTCTGTGAATGTGAGGTCAGCCAAGGCTACACAGTGAGACCCTGTCTCAGAAAAAAAAAATAAGAGTATATATACCAGTCATTTATCTACAGAGAATCATGTACCCACAGAGATATAAATGTATATACGTGTTTCTTAGGTATTGATTGGTTTGGGCCAGGCAATGAGTTCAGATGGGTGATGTTAGATATGAAGTAAACAGAAGAGTTTATAGAGTGTCCCTACAGGGCCTGGAGCATTATTATTGGCCCATTTTTACAGGCAAGGAATCTGGGTTTTATGGAAAGTTAAAATCATACAGAGAGTACAAAATGGAAGCCAGATTCCAACCCAGGAAGTTAATCGCAGAGCTGGGCCGTGTTGCGGTTACATGACTCCGCTCCTGGAAACATGTGTCTCTGTTCTAAGAGGCAGGCAGGATGGCGAGCAAGCATTGCTAAGAATCTTTCCACAAGATTGCTCTCTCTTGCTGGTGCCAGTGCACTGCTCAGCAGAAAGCCCTTGGCATTTGGGTGCCTACCATCTGTTTAATAGACATCGTAGACATCATGGTTGCTGTAATGTCGGGAGTGAAATTCAGGACAAAGCAATCTCTTCGCAAATACTCAGGCAGCCGCTCTCCTTTGGGGAAGAGATAAAGTGACAAGTGTCTGACAAGGCAAACATCCAGCAGAGAATGATCAGATAGATGGCTTTGTGACACAGGCCCCGGTGGAAAAGCAAGCTTTGAAAATCCATGACAGCATTCAACTGTATACAGCTTTACAACTTTTTTCCTTTTCTTTCCTTTCCTTTTCTTTGTGTGTGTGTGTGTGTGTGTGTGTGTATGTGTGCGCACACAATGAGGGTAAAGGTAATTCTTCAGCGTTAAGTCCAAAATAGTGGACTTCTATTTCTGAGACATTTCTGTTTTACGCTTTCATATAAATTTAGGGGTTTGTTTTTTTAACCTTCATTTTTGCCTGCCTATCAAATGAAAACCAGGCCCCATATCTTCTTATTTTGGACTCTTTCTGTGAGCTAGATTTCCCAGATGTGAAAAATCCCCACTCAGATGGTATGAACATTTTTAAAGCTGCTGATTGGCATTGCCAAACCTTTGCAAAAAAGATTGAACCAATTTACACTCCCACCAGCAGTGCACGAGAATATATTTAAATGCAAATCCCAAGAAGCAGAATGTTTCTTTCTTAGGTATTTCTCTTAAAAAAATTTTTTTTAATGCTAAGCAAAAGCTGACCCAGGGTTTTATAAAAGGAAAGTCTGGCATAAAAGTGGAGCATAGTTAAAACAGCTTAGGCCAAAAAAAAAAAAAAAAAAAAAAAAAGCTTTAAAGAGCCAAGCAGGCCGATAAAAATGTTAAGGCGCCACAGCAAGAAGCACAACTCCAAAGGGGCCATTAACAGTTTGGCTTAGGTTGGGATGGTAACCGCCAAGAATCTTGGGCGTGGTCGATGTACCAAATTCTAGTTAATAAAAAGCAGAATATTAATACTTCACTTTGTTCTAAAAGACGACTTAGGATGTCTAACGTCAGGATCTAGAGAAGTAGTATTGTCTGTAAAATGAAGCTTGTGGGAACGACACACATCAGTGCCCATTCGCTCCGGGCACGGGACAGCAGGCCTGCGAAAATCTCAGAACATCTCTACCAAGCGGGTACCGTGATGGCAGGGGCTGCGGACCGGGAGGCAAGGGAAGCCCACGCTCGGTGGCCAGCCCGCTGCGTCCACAAATTCAAGGAGAGTAGCAGGGACTTGCTGTCAGGCCGACCCCTTTAATCACACCCCAGTCCGTCCACAACTCAAGTCTCGCACGACTCCTTCTCTATACCCTCTCCCACCCGCCGCACCAAAAGGAGCCCCACCTCTGCGCGGGCCACTTTGTCCTCACTTGGGTTCCTCCCCTTCTTTCCGGCCCTCCTCCACGCGCCCCCTACCATCCCGACCTCGGGTACTCGGCTCCACTCGGCTCCGCTCGGAACGCCCCGCCCCCGCGGCGCCTGTAGCCAATCAGAGAGTGGTCACGCCCCTCGCGGCCGTTCTAGGCGGGCCGGCCGAGCGCAGGCCGAGCCGGGCTGAGGGCGGCGCCGCGGGCGGGGGTGATGGGGCCTGGCTGCCGGGCGGCGGCGGCGGGGTTCGCCTAGATTCGTGGGCGCGGGGAGGCGAGAGGCGAGTGGGTGCTGCGGCCCACCCGGGATGGGCCAAGCCCGGCCTGGCGGGGCCGAGCGGGAGCCGAAGGCGGCACGCGGGCCGGGCCTGCGGACCGGGCGGCCCGGGGGCTGAGGTAGTAGAGGTGGGCGCGGAGGAAGGGGCCGGGCAAGGCGGTGGGAGGAGCGGCGAGGGGGCGGAGGCTGGGCGGTGAGAAAGCGGCGCCTGGCCCGAGGCGGCGGCGCCGGAGCAGGCTGAGGCGGCGGCCGGGACGAGCGCCCTGAGGTGGCGGCCGCGGCCCCATGGGCGGGTGCGTGGGCGCCCAACACGACTCCTCGGGCAGCCTCAACGAGAACTCGGACGGCACTGGAGGTAGGTGGCGCCAGGGGGCAGCCGCGGCCCCCCATTGTTCGCGGCGGCGGCCACCTGTCCCGACCCCGCGCCCCTTTGTGGTTCGTGCTCCGCGTCGGCCCCGCCACGCGCTCCGGGCCCCACGCGGGACCGCGGGCCTAGGCCCGGCTAGGGGCACTCCAGCCCGGAGAAATACTCGGCGGTAGGATGGCGGCTCTCGGGGCCGGGGAGGGGCGGCCGCCCCGAGTGCCCCCCGACGGGCCCCGCCGCACCCCCGGCCCTTCCCGCGTCGGCAGAGTTGGCCGGGCTCAGCTTTCCCGGGTTTCAGATGACAGCTGCCCCGGTTGGTTCCAGTTTCTGGAGCTGGGCTGGGGAAGTCTCAAGTGGCCATGGGCAGTGTTTTAAGGAGGAGGGGGAGACGATCGGCCCGAGGAAAACGTGGCTTGTTGCGGCTGCCAGGGGCGTTAGCCCAGTGTGCCGTCGGGGCGCACTAGTCAAATTCCGATGTGTCTTACGTAAAAGGGAAACGTGCAGGATAAAAGTACCCCAGCATAAGATTAGTGCTTTGAGTAAAAGTTTTCCTGCGCGGATCGCGCTTCTCGGTTACAGTAACCATGATGAGAAGTCTCTTGGACTTAGTAGTTGTAGAGGGGTAGAACAGTAAGATTAATTCTACTTTTAAGTGACCTTAAAAGTGCCGAGCCCATTCAGAATGTGTAGAAGTTAGAACGCTGAAGAAAAGAGCCACCGGAGATGCCAAAGTGAACTTGATTTGATACGGACCTGATAACTGGGTGCCTTCAAGTCGGGTGCTTATTTTTAAGTTACTGAGTTGCTTGGGAATAGGCGGGGTCACACCTTTCCACACCTTAGGACCAGGTGGCCTGCCCTGTCGCTTAAGCTTTGCCCTTGAATCCTGTGCACCCATCTTTGTCGTAGACATTTCCTGGTTTACTTGATGTTTAGCTATGCCACTTTACTAAAATCTCTTCGTGTTCCTTGTCACTAAATGTTGGACAAATAATTTGAGAATTCAGTTTTCGTCTTGAAAAAGTCCATGGACTGCTCCTTTGTAGCGAATTTCATGTCAGAGCCTATTTACTTGGTGAGGTCCTCTGTGACAACAAAGCCAAAGTATATAAAGGGAGTGATTAAAAACACTGGGTAAAGGGCAGATTGGTGGTCAGATGGTGCTAGTTAAGTATGCTACAACTTACTAGCATTCAGTTTAATTAACTTTCACATATGTTACAATTATAATATTTCTCTTTTCTGTACTCAGATTGAACCAGTTTAGCCCATTTGGCAGTGCAATTTAGGATCCACTCACATTACTAGCATGGGCTTTTAGAAGCATGCAATCCTAGCTTTAGATAATTAGTACCAGAGGCATCCAATTAGATAGCTATAGTATCAGTTTCTTTCAGGACTTAAGTTTTCTGGACCATAAACTGCTATGGTTTTGTACAGAAAAGTTTTTAAAAGGGGAGTACCTTCTTTTTTCTTTGGGGAGAGGGCATGGGATAGCTTTGATGTAGCTGGAAGAAGAAGAGTCTGTCTGGGACAAAAGAATTCTTCTGGAATTTAATTTTGGAATTTAATTTTGGAAGTCTTTATTCTCCATTCCTGTCATTAGAGGTGAGAGCTCACTGTGGAGCCAGAAACTTGGGAGGCTGGAGGCTCTTAAGTTCGGTCCAGGCCAGTCTGGACTACATAGCAAAACCTTGTCTCCAAAAACAACAAAAATTTCATGTGGTGTGTGTTGCAGGGTTACATGTTAGCAGTTCTTTTTTGTTGTTTGTTTGAAAGGGAATGACTCTCCTAAGGGTGTTGGCAAAGATCCTTAGCTTTTCAAACACTAGTAGTTTTAATCTGAATGTACTGAGTTACAACATTTTCGTCAACCTGAAGTATATAATGCAGCCTTCAGATATGTTTCATGGCAGTTTATGTTCACAGTGCTATGTGAGCATCACCATTGTGGAATGACAGCTGGTTTGTAATAAATATGATTTTAAATATTTGGATATTGTACTTTCCTTTTTCTTCTGGATCCAGTTTTTTTAATATAGATATTAATTTAGTTTTTGGTTTTTGAGGTAGGATTTCTCTGTAGCCCTGACTGTCCTGGAACTAACTCTGTAAACTAGTTTGGCCTTGAACTTAGATCACCCTGCCTCTGCCTCAGAAGTGCTCCTGCGCCACCACCACCTAGCTGAATCCAAATATTTTTACTATGAGTATATAAATATCAGAAAAACTTACTAGGTAGGTTACTTCTGTGAAGAAATTTGGAGAAGTCTTAAAAAACATTATAAAACTAAGGAGATGGCTTAATTCACATACTAATGTTTGTATTATTGTTTGACTATTGATATTATTTATAGTTCTTTTTCTGGGCTACTTTGTCTAGAATTCAGGCTTGAGATTTAAGCTACTCATGGCTTTTAAAAAATGCTTTATTTTAAACAAGACTTCTACTATGGATTCAAGATTATTTAATAGCTTTCATTCTCCTTTAGTCTGCTATTGTTGGGACTTTCTTTTTTAATGGCATATTCTCTATGATTCTCTGCTTTTTTATGATGACATTGTGAAGCTGGACTTGATACTTAGGACCTGTAGACAAGGGTGTGTGTGTGTTTTTTGGTTTTTCTCTGTAGTTTTGGATCCTGTCCTGGAACTAGCTCTCGTAGACCAGGCTGGCCTCGAACTCACAGAAATCCACCTGCCTCTACCTTCTGAGTGCTGGGATTAAAGACATTCACCACCACTGCCCGGCTGTGTGTGTGTATGTTTGTGTGTATGTGTGTTGCACACATACATGGTGGACATCAAGACTTCTGGTTCTCTCCTTCCACCATGTTGGTCCTAGGGATAGAACTCAGAATCTTTATTCTGCCCCTTTGTGATTTTTTAAAGTAAGTATTTATGGAGACCATCAATGCAATTAATTTGAAGACAGCAAGTGTGCTTGTTTTTTTAGTTCATCTCTTTAGTGAGCTCTTCAGTGATATGCAAAGAGAACTGATCGTCGTGTCTGCAGATTCCTAGGGTCACAAGAAGCCAGCCAAATGCTGGACACGTGTTGTTTTAATCATTACTTCAGAATGTCTAAGCATCATCAAGGAGTTCTTTCAGACACCCATTTATAGCAGCCTTACAGACACCTACTCAATGAGTAACAAAGACTTTGGTATAATAAAATCTACCATTTATCTGGTGTTTATTATGTAATAAGTCCTGTGCTAAGGGATTAATAGATGCATTGAGTCCACAATTCTTTGAGTTGGATGTCAGTCAACTCTATATTGAAGGTGAAGATTGAAGCCCAAAGAAACTAAATAATGTCCTTGACGTCATATAACTTATAAAAGCAGTGAGACCAAAGCTACAGAGAAACCCTGTCTCGAAAAACCAAAAAAAAAAAAAAAAGCAGTGAGAATTTTTTATTCATGGCTAAAATTAAAGAGCCTCCATTCCTCTTTTTTTGTTTTATTTAAGATAATTACCATATAGTATAGCACAAAAGAGGTGTTATTGACCATTCATTCATTCATTCATTTAGGTTTTTCAAGATAAGGTCTCTCTGTGTAGCCCTGGCTATCCAGGAACTCACTCTGTAGACCAGGCTGTGTTCAGACTCAGAGATCCTCCTGCCTCTGCCTCCTGAGTACTGGGAATAAAGGCATGTGCCATCACACTTGGCATTTTGAGTGCAGTTTGCATTGTTATATAGCTTTTATCACTATCCACATCTACATTTTTTTCTTAAGGTAGTATGTCCCTCTTTTTTCAATTTCTGATAATGATTAACAATGTAAACATTGTACAGTGAAGCACAATTAATAAAAACTCAGACAGAAATGGGGGTTCAACCTGAAGACCAGAAAAGCAAAGCAGCCAGCCACTGGCTCTTACCTCGACCTCAGTCCGAAAAATGGTAATTTTTCCTCCAGGAAACCTCAGGATCAGACTGAGACTGAGAGCTGTCTCCTCCTCTAATCCTCTCTAATTCTGGGATTAAGAGCATGTACCACTACCACCTGATTTCTATGGCAAACTAGTGTGGCTACTGGGATTAAAGGTGTGTGTCACCACAGCCTGGTCTGTAAGGCTGCCCAGTGTGGCTGTTTTACTTTTCTGATCTTCAGAAAGCTTTATTTATTAAAATACAAATGAAATGCCACTGCAGTGTACATTATTTTTGTGGCCTTACCTGTTTGGGATGTTTCATATAAATGGAATCTCATAATATTCTTTCCTTTGTGGTTTATTTCACTTAGCATTCTCTTTCCTGGGTTCATCTTGTGTCAGGTGTGTGTGTGTGTGTGTGTGTGTGTGTGTGTGTGAATATATAATTTTTAATAATTGAATAATATATGTATATATGTACGCATTTACCCAGCCATTTATTGGTTTGTATTTTAGTTTCTACATTTTGATGCAAACAATGCATTTGTGAACTTAAATTGCATAAATATCTATTTTTATTTCCTTTTTAAAGAAGTGGAGCTATTGGGGGATTATGACAATTCTATTTATCTTTTTGAGGACCTGCCAGACCTTTTTATGGAGGCCATACTATTTTTCATTCCTACTTGGAATCTTTCTGCAATTTTTCTCCCTCTTCATCAGCACTTTTTATTTTCCATTTTTTTAAAAAAAGAACACAAATCTTGAATTTGTGAAGTGCTATGTCCTTGAGGTGTAGCTTATATTCCCTGATTTCTCTTATTTAGTATCTTTTTATGTACTTGATGACCATTTGCATATTTTGGGGGGGATATGTCTATTCAAGTCCTTTGCCTCTGTGATGCTGGGATATTTATGTAAGATACATCTGTGCAAATATTTTTCCCATTCAGTAGCTAAATTTTTTCATTTGCTGAATAGTGTCTTTTTTCTACAAATATCTGTAATTTTAATAAAGTCTGATTTATTCTTTCATTGCCAATGCTTCTACTTTGAGTTTTAAATATACATCTGTCCCATGATTGTGTGAAATAAATACATAGGTCTGTATGCAGTAATTCATTAGTCCATCAAGGAACATTTACCTTTCTTGTTTGTTGGGTTTTTGTTTTGTTTTGTTTTTTTGAGAAAGGGTTTCTCTGTAGCTTTGGAGCCTGTCCTGAAACTCGCTCTTGTAGACCAGGCTGGTATTGAACTCAGAGATCTGCCTGCCTCTGCCTCCCAAGTGCTGGGATTAAAGGCTTGCACTACCACTGCCCGGCAAACATTTACCTTCTTAGTTAGGAGTAGAAAACCCTCTCAGGCTTACTCCCTTTGATCTGGAAGACTATTAGTAGTGCAGTTCTTTGAGTAACTCACTTCAGCTATTTTCCTCTCAGTGCACTATTGTCTTGCTCATGCTGAGTAAGCTCTATCACTGAACTAGTCTCCAGCACTGGCTGTTTTGAGACAGGGTTTGTTTTTGTAGCCCAGGCTGACCTTGAACTGAAGAGCCTCCTGCACAACCTGAATGTCTGGACTAGAAGCGTAAGTCATCCTCTCCTGGCTTCACTTCAGCTTCTTTAAAAAATACTATTTTTCCTTGCTATGTTTGAGTGTTTTGCCTGCATATATATATATATATATATATATATATATATATATATATATATATATGCATTGCATGTGTGCCTGGTTCTGGTGAAGGCCAGAAAGGGCCTAAATTATCACTGGAACTTGAGTTAATAGACAGATATAAGCCGCCATGTAGCTTAAGTACTGAGCCATCTTTACAGTTCCACTTCAGCTTCTTGATCAAGAGATGAGATGATGGTTATGTTTTCTGGCATCAACAAAAGCATTGGTTCAAAAAGGAATCATGATCTTTTTCTTGAATATTTCAAAAGCCCTTTTTAGGAAAGTACAATATACAGACATGAAACAACTGTGATGTAATGTAGTCAGATATTGTAACTGTCCAGTGACCGCAAGTGGTGAGGGAATGGCAGGGAAACAGAGTGATCTCCGCAGCATGGGGGTGAGAAGAGAAGCTGTTTAAGTGGTCAGAAGTTAGGTGTGGTAGCACACACCTATAATCCCAGTACTTGGGGAGTGGATGGGAAATGATGGCGAGACTGAAACAGTAGTGTGTAGGGGGCTTCTCTGGACTCCTGGGAAGGGCTCACTGTCATCTGACTACTGTGTAGTTACCATTAAGTATTAACTGAACCACTTACTGAGATCACAGCAAGGAAGTCTGCCCGGGGAAGAATTTATGTTCTAATACTTTGTTGCTCAAAAAGTTTGATCTCTGGACCAACAGCATTGGCATTACCTGAGAACATGTTAGACATAGAGTGGAGCATGCTCACATTCCAGGCTACTGGAAAGACTGAGGCAAGATTGCAAGTTGGGGCCAACTTGGACAATTTAGCAAAATTATACCGAAGTCAGGCTCAGGTCTTTATTTTTTGTTTATTTATTGATTTGGGTTTTGGGGTTTTTTTTTGTTTTGTTTTGTTTTGTTTTTTTCCTGAGACAGGGTTTCTCTGTAGCTTTGGAGCCTGTCCTGGAACTAGCTCTTGTAGAGCAGGATGGACTCAAACTCACAGAGATCCGCCTGCCTCTGCCTCCCCAGTGTTGGAATTAAAAGCGTGTGCCACCACCACCCAGCTATTTTTTAATTTATTTTAGGTTATGAAAGGGATTAAATGGAAGGGCTACCAAACATCCTACCACTGAGCCACCCCAGCCCAACTGGTTTTCTAGTCTACTTTTGAATTTAGGAACCTATTAACAGGAGTTCTGATCCACTGGGAATGATAGGTGTGTGTGTTCCTCACTTCGACTGTGTCTATGCTTGCTTTTTTCTTTTGGATGGATCTTTATGGAGGGACTTTTAGTTGAATCTTGGTTTTCCTGCTGTAAGTACAAAGCTCTCATAGCTTGTTCTGGAAGCACTTTACTCATGTAGTAGTTAATGAGAATGATTATTGAGTACTAATCACTAGTAATAAACTTCTGCATTACAGATTAATGAATTAGCTATCTCTTTTGGCTTTAGGCAGTGTGAATTCTTGAAGAGTTGGGTTGATTTAGGTTAAGGAAAATATAGTCAAATTAGTTAGACATGATCAGTTTAGTGATTCATTTTTTGTTTTTTTCTTACCACAGACCATCTGTGTGGTTTGATCTTCATTTGATGATCAAACACCCAATCCTTTGCTGTCGCCTCACTATTCTTGCATGTTTCTGCTTATTGGGCAGTACTACCACCAAGTCCTTAAGATTGACTGATAGTTCACAGACCATAGGTTGACAATTTCTAATGCAGTTGTGCTTAAAAGGTGCATAGATGTTGGCCAAGAGCAGTCAGCATGTGTTATTCTTACATTAGCTACTTGACAAGAATTATGTTATTCATCTATGTGTCTGTCTGTCTGTCTATTTATATATCTATTATTGTGTGGGGGGTGATGTGGAGGTCAGAGGACAACTTCATAGAGTCAGCTTTCTCTGTATTTATGTGGGTTCTATGAAATGAACTCAGGTTGTTTAGACTTGTCAAGTGGTAAACAGCCTTTCCCACTGAGCTAATCTTGCTGGCCCCAAGGTTTTGTTTTGTTTTGTTTTGTTTTTTAAATATATTGACATTAAGCAGAGAGAGGCTAATGTTGAATTTGCATTCGTGTTGTAATACAAAATACCATATTTTTGCATGTGTACAATTTTTAAAAAAATTATATCATAGCTCTCATATCAGTTACTTTTGCATTGCTGTGACATAACTTTGGGGAGGTAGGATTCATTTTGACGGTTGGCTGTTCTGTTACTTTGGATATGAGGTGAGAGTGAACAGCTTTTCTAATGAGATGGTGTAAAGGAAGCTGTTTGCTTCATGGCAGACAGGAAGCAGAGAGGGGAATGGGAAGAAGTGACCTATTGCCACATGCCTCTTAGCCCCATCTCCTGAAGTTTCCACCGCCTCTCAAAATAGGAACACCAGCTGGGACCAAGCATTTATCATAAACCTATAGGGGCATTTCATATTCAAGCCATAAGAGCTGCTTTCAGAAATGGAATTTCTGTTAAGTTAGACATACAAGGAAACCAAAGTATTTAACTGTATGAGCCAGACTTGAGTGTGGAATCTTATTATAAACACTTCCTCACGACTTGGTCCAGGGATATTTTTGTTTTGTGGTGCTGGAGATTCATGACAGGGCCTTGTGCATATGAGGTAAGCATTTTCCAGCTGAAATATAGCTCCAACCTGTGAATGAATGCTAATGGAATGATTTGGGCCTTTTCTGATTGAGTGCTTACCATCCCAGACAAATGGATAGATGACTGACTTTGTGTTTATTGTAAACTGAACGTGAGATCTGCCTTGGCACACTGCTTTGATTGGCTCACAATAGCACCCATACTTATAGGTTATATCTAGTTTATTTAGTTGTGAGTATGTCCTTCACTTAGGGTAGATACTTTATTTCCTAGGAGAGTTACTATGCTTCTTTCAGAATCTCCTGTTTTAGCAAAGACATTGTACACTGCTCAGACTGATAACTAACTCTACTGGCATGTGTCACCACCATTCCTGACTTTTCCTGAAAGTTTTAAGTAAAATAGCAGGCCTCCATTATTCTGACTCTGTGTACATGAAACTATCTGTGTAACCATCTCAGTAATAATCAAGTAGTTTGTGGCTACTGGAGGAGGCATTCATTTAAATGATTAAGGTTTTTAAAATCTCCACAGCAATGAAAACAGTATTAGGAAAGTGCAAAGAATATCAGGAAGCAGGGTCAGAAGGCTTCAAAACAGAGGTGGTATAAGAAGTTGTTATTTTAATGCCAGATGTGATGGAACATACCTTTGATCCTAGCATTCATGAGGTAAAGGCCAGGAATTTGAGACCAACCAGGGTTACATAGTGAGACCCTGTCTTTAAAAAAAAAAAAAAAAAAGAAAAAAAGAAAGTTGGTTTTTAAAGGGGTTTCCATGAGGAAATGGCAGAATGATATTATATTCTCTATGCAGAGGAGACTGATCTAAGGAAAGAATAAGGCATTTTAGGAGAGTTCAGCGCTTGCAAGGGGAGAAATAAATACCTCTTATTTTTTGAAACTCTGTTGCTAAATTTACTGTTAGCTGGTTTGACTAGACTAACTGGCCAGCAAGCCCAAGGGATCCTCCTGTCTCCACCTGCCCAAGGCTGGGATTTTAGAAGTGTGCAGCTTATCTGCTTTTGTGAGTCCAATTCAGGACTTCATGCTTGAACTTTATGTGTTTACTGACTGAGCCATGTCTCCAGTCAAATTTTTATAAAAGACAGTATCTATTTCAACAAATACTTCCTGTTTACAACCTAGATTAAACAAATTATGAATTGTATTTCTTTGGGGAGTATAGGGGTCTTGTTGCCCAGCCTGGTTGTGACTTGATGTGTCATTGAGGATAACCTTGAACTTCTAACACTCCTGTCTCTCTTTTCTGACTGTTGGTGTACCACAACGTTTCATACAGTACTGGGTTTTCAAACCCAGGGCTATGAGCATGCTAGGCAAGCACTACCAACTGAACTACATCCTCATCTCTTTGTATTTCTTTTGTATGGCTTGCATTTTTCCCCTTTTCATTTAAGTGTATGAAAGTAAGCAAGACATGGCACTCCCAACATGCACCTCTGAACAATAAAGTTTCTGCCATGGTACACACCTAAAACTTGGAACTATTTATTTTTGTGTTTTCCAAGATCTAGTCCATAATTAGACTCTCCAGTTTCTCTCCAAATACTTACATATAATTTTTGATTCTCAGTGTTTGATCTGCCTACCTCTGCCTTCTGAGTGCTAGGATTAAAGGTGTGCACCACTATGTCTGGCAGCATTATCTTTTTTAGTCTTACAGATGGGCCACAGTCTGGAATTGTCTGTGACCCTGGTTTTCATTTTCTTGTGCTCTAGGCTCTGTAATTTTCCTTAATGTAGAAATTAGGTAGATCTGATTTTGATAGAGGATTATTAACCTTTTTTGGGGGGGGGGTTTCAAGACAGGGTTTCTGTGGCTTTGGAGCCTGTCCTGGAACTAGCTCTTGTAGACCAGGCTGGCCTTGAACTCACAGAGATCCACCTACTTCTGCCTCCCAAGTGCTGGGATTAAAGGCCTGTGCCACCACCACCTGGGTTTTTAATATTGTTAATGATTAATAAAATCTTGAAATTAGGTAGATCTAATTTTAACAGAAGATTATAATATACTCAGGCTATAGTGGATTCACATTCTTCCCATTTTATCTGTTGTCTTCAGCATTAGGTAAAAAGAAATGATTTAGTTTCATATAAAGTTTAGATCACCCTCATTATGAGATGTATTCAACAGTTGAAATATATGTGGCAGACCATATAGCATCTTGTTTTCCCTGAGCACTGTTTGTTTTCTTGCAGTGTTGGTGCGAGCATAGACTGAGCAGGTGCCTCCGAGCTTTTGGTGGCATTTGATGGAACTTAGATGCTCAAGTGCTGTGTTAGTGTGCTCCCTTGTACAGCCTTACATGTGTGGGTAATTATGTACCACGTTATGATAAGTCATTATAATCAGGAGCATGTTCGCAAAGTTCCCTAAGTTTCACATGTAGAGGTAAAAGAAGCCTTCACTCCAGCTACCCACCTCATGGTGGCTTTTTGTTTGAAGTTCGACTTTGTGGAACTTTGTACTGCAGCCCTGGAGAGTCAGAGGCAGGCAGATCTCTGAGTTCCATAGAGCCGGGTCTACATAGAAAGACCTTGTCTCAAAAAAAGGAAGGAAGGAAGGAAGGAAGGAAGGAAGGAAGGAAGGAAGGAAAAAAAGAACAGTCTTTCAGGCCATGTTGAGGAGCTCTTGCGAGGCTTTTGTTGTTGTTGCCGTTCCCTTGAATTCTTTGGAGTCAGTTTTAAAAAATCAGAACAAGATCTTGGAAAAAAATTTCACATAATTTCAGTTTTTCTTTATTCTGAGGTTGGTATATATAATTAATAAGTTGGATGTTTTATTATATGTTCAGAGTCTCTTAGAATGACTGAATAGTAGTAGGTTAGTTAAGTTTACTCAATTTAGAGAAACATGCTACCATATTTATTTCGATTCTAAGAAGACTGATACTGAGCAAACAAAGGAAAGACTAACACATTAAAATTAGCCATGAGTGGCTATACCATTAAACAGTCTTCTTACAGATTCTGGAAGCTTCTTTACTCCTTTTTCACCCCTGCCCTCAGTTCACTTTCCCCAGGACTTTTGTGAGCAGATAAGGAACAAGCTTTCAGACCTTCTTTTTCTTCCAGAGCAACTTTGGCTTCGTAATGTATTTCGTAAAGTGCAGTTACTTCATTATTCATGGTGTGAACTGGAATGCAACTTGACACTAGGAGACTTATTCTCTCTACCTCTTCCCTGGCTTCGCTCTTCTCAGATGTAAAGTTTTCTAGTTCTTTGCCTATTGAGGAAAATGCTTGTACTACATTTGCCCTCAGAAAGTTCAGACAACTTGTACTTCATGGAAAGGTCCTCATGGATTAGAGGCCTATGACATATTTGTCTGTAGCATAGAGGGGAGGACCAGAGCTAGAAATGTAGCTCAGCGGTAGAGTGCTTACTTAGTATGCTTAAGACCCTGGGTTTAATTCTTAGCACTGAGGACAGAATCAGATGCAATTCCAGAGGTTTTATGGCTGCCATGTTTGCTAAAACCCAGCCATGACTTTTTTTTTTTAAGGGATAATAACTTTATTCCTATATACCTTCTTTTTCAGTTATGTGCACAGTGAACAGATATGTTTATTATTCTTTGCTAAACTTAGCATTTTAACATTATTAAAAATATGAGCATGTAACTCAGAATTGCAGTTTGTTTTTTTTCTCATTTTTTTTATTAAAAATTTCCATCTCCTCCCCTCCTCCTCCCCCTTTCCCTCCCCTCCCTTCCACCCATACCCCCACTCCGCCCCTCTCCAAGACAAAGAGCCATCAGGGTTCCCTTCACTATGTTAAGTCCAAGGTCCTCCCAGCTCCCCCTAAGTCCAGGAAGGTGAGCAACCAAACTGACAAGGCTCACAGTGAGCCCATCCATGCTGTAGAGTTCATCAGCCATGACTTCTGAAGGGTGGGTAAGACTTCAGTGAAACAAAGAAATGTCAGAGGTATGTAGTTGAGATCTCCACCTTCTAACAAGTAAGGAATGGCTTTTTCTTCTCAAGACATTTGTCATTTTGCTTGGAATAGAAATGATGTGGTGCCTTGATTCCCATTCATTTTAGGGTTTTTTTTTGTTTTGTGTTTTGTTTTTGTTGTTGTTTTGAAGCAGGCTACTCACTACGTAGCCTTTGTTGTCTTGGAACTCACTGTATATCAGACTGGTCCCAAACTCATAAAGATCACCTGCTTCTACCTCAAGAGTGCTGAAACTAAAGGGGTGCACACCTGTTTTGGTGTTCCTTTTTTGAGGGTGGGGGTTTGAGACAGGGTCTCACTATATAGCCTTAGTTGGCCTAGAACTCAGATCTGCCTGCCTATGCCACTGACCACACCCAACCCATTGTCCTTATTACATTTATTTCACTGGGCAGGTATAATACTAGCATTCAGAAGGCAGAGGAGAGAAAGATTAAAATTTAAGGCTGACCTGGTTTATATAGTTCACTTTAGGTCAGCTATAACAACATAGCAAGACTGCCTCAAAGCAACAAAAAGCATGTCTCTATGATATATTTTATTTTTTTAATTACATTTTTTGTGTTGTGTAGGAGTGTGTGCATGTGTGTTTTTGTGTTTGCATTTGTATATCTGTGTATGTGTACGAAGATCAGAGAATAGCTTGGTAGAATCCATTCTCTCCTACCATGTGAATCCTGGGCATTGAACTCAGGTCAACTTGGCAACAAGTGTCTTTACCCATTGAGCCTTTTTGCTGTCCTCCCCAAATATATTTTAATTGATTTTTAAAAATACTTATTTCAGGGATATAGTTTAGGGATATAAAGTCCTTACCTAACATGCACAGAGCCCGGTGTAATAGATGTAATAAGGACAGTGCACAAAACTGGGTTTGGTGACGCTGCCTGTAATCCCAGTACTCAGGAGGTGAAAACAAGAGGAGACAGAAGTTGAAGATCATCCTAAGCTATATATTGAGTTTGAGCAGCCTGAGCTACATGAGACCTTGTCTCAAAAAATACATACTCATTTTCCCCAAGAATCCTAGAATCTCTATACGGTTAGCACTTTGCCCTATTTATTGTTTCCCTCATTTCTTTAGGCTCTAGAATAGCTGTATTGAATATATAGGTAATGTAACAGGTGGACAGTTGTGACTTTATTATTTGGGAAAGGAAAAGCCTTCTACTTGGCTTTATTTCATTTGGGTTTTGAAATTATTTTCCTAATTGGCTCTTGAGTTCTTTAGATACCCTCCTCACAGTAATTAAGTCTGGGATAAGTTTGCCCATTTGATGAAGGAAGCAGTGATCGAATTTGCTTAAAGTCTCTCTACTTATTTTATGTTCTGTCTTATATTATCCCGTCTCCTTAGTAAACCTAATGATGATTTGACTTGCTTTAGCTATGATTAGAAAATTAATTGTACTTGTAGCCCACATAGTTCAATGGAGAGGTGGACTCTAGTTAGCTGCCTTTCAGCCAACTCGGTGCTTATGTTAAATGGAGTAGAAATTCAGGCTTCTTATGTACCCTATGCTGAGTATTGTGTAAATAACAATTATGAAAGCACTGCTCAGTAATTCTGAGGCTGAGGATATACCTTAGGTGGTAGAGTGCTCAGTTACCTTGCACAAAGCTCTGGGTTTGATTCCCAAAACCTGACCACTGCATAAAATTGGGTGTGGTAGCACATAATGATAATCTCAGCACTGAGGAGATAGGCAGGAGGCCCAGAAGTTCAAAGTCATCCTCGGTTACATCAGGAGTTGGAGGCCAGCCCAGGATACATGAGACTATTTTTAAGAATAGTTCTCTGAATTTTTATATATTCTTCCATATATTACATATTCACAGACATTTTATGAATACTGGAGATGGGTAGAATCAGGGTAAGTTCTCTTTTGGGAATGGTCTTTTGACATTCTTTACTAAAAAGTCATTTAACTTAGGGAACAGAGCTGGGTTTTTTTTCCCCATTACTTAGTTTATTGATGCAGTGCTGGGAATTCAGCTGTGGCCTCATGTGTGCTTGTCAACTGCTTTACAATGAGCTACATCCCTGACTTCACTTATTTATTTATTTAGGGTTTTTTGAGGTAGGATCTTGTTTGTAGTTCAGGATTGCCAAAGTTTGTGTGTCCAGCCTTCTAACCCCTCAGTGCAAGGATGGGGGCACGTAAAATCAAGCTTGGCCAGCCCTTTTCATTTTAAGTCACATTCTTTCATGTAAGTAGAGAATTGTTTTAAGGGGAAATGTATACAAATAAGACTATATAATATAACTTAGGATTCATAACACTCTAACATACTGTATGATACTTAGTAATATATGTCACAA
Organism: Arvicola amphibius; assembly: GCF_903992535.2. Classification (NCBI taxonomy): domain Eukaryota; kingdom Metazoa; phylum Chordata; class Mammalia; order Rodentia; family Cricetidae; genus Arvicola; species Arvicola amphibius. The sequence goes on along the minus strand of NC_052050.1, from coordinate 87,354,320 downwards.
CTTTTGTACTGTTCTTACTTTAAATCTCCTATCTTGCCTATGATTTGCCCAGCAGATACATTGCGTTCACCCATAACACACTTAATGATTTATAAGTAGTAGATACCTGATATTTACTAAGTGAGTGGTTCTTACTGAAGTTATTATTAATACATGCCTTTTTATTGCTTTCTAATATAATTAACAAATATGTGAGATGTGCATTTTGATTTTTCATGTGCAGTCTCTTTTTTTTTTTTACTTTGCCTCTAAGAAAGGTTGATTTCTGTTGCCATCTTATAGGGGAGGAAACTAAGGCATGGAGAAGTTTTGATCTGAAAAAGGAATAATAACATGAATATCTCACATTACCATATAAAAGTACCTCGAGCTGCCTGACCTAGCCCCTGGAGCCCCATGTAGTCCAGTTATAAGTTCTGCTTTTTTTTTTTTTTTGTCTAAGTGTTCTTCCTATATATGGTGGAAATTGGGTTGTCTTTGTTGCTTACAGCAGAAGTATGAGCTTTTTCCTTTGTCACAGTTTACAGTTGAATTGAAGTTAATAAGATATAGATTTTAATGACTCTTCTGCTTACTGTCAGTAGTGGACAGTTGTCTTTAATCTTAAAAACTATTTTTTAAAAAATATTTATTCATTTATTTATTATGTATACAATATTCTGACTACATGTGTGCCTGTAGGCCAGAAGAGGGCACCAGACCTCATTACAGATGGTTGTGAGCCACCATGTGGTTGCTGGGAATTGAACTCAGGACCTTTGGAAGGGCAGGCAATGTTCTTAACCACTGAGCCATTTCTCCAGCCCCCAAAAAACTATTTTCATAAGGTAGAAACTTTGAACTGGGACTGGTGAAATGGCTCAGCAGGTAAAGGCACTTTCTGCCAAACTTATGACTTGTGTTTGGTCTCTGAGACCCACGTGGTAGAAGGAGAGAACTGACTCCCTCAAGTTGTCCCATGAACTTCACATACAACTTGTAGCATGCCCCTCTCTTTTAAAAAAATAATTTAATTAATACAATTTTTAAAATAAAATTTGAACTGAGCAGGTATAGTGGTGCATGACTATAATCACAGTGCTTGAGTGTGGCAGGAGCAGGAGTTTGAGGCCAGCTTTATTACCTAGTTGGAGGCTCGCCTGGGCTACATGAGACTCCATTAAAAAATTAATTTTGAACTGAGATCCAAAGTATATAACTGGATCACATAGAAAGCAGTTCTAATCTTCATCTGCTTTATTCAAGTATTTTTCCTACCATGTCTGCCTTCTGCTGTCACACATAAAATGTTTCCAACTTAAAACTCAATTGATTCAAGTTTGTCTTGAACTGTTGAGGGTGTGTAAATTTACTTAGAACCTTAAAGTATTGTTTAGTCCTTAAGGCTTTATTTAATCTGAAGAAAGTCTTCAAGACTGACTTGTCTCTTTTCATAGAGCAGTAGGATCTCAGGAAGTGGTTTTGTCCTAAGGGAGAAGTGGGAGGAGATGTGCTGGGAGCTTCTGCACCACCCCTGGGCATGTGGATGTTAGGAACTGCCTTCTGATGTCACAGCTGACAAAGAGCAGGGTTATCCTGCTTACTGGAGTTTCTCATGTAGGAGTAGGAGCACAGAGGTCCCTATTGATTCTATGATGTCATAGCTTGTGCTCTATATGCCAGTAACCAATTAGTTTAGTTTCTGCCTGGACCAGTTGCCTGGAAATTTTTTTTTTATTTATTTTTTTCCTTTTGAGACAGGGTCTCATGTATCTCAGATTGGCCTAGAACTCACGCTGTTGCTGAAGATGATCTTAAACTCCTGCCCTTACTTCCCAAGCTGGGCTTATAAACCTGTGCCATGCCTGGAGGCTACCCTGGTCTATTTCTACACAGGTTTATTTCACCTGATACTCATTAGAAAGTTTCTAAGTGTCTGGTTGTCATTATATAGGCCAATTGGACAATCTCTGCTGTGGATCTGGTTTTTCCTCTTTTGTTTTTGTAGTGGTTGCATCATGCCTCAGGTAGATGACTTTCTTAGTGACTCAGAGCAGGTTTTATACACTTTAAATTTCCCTAATTTTAAAATGTAAAGTTAGTATGTGCCTTGCATGTAACAGAATGTCACAGTGAAAAGGAACTTGAGAAAGAAAAGGAACTGGCTGCTTAGGGCCTTGAATAAGTACCAAGTAAGCGGGTAAGTTCTATCAGGAGCTCTTTATGGGAAGGTGGCTCATCTCTTAATGGAATGAATTGAAATAGGGACTATTTGGATGGCACATCAGTTAGCACTGACTACTTTTGCAGGGGAGCTGAGTTCAGTTCCCAGCACCCACATGACAGCTCACAGCTGTAACTACACAGTTATACATCTGTGACTCCACTTCCAGGGAACTCCTTGGATACTAGAAATGCACGCAGTACACATACACACATGCAGGTAAACCCTCATATACATAAAATACAAGTAAATCTTTAAAAAGTGTTTGAAGCTAGGAGACTTCTACACTGGAGCTGGCTGTTGTTAGTGTAGAAAATGGAATCATATCTGTTTGCTTTCCACTTACTAACACTAAAGGTACTGGCGAAAGTTATGCTATAACTTGAATAAGGCAAACAAATAACTGAAAATAACCTTCCTATAGTATATGATCCTTCATCATTCCAAAAAAGAAAATAGAGCAACATAATTTGTACTCTGGTGAAGGTAGACTTTAAAGCTTGGGACAAGAATGAATACTAGAAGTAGTAGATGTAGGACATTTTACTACTTACCAGCATACAGGGGAAGATAAATTTTCAGATAAAATATTTAGAAGAGAAAATTAGAAGAACAAAATCCATTTCCTATACAGAGTTCTGATTTAGTAATAAGTAGGAAATATAAAGCAGTCGGTAGGTTATTTTTGTAGGAAATTTCAGAATGCAATATATAGCATTTTAATTTTTTAATTTTTTAAAAATTTTAATTTTTTCGTGTGTATGGGCATGTATGTACTATAGCACTCATGTGGAAGTCAGAGGATAACTTCATAATTTCATGGAGCCAGTTCTCTTTCCACCTTTATATGGGTTCTAGAGATTGAGTAGGTTGTCAGGCTTGCATGGCAAGCACTTTACCGGCTGAACTATCTTGCCAGCCTGAGTGCTATAAATTTTTAATAGGAAAGTATTGATTAATGATGTCTTTGCATTTACTCTTGATATAGCCTAGAAGCTTATTATAATGTTGCTAAATTAAATCAATACTTGGTAAGATATTCACACTGAACCACTTGCAAGATCATTTTTCTTTTTAGATAAAGAATAATTGAAACTTTGATCCCAATATATAGATACAACATACTATTTATATATAGAGAGAATGCATATAATATAAAATTACCTGTAACCTCTTTCCCTGCTTTATATAAGAACTTCAGGCTAATGTTTTATTGTCATCTTAGGGATTTATTTTATATCTTGGGGGATCTGACACAAAGCCTTCTATTTGCTAAGCAAGCATTCTACCACTGCACTTAGAAACCCATTTCAGAAGGACTGACAAGTGAATACAACATCAAGTAAATGTATTTACCTGTGTTTTTGTTAGGACTCTAATGGACATTGGAATTTCATCTGAAACATAGGAAAAGTTCAGATTCAAGAGCTTTGTAAACTTGCAATGTTTATCTTAGGAAACAATTAGAATTTTTTTTCCTCGGTGGGCTCAGTACAAGTTCTTGGTAATTGGCATGAGCTGTTTGGACAGCAGTTTGTGGTTAGGTCATTTCTAGGTTCCTGTGCCAACCTTAGCATCAGTTGCTGCCTTAAAAACTTAATGGATCTCTGAGACCTTGCAGATGAATTGATAATGCAGGTTTACTTGGGGAGGGTGAATAGAAGTTATCTAAGTCTATAAAACATTTATTCTCGTAAATTTATTCATTTATATGTGTATCTGTGAGGCAGCATAATCTAACAAACTGAACTTTGGAACTCAGATTAAGTCAATCTCATTTAGCTTTGTGGTTCTTAAAAAATTCTTAAAATTTAATGGGACTGTTGGGAGTGTTACTCAGTCAGTAAAGTGCTTTCCTTGCAAGCATGAGATCTAAATTCAGTTCCAAAACGTATAAAAATGCTGTCCGTGTGGTGCTTTCTTGTGATCCTAACTGGAGAGATGGAGATAGGAGGACCCCTGGAACCTGATGGGCTACCCAGTCTAGCCTAGTTGGTTAACTCCAGAATAAAAGATCATCTCAAAGGAGATGCACATGTTCCTGAGGACAACTAAGGTCCTCTAGCCTATTGTACACAGTGTGTAGAGTCTAAAAAAGTTTGATGGACTTTATGTGTTGCTTTTTAAATGTTGGGCACTGTTCTAATAGTTTGAAACACTGCCTCATGCACATCTATAATCTAGCACTTGTGAGGCTGAGATATGAGGATTGCCAGTTGAAATCAACAAAGACAATTGTGTTTGAAGCTGTAATGTCCCTACAGGTTCATGTATTTGATTACCTCCTACTCATTTGGCAGTGCTGTTTGGAGTTTTGTGGAGCCTGACTTGCAGAGGTGGGTCACAGGGCAGGAGGCTTTAAGTCTTATAATCTAGCCCCATTTCTTGTGGCTGCTGCTGCTACTCCCTCCCTCCCTCCCTCCCTCCCTCCCTCCCTCCCTCCCTCCCTCCCTCCCTCCCTCCCTCCCTCCCTCCCCTTCTCTTTCTCTTCTGAGACAGGGTTTCCACAGTTTCTCAGGGTGACCTGGAACTTGCTGTGTAGCCCAGACTAGCTTCTGATTCATGGAAGTCCTCCTGTCTCAGCCTCCCAAGTGCTGGGAATTACAGGCATGAGTCAGCAAACCCAAACTAGTCTCTGTACCTTAATTTTCTATGATTTTATAAGCACTTTGCATATTTCAGCATCTCCAACAGCCATGAATTCCTTCTCATGATGGATTGATAGATGGGCCCAGAAACTGAACCAAAACAAACCTCTTCTCTCTTAAGATGCTCTGTTGGGTATTTTTTCATATCACAAGAAAAGTAACAATTGTATTAAATAATTGTAACAATCCTGTGAAATATGTCTTTGTTCTCACCCCTGCCCAAGTACTTTATATCTTTTAATTTGTTCCCAAAGTTAATCATCTCGCAATAATTTTTTTAGTTCATTTTTGTTTTTTGTTTTGTTTTTCTGAGACAGGGTTTCTCTGTGGAGACCAGGTTGGCTTCTAACTCACAGATACCTGCCTGCCTCTGCCTCCCAAGTGCTGGAACTAAAAGGCATGCACCACTACCACCCAGTGTGTTCGCTTATTTTTAAATGGAAGTCACAGTAAGAATATCATGGGATTTAGTTAGATGGTAATAGCATTCTGCTTAGTAAGTATTCTCTGTTGGATGTTAATTTTTTTGAGAAAACCAAAAATTTGTGGCAAGCTACTACTTATCCATGATGTAATAACTAGAGCACTAAGGGATGTTCCCTTTGGAGCATCCTGCTTATTTCTGAAGAGCTTAGGGTGGTTCAGAGAAGCCAGGCAGACTCAGCACTTTTCAGAATGAGACATGAGTTCTCGTAGTCACTCATCTGTATTTCAGTCTACAGCTAAGGGATTATTGAAAGGTCACAAGTCATCATTTAGAAAAGATATATCTATGTATATATGTGTGAGTTTATGTGCACTGCATATGTGCAGGAGCCCATAGAGGCCAGAAAAGGGTATTGGTTTTCTCCTTCCACCAAGGGATTTCTGGGAATCAAAGTCAGTTTGTCAGCAAACTTGGCAGCAAGGAACTTCACCTGCTGAGCCATCTTAGAACTCAGAATTGCTTTACTGTTGTTGTTTTGATGTTTCCACTCCTCTCCATGCATTTTCTCACTTTCCCCTTGGTTTATTTTACCTATTGTCACAATAGGGTACAGTTTGAGTTTCGTCCCACAAGGGTTCATGTGTTAGGAGTTTGGTCCCAAGTTTGGTGGGACTTTTAAAAGGTAGGGTGTAGTAGGGGGTTGTTATGTGGATTCTGCCCTAGAAAGGGAATGTGGTTTCCCACACAAATTTGTCAAAAAAAAATTGTAAGTAAGTAAATAAATAAATTAATTTTGAAAAAAAGGCCCTGGATTTGTTCTCTGGCTTTTCCAGTATGGTTTCTTTTATGTGCTCCTGCTTTTGACAATTTAAACTGTGATACCAATTCTTTACTTTTGAATCTCCCAAACTGAGTTAAATAAACTTTTTTTCTTTTTCTTTTGTGGCAGGGTGTTATTATGTAGCCCAGGCTATCCTTTAAACTTATTATGTAAATTAGACTAGCCTTGAACTTGTGGTGATCCTCTTTTGTCTCTGCCTTCTGAATTTACAGGTATGAGTTATCATTCCCTGGTAAATAAACTTCTTATAAAGTTAGTTTGCCCCAGGTGTTTTATTATGATGATAAAATGGGTTCATGTGATTATATGTTTAATTTTTTAAAAAGATCTTATTTTTATGTGTATGGGTGTTTTCCTACATGAATATAAGCACCAGATGTGTGCAGTGCCCTCAGAGGTCAGAAGAGGACTTTGAAGCCCCTGGAGCTAGACTTGTACATGGTTGTGGGTTGCCATGTGAGTGCTGGGAGCCAAACCTAGGTCCTCTTGCAAGAACTGCAAGTGCTCTTAACTGCTGAGCCATTGCTCTAGCCTCTGTATGTTTAATTTTGGTGTTTACAAGTTCTCTGTTTTTCTTCCTGTTGATTCTTATTCTATAAATATAGTTTACTGAAATATTTCAAGATATTCCATCCTGGAATATTTCAGTGGGTAGACTAAAAACACCTATTTTGTTGTATGATAGAATGTGCTGTCTTTTAGGTCTTGTCAATTTTTGATGTTTAGATTCTATTTCCTTATTAGTAAATACTATTTTGACATATTAAAATATTAAGAATAGAAGAATAGCCAGGTGTGATGGCACATGCCTTTTATCCTAGCACTTGGGAGGCAGCAGCCAGCAGATCTCTGTTTCAGACCAGCCTGGTCTACATAGTGAGTTCCAGTGCTTATGTCATAGTGAGACCCTTTGTCTCCCTCCCGTCACCACCACCCCTCCAAAAAGAATTATTGAACCCGCCAGCCCTGTTGTAAAGCTGCTTTTCCAGTAAGCAGGTTCACTGACTCACATCTGAATACTAAGGACTTGAGGCAGAGCAGGAGGATCATCACAAATTTGAGGCCTGCCTGGGCTACTTAGTGAGATTAGGCCAGCCAGAACTGCCTAGAGAGACCATATCTCAAAAAAGAACAAAGGAAAACAACATGAAACTATTTTTCTGATGTGGGATTCCCCTCTGTATGCTATGAATATGTTTTATTGCCATTGGTTAATAAAGAAGCTTTTGGCCAGTGGCTTAGCAGAATATAGCCAGACTGGAAAAGATATATAAAGAGAGTAGACAGAGTCAGAGAGAAGCCATGTAGCTGCTGAAGGTGACAGATGTCTGAAACCTTACCAGTAAACCACAAGCCTCTTGGTAAAATACAAAATAATGGAAATGGGTTAATTTAAGATATAAGAGCTAGCTAGCAATATGCTTAAGTGATTGGCCAAGCAGTGTTTTAATTAATACAGTTTCTTTGTGATTATTTTGGGTCTGGGCAGCTGGGAACGAATGAGAGCCTCCGTCTACATTTTTGTCTACAAATATATTGGTATTTTATACTTATTTTTAGTAAGTTTGTCTTAAAGTATTTTTATCTACTGTAAGTGTAGGTGTTGTATCTTTCATTTGATGACTTCATGTATTATATAGTTTCCACCTTCTGTTTTCATATGTATATAAAAAGTGTACCTCTTGTGGATATTATAGGAAGGTATGGTTATCTTGGATGTATAATTTTGGATATGTTGGTTTTTGAGACAGGGTTTTTCTGTAGCCCCGACTGTCCTGGAACTTGCTCTGTAGACCAGACTGGTTTACAATTCAGAGATCTGTTTGCCTCTGCCTCCTGAGTGCTGGGATTAAAAGTATATGCCACCGCCACCCAGTGAAGAGAGGAGCTGCGGGCAGGCCTGCTTCTCATCCCGCCCGGCTCCCGGCTACCTGGCTAGCTTTACATCCAAAATAACAACACACAAATTGTATTCTTTTAAACACTGCCTGGCCCATTAGCTCTAGCTTCTTACTGGATAACTCTCACATTTTGATTAACCCATATTTAGTAATGTGTGTAGCACCACGAGGGGTGGCTTACTGGGAAGATTCTAGCCTACGTCCATCTTTGGTCGGAGCTTCATTGCATCTGACTCACTTCCCTTCTTCCCAGTATTCTGTTCTGTCTACTCCACCCACCTATGTTCTGACCTATCAGGCCAAGCAGTTTCTTTATTAATTAACCAATGAAATCATCAGATAGATAGAAGGCACACCTAAATCAACCCAGCATAATTTGGAATTTGTACTACTTATATTTCATGTAATTGCAGCTCTTCATGTTGTAATGATCCCCAACCATAAAACTATTTTGTTGCCACTTCATAACTGTAATTTTGCTACTGTTATGAATCACAGTGTAACTATCTGATATATAGGATATCTGATATTTGACCCCTCACAAGGGGTCAAGACCCACAGGTTGAGAACCAGAAATACAGCTTGTCTTCTAGCCCCTGATATTTTGTCTTATTCTTGATCTATTTTGTTGGTGAAGCTTTCTACTGTTTCAGATTGGTTGTTAAGCTTTTTACTTCTCAAGTTTCAGTTTGTTTTTATATCAGCAGTATTTTTTGAATTGAAATTTTTGACCATGGGGCCCAGTGAGCTGGGGCATGTATTCAGTAGATAAATCCTTAGTTTATATACTCCCACCATTCTGGGAGTAGAAAATTAACTACAAAAAGTAGATTTGGGCCAATTGAGCAAATATTGTGACAGTTAAAAGTCACCTTGCCTATGTTAACTGATGCAGTATAAAAACCTGTTTACAGCCAGGCAGTGGTGGCACATGCCTTTAATCCCAGCACTTGGGAGGCAGAGGCAGGCGGATCTCTGTGAGTTCGAGGCCAGCCTGGTCTACAAGAGCTAGTTCCAGGACAGGCTCCAAAGCCACAGAGAAACCCTGTCTCGAAAAACCAAAAAAAACAAACAAACAAACAAACAAACAAAAAAAAACAACACTGTTTACTAGATTCCGGTGGGAACTACTAAGGATAGGAATGGAAGGAAGAGAGTCTGAGTGAGGATAGGTATAGTACTATATCATCCAAGCAGAAAACATCACAGAGGGAAGTAGATGCAGGTAAAATAGCGGTATTGTTAAGATTTAGCTAAAACTATGGAGTGTTTAAAAACCCAAAGTGGAGGGAATTGGGAAGAGTGGGAGAGTAGAGAGGAAACGAGGTAGAAATGAAAGGGAAGCATAAGGGTTGTGGAGAGCAAGGATAGTAGAATACACATTAGCACGGGCACAGAAACAAATACAAAACTTAAGCAATATAAAAATGAAGCTAAAACCTTAGAGACATTTATGCGGGGTTGGAAGTTTTAAACCTTTTCAGAAGGTAAAATAGTAATAAATAAAGGCATATCATAGCATTGGCCAGTAGTTCTTCCTTGGTGGGATGGGTTTTTAATTTTTCCTCTCCCTCCCTGTATGCTCCATGAAGGGAACTGTGCTGATGGAGAAAGTGCAACTTGCAGTCCCAGTTTAAGCTCAAACTTTTTTTGTGGATTTCCAGTGTCCCAGTGGAGTTCAAGTACCTTTTGGATTGAGTTTGTATTTGGTTACCAGTAGGTGTCAGCCCTTGCTTGAGTTTCCCCCAGCCCTCAGCATGGCTTTTGTTGTTTTGAGGAGGGGGCTGTATTTTCCCACCCTCTTATTATTCAACACGTGCTGGATGGTGTCACATTTTTTGCCTAGAATCTAAGTCTAAGGTGCTGATATAAAGATACCAATGGTACCTTCTGGACTGGACATGTTCATCTTGTTAAAGATGTCTGTTGGCTCTGTCTTCACATAGTTAAAGATCAGGCCAATTCATGTGTGATAATTGTAGTTCAGGAACATCAGAAATCAATAGTGTTCCATTCTTTTTCTCTCATTTAATGAAAAACTCTCAGTTACTATTGAGCTGCAACCTTTAAAATTTTGGTAATTTAGAACTACCTTAGATCTTAATTCCTACTTTCTTTGAGTTTTAATACTAGCCCTCTAGAGATAGAAGCTTACAGCTTTCTCTGCTCTTTGCTGAATGTCTGTATAGTCCTGGGTGTACACTGTGTTTGGCCTTTTAGAGTCCCACATAGAAGTTTAGGTTTTCTGGATATATCATTTCCTGGTGTTAATTTGGTTTTGTTGTTGTTCTATTTTGTTTTTTTTTTTTCCTTTTTTTTTTTTTGTTTTTTTTTTTTTTTTTTTTTGTTTTTTCGAGACAGGGTTTCCCTGTAGTTTCTAGAGCCTGTCCTGGAACTAGCTCTTGTAGACCAGGCTGGCCTCGAACTCACAGAGATCCGCCTGCCTCTGCCTCCCGAGTGCTGGGATTAAAGGCGTGCACCACCACCGCCCGTTCTATTTTGTTTTTATTCTTTAAAGACAGTCTGGCTATGCAAGCTCAAGCAGGCCTCAAAGTTAATGTCATCCTGCCTCACAGTTGAATGCAGGGATTACAGATGTACACCACTATGCCTGCCAGCTGGCTTCTTATTTGGCCTAAATGTTTCACTATCTCCAACAGGTGCAGTGTTAAACAACTGTTGCATTTTTGTTTCTGAACCTAAGACTTCACACATGTAAGGCAAGTGTTCTATGCTTTTAGCTTCTGCTTATTTTTGACAAATGTCTCCAGAGAAAAAGCTGCTCATACAGGAGTATCTCGGGAAAGACACTAAAGAGATTTCATGAATAGCATTTTCCAAAGAACTTCCAGATAGGCCAAATAATGCCAATTCTGCAAATAGGGCCTAGAAAGAAGTCCAGTCTTGTGGTTCACACCTGTTACCACAGTTTTGATGCAGAGAGTGAGAAGAGGCAGTGAAGGACATGCATGAGACTTGTACCACAGTGCCCACTGACTCAGCTGCTCTGATAAGAAGGACGAAATGTAGTGCAAGCCTCTGGCTGGTCCACTAGTACTGGTTTATTTTGACAGCTTTGCCACTGTCTTCATTGTGTTTATGGAGCAGGGGATTTCTGGAAGTCATTTTATTTTCCTGATATCCCTTAATTGTACTCTAGGGAGATTTAGATACTGATTTATTTATTTTTGTTTTATGATGATGTGTTTGTCTGCATATATGTTATGTATGGTCCAGTGCCCGTAGAGACCAGTAGAGGGTGTCAGATCCTCTGGAATTGCCTGGAGTTAACAGGCAATTCAGCCACTGTAAGATGCCCAATTAACTGCCAAACCTGAGTTCTTCTCAAGAGCAATCATTGCTCTTGAATGCCTAACCCACCTCTTTAGTCTCTAGATAGTGACTTAAAACACCTTGTATATGTGCTTATATCATTAACTACTTATTATGCTCTGCACTCGTTTGTAGAGTTGGACAGCTGTTATTTTCCTTCAGTTTAGTGTTTGTAGTGGTATACATCTATATAGTTAGTCCTCTCAGCTTCTGTGTGTCTGGCAAAGTTTTATTTTCTCTTTGAATCTGTGTTTGTATTATTTATAGTTGTAACATTTGCTTTGTGTTGTTAGTGTAATGCTGTCCTTAGAAATTGAATTGGGAAGGTTTCTTGCTTGTTTTCTAAAAGTGACTGATGGATTGGCATGATTTCTTCCTTACAAAGAGATAAAGTCTACATAGAAATAGATATAATTGTATATCTATATGCCAATAAATATTTACTTATATTTAATTATTTTAAATGTATGAGTGTGCATGTTTGCCTGCATGCAAGAAGAGGGCATCAGACCCCATTATAGATGGTTGTGAGACACCATATGGTTGCTGGGAATAGAACTCAGCACCTCTGGAAGAGCAGCCAGTGGTCTTAACCACTGAGCCATCTCTCTAGCCCGCCTTTAAATAAATATTTATGTATTAAGAGTTTAATCTGGATGGGGTAGCCCGTTCAGGTCTGAAATCCAAGCACTTGAGAGACTGAGGCAGAAGGACTGCCTTGGTAAAGACTAGCCTAGGTTTCATAGTAATTTCTAGGCCATCCCAAACTACAGTTTGAGACCTGTCTCAAAGAAGAAGAAAAACTGAGAAAGGACTGGCAAGAAGGTTTAGTTAGTAAAGTGTTCTTTTGTAAGCATGAGGGCCTGTGTTTACATTCTCAGCACCCATGTAAAAAAGCCAAGCATACAGTACACATCTGTATTCCCATTGCTAGGGAGACAAAGAGGGAGATCCCAAGCTCACTGGGCAGCTAATTTCGCTGTGTCATTGAGCTCCAGGTTTAGTGTGAGATCCTGTCTCTAAAAAATAAGATGGAGCCAGGAGGTGGTTGTGCACACCTTTAATCCCAGCACTTGGGAGGCAGAGACAGGTGGATCTTTGTGAATTCAAGGCCAGCCTGGTCTACACAAGCTAGTTCCAGGACAGGCTCCAAAAACTACAGAAAAACCCTGTATCGAAAAACCAAAAACAAAATAAGATGGGGAGTAACTTAAGAAAGTCACACAATGCCCACCTCTGGCTACCTACCACATGTACACAAACTAGTTAGTATGCTTGAAAGACCTGAGTTTGATCCCTGGCACCCATGCCAAAAGAAGCTGGACATAGTGGTGGCACATTTTTTTAATGCCAACACCAGAAAGGTGGAGACAGATGGATCCTTGGAACTCTGCCCAGCCAGATTGGTCTACTTGTGAGTTCATACCAGAACTGAGAAACTTGGTCTCTGGAAAGAAAGGAGGGAAGGATGAAAAGTTTGTGAATGGTGCCCAAGGAATGGCACCCAAGGTTGTCCTATGGCCACGTGTATGTAGACAGACAGACAGACACACACACACACACACACACACACATACACACATGGTGAAATGTGGGGCCTACTAGGGGTCAAACCAAGGGCCTCTTGCATAGTGCTGAGGACAGAATTGAAGACTTTGGTGCTAGTGCCAGGGAAGTGTTTTAGCACTGAATTATACCAACTGTAGAAGGAACGGCGGGGTTGCATCCCGCTACCCGGCTAGCTTTACCCAAAATAATTACACGGAAACTGTATTCTTTTAAAACACTGCCTGGCCCATAGTTTCAACCTCTTATTGGTTAATTCTCACATCTTCCTTTAACCCATATTTAGTAATCCGTGTAGCACCACGAGGTGTGGCTTACCAGGAGAGATCTTAACCTGCGTCCATCTCAGAGAGGAGAATCATGGCGACTCACTATGGCGACTCACTATGGCGACTGCCTGAAGTGTCTCCCCACTGCCTGCTACCCCCTTTCCCACAATTCTGTTCTGTCTACTCCGCCTACCTAATTTTCTGTCTCTTAAAGGGCCAAAGCAGTTTTCTTTATTAATTAACCAATGAAAGTAACATAGACAGATAACTCTCCTCCATCAACCAACCTAAACTTATTATCTTTTCATTTCAATAGGATCTGTAGTGACACCACGTCTAACATTTCTAGTACTGGCAGTTTTGTCCTAGTCAGCCCAGCAGTTTGTTGACTCTATAAATATTTTTAAAGAATTAGTTTTTGGTTTTATTGATTTTTCATCTATTGATTTTTCTGATTTCTGTTTATTACTTTCTTGTTTAAGCTTGCTTTTAATTTAATTTGCTGTAGTTTTGTTTTTTCTTTTTTTTGTAGTGGTGTGGATCAAATCTAGACTGTATATGAAGGCAAATGTTCTACCTCTGAATTATTTACATAGCTTTAGGCTCTATTACTAATTTGACACTGTTTTGGGGAGCATACCTACATTTTTGGTCTCTTGTAGTTTCATTTTCTTTCCTTCCCACACATTTAAAGATTTTCCTTTAACGTATGGTTAAAATGTATTTGGAACTTTTCCAGGTAACTTTTTTTTTTTTTTTTTTTTTGAGACAAGATCTCCTGTAACTCGGACTGACCTTGAACTTGGTATGTACCCAAAGCTGGCCTTGAACTCCTGATTCTTCTGCTTTTGCTTCCCAGATGCTGGGGCTATAGGTGTATATGCCCAGTTGCAGATACTGTCATTATCAATGTCTAACAGTTCTGTTCTGGCTGTAGAACATATAAGTTGTATGATTTCCACTTTAGTGTTTGACTCAGGGAGGGATCTGTGTTGGTGAATCTATGCCCATGTGATAGGAATTTAGGTTCTCTTGGGTATGGTGGTATGCATGCTTATAATCCAAGCATTTGGGAAGTAGAGACAGGAGGAGGATCTGGAATTCAAGGTCATCCATCCTCTTCTGCACAGCAAATTTTAAGCTGGCCTGGGCTGCATGAGAAGACCCTGCCTGTCTCAACAAACAAAAATCCCTAAGCCCCATAACCAAAAAGAATTCTTATTTTGTAGTTATGTGGAATAATGCTCTATAATGTTGGTTAATAATGTTCCTATTACTGGTTGAGAATACTAGGGTCTCTAAGTATGACTGTGGAATGATCTGTTCCTCCTACCTTAGTTCTGCTGGCTTATCTATGCTAGGTGATATATTTATGACTGTTTGTGTTCTTGATGAATAGACTCAACATTTATCTCTGTAGTGCTCCCTTGCTTTAAGATCTACGTCAGCTGTTAATATAGCCACACTTACACTCTTTTGTTCCCCTAGTGTCAGCATATTTACAGGAGATTCTTGTAGACGGTGTGCAGTATCACATTTATTTCATTCTTATTGGTTTCCTTAAACCATAAACATTTCTTAAATTGATTCTTCCCCCCATTTAAAAAAAAAAACAACAGGACAGTTATTTATTGTTGCGCCACCATGGTGCACTTGTTGTGGAGGTCAGAGGACTTTTTTCAGGAATTGGTTCTTTTTATGGGTTCTAGAAGTCAAGCTTAAGTCACTAGCTTTGGTCACATGTGCTAAGCCTTCTTGTCAGTCCATTTTCCTTTTTTTTTTTTTAAATCTCTGTCTGTCTCTGTCTCTCTCTCTCTCTGTCTCTCTCTCTCTCTCTCTCTCTCTCTCTCTCTGTGTGTGTGTGTGTGTGTGTGTGTGTGTGTGTGTGTGAGTGTGATGCATGCTTGGAGGCCAGAAGAGCACAGCACATTATATCCCTTTAGTGGGGTTGCCAACTTGTTGACCAAAGTGGAGAAGAAAGGGCAGGACCCTCAGTGCCCTGACCACTTTCCAATGACCCAACCTCATAAAGAACACACCACTACTTCAATATCCCATAGCAGGGACACTAGCTGCTCATCCACCATGACTTACACAGCATTGTTAATTTTGCTTTTTACAGTCATATCTATTTTAAGAGTCAGAGGAGAATTTCATTTTTATTTTCTCATGTAATTTGGTTTAACTACTTGTCCTTCGTTTCTGAGCCCTCTGCTGTCATTGTCCATCAGGTCTCAGAACTTTCCTTAACATTTTTTATTGTTGTATTGTTTTGCATCTGTTCTGCTAATAAATTCTCCTAGTTTTCCATCATTTTTGTTTTTCAGCCTGGGACATAAATTTATTTTTATTTTAATTTGAGGTTGACAGTTTGATACTTAGCTATTTAACATTGTCTTACCTTCTGCCCTCTGGTTTCTAAACAAAGTCCACTGACACTTGAGTCATGCTTCAGTATGTAATACAAGACTTTGCTCTGATTGCTTCACAGTCTCTTCAGTTTTGATTTTCAGAAATTTGACTATGCTGTATGTGTTTGCGAGTTTTGAAAAAATTGTATCTATTTATGTGTGTCTGTGCATCAGCCACATGTGTGCCTCGTGCTTATGGAGGCCAGGAAAGGGTGTTATACCCTAGGAAGTTACATACGGTTGTTAGACACCATGTGGTGCTCTGAAGAGCAACCAGTGCTCTTAGCTGCTCAACATCTCCTCAGCCCTACTTGTGATTTTTCAGCTTTCCCTTTGGGGTTAAGTGAGCTTTTTGAAACTAAATGTGTCTCACACATGAGAGATCTCAGCTCACACATGCACAGACATCTTTAAATACTAGTATTGTCTTTTCTGTCTGAATTTCCAGTGCTGTACATTCAGGACTCTTCCCCTATCCCCTGTCCTGTGGCTCAAACCTAACACCTTGTACATGTTAGAAGAGCTTTCTACTACTGAACTACAACCCCAGGTCTTAAAGTGTTCAGTATGCGCGC
This sequence comes from Arvicola amphibius, assembly GCF_903992535.2. Classification (NCBI taxonomy): domain Eukaryota; kingdom Metazoa; phylum Chordata; class Mammalia; order Rodentia; family Cricetidae; genus Arvicola; species Arvicola amphibius. The sequence continues at coordinate 87,338,146 of NC_052050.1, read as the reverse complement.
GCACGCGCGCGCGCGCGTGTGTGTGTGTGTGTGTGTGTGTGTGTGTGTGTGTGTGTGAAGTACAATCCCAAGTCAAAGTTTTTGGTGTGTTTGTGCATGTTCCACCACAGCACATGTATGGAAGGCAGAGGACAGCATTGTGCAGTTGGTTCTCTCCATCCATTGTCATATGGATTCTGGGGGTCAAACTCAGATTGTTAAGTCTGGCAGCAAGTGCTTTTACTTGCTGACTTTTCTCGATGGCCTTTTCCTCCCTCCCTCCCTCCCTCCCTCCCTCCCTCCCTCCCTCCCTCCTCTCCTTTCCCTCCCTCCCTCCCTCCTCTCCTTTCCCTCCTTCCTTCTTTCCTTGTCTGTCTGTCTGCCTGTCTCTCTGTCTCTCTGTCTGTCAGAATCTCACTGAACTCCGTGTAGAGCAGGCTGGTTTCAGATTCACAGGGATCCACCTGTGTTTCTGCTTCCGGAGTGCTGCAATTAAAGGTGTGTGCCACCATACCCAGCCATCCATCAACTTCCCTTGTTCCCATTCCCTTTAAACTACCTCTCCTCTAACTGTTTTCTACTTTATGTGGTAATTTAAATGTCATATAACATGTGCTAGCATGTTTTTTAAAACAAAGATACAGATTGAAAACAGTGATATTTGGATTAACAGTTCTTAACTAGGAAAGAATTTCAGTGATTTTTTTGTTTGTTTTTGTTTTGGCTTGGTTTGGTTTTTTGAGACAGGGTTACCCAGTAGCTGTGGAGCCAGTCCTGGAACCCACTCTGTAGATGAGGCTGGCTTCAAACTTAGAGATCCTCCTGCCTCTGTCTTCCAAATTCTGGGATTAAAGGCATGTGTGCACCACCATCACTCACTAGATTTCAGAATTTAAGAATAACTGAAGTATACTTTGTGAAGTTGGTGAGATGGTGACACCTATGTCTCTCTGTCTCTGTCTCTCTCTCTCTCTCTCTCTCACACACACACACACACACACACACACACACACACACACACAAATGTACACCCAGATACATGGTGATTCTGGTGCATGTTGATAGGCAAGTTCTGAGCATAAAGTTCTACAAGTCTTAGAAGCAGTAAGTTTTCCTTGCCTATACGGTACCATGGGCAATATAAAACCAAGTTCTTTCATAGTGCCTGAATGCTGCTGCTGTGGGCTTCTGTAAGTTGTAGGGAAGCTGAGACATTTCCCTTTGAATAGGACTACACCAGACAGTGTCTCAAGGAGTTTGTTGATGTCATTGTGGCCATCCTTGTTGGAATGGATGTTTTGGACAAGGTCACAGATGCAGTGATAAGTAATGCCAGTGTTCACATGAGAGCTGAGTGTCTCCCAAGACTCCCTAAATTCATCCAATGAGATGAACCTCAGATGATGGATGTCTTTGATCCAAAAAATAATCCAGATTAATTGATTTTTTATAGTGTCCCCCTACCCCAAATTTGACTACTGTATAGTCTCCTGAATTAGTGGTTCTGTGGCTGAGTCCTCCAGCCAGGACTTGTGTCATTGTCTGCTGTGCTGTTCACTGCCTGTGATGTTAGCATCCACTATGACAGTTTGAGAAGCAGTAGACTCCACAGTGGCTACCTACTCAAACGTGGTGTGATCAAATAAGTTTTCTCCTCTTAAATACCAAAGAGGTCTGAGCAGGTAACTTCCCATCCATGGAGCTCTCAGCTAATTACTCTTCCTTGCTAATCCTTTGCCTCAGTGTATGGGTTGCCGTGCTGGTTTGATGGTACTCCATGGTCTGTGCTGACCCCAGTTTGGTGTAGACTCTTCTATTACTGACAAACAGTAACTGGAGGTAGAAAAGATGTCTAATACATTGTGGTTGTGGCAGAATGCATAGCTTGGCTCAGGGGTTGCAGCTTATGTTTGACTAGCAACTGTTTTATCACCTCAGGCCTAAAGCTATAGCCTTCTCAAATAGTGTTGACCTGGAAGCTCTCCATAGCCATGAGATCAGTCCACAGGATGTCTACACCGCCTGCACTCTTCAGGGGTTTTCCAATAGCTCTCTACCATTAGGGGCTGTTTTTGATACCAAGGTTTCCCAATCACTAAGAAACTGGCTTACTCCTGACAGTGTGCTAGTTAGGTCCAGGAAGGACAGTATCTTCCAGTCAAAGGAGTGATGGAGGGGATACTGAAAGCTGCTGACTTTTTGGACTTGTTATAGCTGAGATGAAAAGGCAAAAGATACAGGGAGTATTGGGAAAAAGAATCAGGTAAGTGTCCACGCAGGTTGTCAGAGGAGTTCTCGTCACCTGTTTCTCTGTGTTTCATTACACCCCCTATTACAGTGTTATGATGGTCTAGTTTACCAAAAGCTTCACATCAGTCCTAGCAAATTACCCCATCAGGAAACAGGACTTTCTTATTAGCCAGAGGAAACCAACAAAGTGCATCTTGAAGAGTTCTTATGTTTTCTAGGTTTATTTATTTATTATGTATACAGTGTTCTGTCTGCATGTATGCCTGCAGTCCAGAAGAGGGAGACAGATCTCATACAGAGAGTTGTGAGCCACCATGTGGTTGCTGGGAATTGAACTTAGGACCTTTGGAAGAACAGCCAGTGCTCTTAACCGATGAGCCATCTTTCCAGCATCTCTCTTACGTTTTCTTAATGCTCATCTGATATTTATGCATCACTCCCCATATGCCTTCATGGTGTCATTAAGATGGAACTCTGGAGTATAAAGGTAAAAAGAACCCCCAAGATTTGTTTGTTTGTTTCAAGACAGTTTCTCTGAATAGTTCTGACTGTCCTGGAATTTTCTCTATAGACCAGGCTAACCTCAAACTCAAAGATGAACCCCCCCCAAGATTTCTATCTAAGCCTTGCCTTGAACCATGAAGTTACTGTTGAACTACATATGATTATTCTGATAACTGGAGGACATTCTTACAGAATATAAAATTAAGTAATCCAACTGACTATGTAGGTATTCAAATGCTGATCTCTATGCTTAACAGGTCAAGACCTAGTTGGTGTTTAGCAACTGTGCCAGGTGTTTCCCTGGTCTCGTAACAAATGTTTGAAGATGTAGCATGGAGCTGACTTCAGCCTGCATGCTTCACTCTGATCAGGAGGGAATGGGATGGAGCATTGTAGCCTACACCTGTAAGGATTCTTTCAACTGTGCTCATCCAGTTAAGCCCATCTCTTCTTTCTAGGGGTGATCATAACGCTTAAGTACTATTATTTTTCATTTCCAGATTTATTTATTTGTTTGATTGCTTGTTTGTTTATTGAAACAGGGTCTCACTGTGTAGCCCTGGCTGGTCTCAGACTTGGAGATCTACCTGCCTCTTCCTCCTGAGTGCTAGGATTTAAGGCATGCACCACCACATCTGGCCTCATTTCTAGAATTTATGTAACATGAGGGTTGGCTGTGGGGATTTCTGTTCTGCCCGGTTCCCACATCTGGCAAGTCCCAAAGAAAATCACACAGAGATATCAGTAAGTTATAAAACTAATTGGCCCATTAGCTCGGTCTTCTTATTAGCTCTTATAGCTTATATTAACCCATTATTCTTATCTATGATAGCCACATGGCTCGGTACCTTTCAGCTGGGCAGGTTACATCTTGCTTCTCGGTGGTCTGGGTGGTTTGGGCAGGAGTGCAAGCGGGAGCTTCCTGCTTCCCAGAATACTCCTGTTCTCTTTTTTTCCACCTCTACTTCCTATCTGGTTTTCCCGCCTATACTTCCTGCCTGGCCAATCAGCATTTTATTAAAATACACGATTGACAGAATACAGACAATTCTCCCGCACCAAATTTACATTTGTTTGTTGATGGTAATTTGTTCTCTTCTAAGAACTTTTGGTGCTAGGCATGGTGGCATGTGCCTGTATTCCTAGTTTGATGCAGGAGGATGGTGAGTTCAAGATGGTCTGATATATGTAGTGAGACCTATCTCAAAAAGCCAAAAGAAAGGGGCTGGAGAGATGGCTCAGTGGTTAAGAGCACTGACTGTTCTTCCAGAGGTCGTAAGTTCAATTCCCAGCAACCACATGGTGGCTCACAACCATCTGTAATGAGATCTGGCACCCTCTTCTGGCATGTGGGCATACATGGAGACAGAATGTTGTATACATAATAAATAAGTCTTAAAAAAAACAAACAACAACAAAAAAAACAAAAGAAAGCAGGGAAAAGAGGAAAGGACTTTTCAGTTTGTTTTTAATCTTATAAAACATGATTGTAACTTTTAAAGTCTTTGATCATTTCAACATCTGGATCATCTCAAAACTTTCCATTTGTTTATCGTCTTTTCTCTTGAAAATTGGCCACATATTTCTTTTGTATTGAGCAATACTGGATTGTTTCCTGGACATCTTGAACATTTGAGAGTCTAGGTCTTTATTAAATTTCCTGAAGACTATCCGTTTGCTTTGCTTTGTTTCACAGTTTAACCCTCAACCTAGTTGCTTCAGACTGAGTTCTTTGTGTGTTAGTGGTTCTGATGTATGTCCATTTGCTTTTCAAAGCGTTTGTTAGCTTAATAGCAGCAAATCCTAGTAATTGCTGGTTTGTTTAGATCAGAGCCATTACTGTGCTGCTTTATGGCCAGTGCTCGCAGATCATTGGTGAATCGGAGATCAGGCTTAGTTCACACACAGAATTTTAGGCTGTTCTCCAGCTATTTGTTCTGTGGAATACTGTTGTCTATCTGTCCATCCATTCATCTCTCCACTCCAAAGGCCATTGTTCTGTACCTTTTAACTGGAAAGAGATTCCTCTCAGCTGTTTAGAGCACTACCCTATGCTCCCACTTAACCAACATGGCCTTTTAAGATAACACCATGAAAAAAAGTGATGAAAAGGATAGAGAAGAAACAAACTCACTCTCTTTATGTTGTATTAACTTTTTTCTTTTTCCCGGTTACTTTGTCTCAAAACCAGGTTTTCTCACTTAAGTTTTGGTGACCAACCCTTTGGTGCCTGAACCAGGGTGCAGTGTGTATAAGGCCAGAGGTTGACTTAATCTTATTTTATGATAGGGTCTCTGGCTGGGAGGTGTAACTCGTTTGGAAGAGTACTTATCTAGCATTAACAAAACCCTGGGTTTAATTCCCAGCACTGCACAAACCAGGTATGGTGCTGGACACTTGTAATCCCAGCATTCAGGAGATACAGGCAGGAGAATCAGAAGTTTAAGGTCATCTTTGACAACATAACAAGTTACAGGCCAACCTAGGCTATGTGGGACCCTGTCTTGAAAATGGAAAAGATGGGTTGTCTTACTGAATCTGGGGCTCCCTGTTTTTGCCAAGCTAGCTGCCAGTGTACCCCTGGATCTGCCTGTCTCAGCCCTCCAAGAATTGAGGTTACAGAGGCATACCCCAAACTCTTAAATGGGTGCTGGGGATCCAAATTTAGGTCTTACTCTTGTTCTGAGCCATCTTGCCAGCCCCTCATTTCTTTTTCTAAGAATTCCTTTTTCTGCATTTCCATACTGAAACTGCCAGAGATAAAATCTGAGAGAAAAAAAAATATTTAAAAAAATGGAAGAATGGTTAGCTCAGTGAGAATGATCCTTTATGTTTGGCTTCTGCCTGCCACTCTGATTAGCTTTTCAGAACCTTCAGTTAATTGTGTTTTGCATTTTGTCCCAGATTTCTGCTACAGTCAGTGAGAAAGATGGACTTCAGTATCTTACATTTTGGCCTATACCAAATGTCCAAGGTTATTTTAACAGTAAGAACTGGGAGGAAGAAAAAGTAATCTTGCAATTTGCCAAGTGAAATTAAGCACCCTTTGAAGTATTGTTATTAAGTTATTTAGTCTTTGTTCTAAATAAGCTCCATTGCACAGAGTTTCCCCACAGTTCTCTTCTGTTGCTGGTCTCTTACTGTTGGCCTGTTAGTTTTACTGCTCATTGAACATGAAACTATGTAGGAGCTAAAAACATACATAAATAGAAACATGAAACTGCTTAGAGGTTAGCTGCCTGGCCTGTTGAAAGTTGAACTGTTGTATATGTGCCCTGCCCCCATTTGTTTTGTAATATGCGTGCTGAGTGCAGTGACTTTTGTAAATCCTTTGAGTTCTGACCCCTTTTTGCTGAAAACTTGTGTCCTCACTCTCTCTCCCTACCTTTTACTACTTACTGTCAAAGGAGACCAAGCTGCTCCTTCAGCGCTGGCCTGAGAAGTGGCTTTAGCTCACAGATATGTCATCATCTTAGTTAAAGAACCAGTTCACTGCTCCCACAGAACACTGAAGTGTAAACACAGTTCAGCCAGGTTTTTGCCTCTTTATAACAAGGATCACCTTGTTCCATCCAGTTCAGTAACATTCGTTGTTTCTATCTGAGTTGTCATTTCAGTGGTTTTCACTTTCCATGTTTCTTTCACCATCCTTTTTATGACTATTCATCCTCTCTCTAGAACATAAAGGATTTTGGATTTTCTTTTCTTTTAAAAATTTTATTACATTTATTCTCTCTGTCCCCTCCCTCTCTCTCTTTCTGTCTGTCTGTCTCTCTCTCTCTCTGTACACTTTACACAACTCATTTGTGGAGGTCAGAGGACAAGTTCCAGGAGTCAGTCCTATCTTTCTACCATATGGGTCCCAAGTATCGAACTCAAGTTAGTAGGTTTAGTGATAAATCACCTTTTACCTGCTTAGCCGTCTCATCAGCCTTTCTTGCCTTTAACAATCTCTTCTCAGGAACATTGGCTTTTTCTAGCATACACATACCTCAAAAATCTTTGCTGTAGTTTAGAACTTGAATGTCTTTCTTTAAGTCCCTTATCTTAAAGACTTGAATCCCAGGATGGTGTTTGGGGGAGGTTCTAGGACCTCAAAACCTTTAGGTCTTTCAGGACTTTGATGGCAATAATGAGACCCTGGCAGTCTCCTTATTCTCCTTGCTTCTTTGCTCAGTTAACATCAGCCATGTTTTTCTACCATTGTGGGTCTTCACAGGCACAAAGGATCTAGGCGGAAACCTCCAAAAGTATGAGCTCAAATACCTATTTCTTCATTATCTGTTGATTTTCTTAGGTGTTTTATTACGGTGGCATTGCTGGGTCACCCTCTTCCAGCCGCTACTTGCACAGCCATTTCTACCCTTTTAGGTATTCATTACAATGCCCTGCTTCTTGGTGACAGTATATTTTAGTCAGGTCAGGTCGCTGTAACAGTACTGTAGACTGGGTGACTTCTGAAATTTTTCTCACAATTCTGAAAGTTGGGATCTCTAATATTGAGGTGGTGATTGAGTTGATGTTTAGTAAGGTCCCATTTGGTACCCACTTGGCTGCCTTTTATCTGTCCTCTCATGGTAGTGTTTTCTCTTTCTCCTAATCCCATCCTAGAGTGTCCTGCCTGCATAAACTCATTACCTCCCAAAGACTCTTCCTCCAGATACCAAGCTTTGGGTATTGTGGCTTGACATAGGAATTCGAGGGGATACAAACAGCTGATAACACTAAAGTTATCATTGAGTTGTCACAACCTGGTTTAGTTTTCTGTAGTCCGTGCCTAAAAACAGATGTTTCTGTAAAGCAGTGGTTCTCAGCCTTCATAATGCTGCAACCCTCATGTTGTGATATCCCCCAACCATAAAATTATTTCGTTGTTGCTTCATAACTGTAGTATTGCTACTGTTATGAATCGTAATGTAAATATCTGATATGCAAGATATCTGTGACCATCTCTTCATGTTGAGAACTACTGCTCTAAGAAGCTGTGTCTCCTTTAAATTGGGATTTTCACTTAGAACTAAGCTCTGGAGCTCAGTTATTACCTAGCTCTGCTAAGTTGTCACTCTAGGCATCTAGTTAAAAAGATATAAAATATTTTTGAGCATTTGTAGGTCGTAAGTTTATATTGACATTACCAATCCAGAGTTAATAAGGTTTTCTGTTTTTATGTTTTTTCCTTTCTTTAACTGAAAGTCTTCATCTATAATAACATTAATAAAAACAGCAACAGTTTCATATTCATTGAAGTCTATCTTGAGGAGACTCTGAAACTAGCTTTTCTGGTCTATTGTCGGATTGAGTAAGAAATTTTGTTCAAGGTCCCTCCCCTCTTAGAGACCTATGGACTTGTAGGTTCGTTTCTGCTAGCTCTGGGAGGGCCACAAAATCTGCTGTCAGAGTTCTGCACTGTCCCCTTAGCTTTGAAGTGACTAGAAGGTTTTCCTTCTGTTTTTAATGCCTTTAGTCAGTAGCAGATAGGGTGAATTTTCTGTCCTGGTTCTTACTGCTTTAGATAATTGAAAATTGCTTGAGACTGTAATGTGTCTTTTGATGGTGGTCTCTTTTGTCCTCCCCACCCCCAGGCATTGTACTAGGGAAGCTGATGCTTTCCCCAGGCTTCTGTTTGTTACAGCTAATATTGTCATGGTCATATCTTGGCTTTTTTTTAATTTTGTTTTTTGGAGACAGGGGTTTTCTGTGTAACAGTTCTAGCTATCCTGGAACTCTGTAGATCAGGCTGGCCCCAAACTCACAGATCTGCCTGCCTCTGCCCCCAGTTGCTGGGATTAAAGGAGTCTGCCACCGTCACTCATCTTAATCTTGGTATTTTTATTTTGCCTTTGTATTCTGACCTTTCCTTTCTTTATCTGAGGAGTCCCAAACATTAAGTCAGGAATTTTCAAAGAAAGACCAAAAGGAAGAAAAGATTTCACAATCATGAGGCACTTTTTAAAGATCTGTCTGGGGGGAGGAGAAGGGACATACAGAGGCCACCCTCAGATGTCATTCCTCTGGCCTGGGCTTGCTACGTAGGTCAGCTTGACTGGCTGGTAAGCCCGTCTGTCTCTACCTCTCCAGCACTAGAATTACAAGGATATTATGTTGGTCGTAGCTTTTTATGTGGGCTCTCCATCGAACTCAGGTCCTCGTGTTTGCATAGCAAGGGCTTTACTAACTGACCCATCTTCCAGAATGTCTAAATGAATTTGTGATAAAAATGTTTTTAAAGTCATATGCTACTTAGTTCCATCTGAAAAGCAAGCCTTTAGCTTTTTAGTATTAAATCTGTTACAGAGTGAGGAAACAGTGTTTAACCTTTACAAGGAAAGGGGCTGGAGAAATAGCGTAGCAGTTAAGAACACTTGCTCTTGCAGAGGACCCAGGTTCTGTCCTTAATCACCCAAGTCATTTTCATGTTTCAATGAGATGATAGCTTGAATTAATTTGCCAAAATAGCTTATTTTTTCCAGTTTATTTAACTAAAGATAAGTTGGGCAGTAACTCTGACTTAAGTTATCATGAAGCCTTTTTTGACTTGTTTTGGTACTCTGTTGAACCCAACATGAAACTTTTAAGGTCAGATAGTGGAGTGACTTATATATTAGGACTGGAGAGATAGCTGTATGGTTAAGGACACTGGATCTTCAGCCAGAGGACCTGAGTTCAATTCCCAGTACCTACATGGGAACTCACAACTGTCTGTAACTTCAGTGTCAGGGGTTCCAACACTCTGTTCTAGCCTCTGTGGGTATTGCTCATATGTGATGCACATACATGCAAGCAAAACACTCACATGTGTAAAAATTAAAAAAAAATTAAATCTGACTTTCCACTGGGTGGTGGTGGTGTATGCCTTTAATCCCAGCACTCAGGAGGCAGAGGCAGGTGGATCTCTGTGAGTTCAAGGCCAACTTTGTCTGCAGAGTGAGTTCCAGGACAGCCTGGGCTATTACACAGAGAAACCTGGTCTCAAAAAAATACCACCTCAACCCCCCCCAAAAAACTATGACTTTTCAAATAGTAATGTTTGCCACAGAGATTTGGTCATTTTAATAATGGATGTTCTACACTCAGATGATACATACTATATATGTTTAAGATTCAGAAACCTAGACAGAAATAAGATGAGCCTATTTCATGTCTTTAGGGTGAATACTCATTTTTGTTTTGTTTACTCATGCAAAGGAATTATCATGGAACTCTTGACAGGATATGGTTTAAAACACATTCAGAATGATGATTACCTTAACCAACATAAATGTGTTGTGTGTGTGTGTGTGTGTGTGTGAGAGAGAGAGAGAGAGAGAGAGAGAGAGAGAGAGAGAGAGAGAGAGGAGAGAGACTCTGATACTATGTGAGCAGAAGAAATAAAGCTATCTCACATAGGTAAGGAGGGTAATTCACATACGAAAAGGGTGTTTTTACTTTTTTGTGTTTTTGTTGTTGTTTTTGTATTTGAAAACTGTTGTTTTGGTTTTTTGATTTTGTTTTGTTTTTTGGGTTTTTTTTTTTTTTTTTTTTTTTTGAGACAGGGTTTTGTAGATGGAAGTTTCTGTCCTGCCTGGTCCTGCAGCCATTCAGTCCCAAAGAAATACATAGAGGCTTATAGTAATTATAAGTTCTTTGGCCTGTTAGCTCAAGCTTATTATTAACTAGTGCTTACAAGTTAAGTTAACCCATAATTCTTGTCTGTGTTATGTGGCTTGGTACCTTTTATCAGTGCAGCATTCTTACCTTGCTTCATCCATGCCTGGGTGGCAACTGTGTCTGGCCTTTCCAGAATTTTCTTAGTCTGGTTGTCCCGCCTATACTTCCTGTCTGGCTACTGGCCAATCAGCATTTTATTAAACCAATACAAGTGACAAATCTTTACAGTGTACAAAAGTTTTATCCCACAGCAGTTTCTCAGTGTCACCCTAGCTGTTCTGGAACTTGCTCTGTAGACTAGGGTGGCCTCACTTGTCTCTGCCTCCTGAGTGCTTGGGATTAAAGGTGTGCACCATCATGCCGCATGTCTGGCTAGAGCTTCCTTTTTGAAATGGGGTCTTGCTGTGTTGCTTAGGCTAGACTCAAATTTGCCATCCTCCTGCCTCAGCCTCTTGGGTAATTAGAATTGTATGTAGGTACCACCATACCCAATTTGAGGTTCTTTTTGAATTGCTCATATCAGATAGTGATACTGTAGAGGTTTTGTTGTTGATCTCACAATAACAAGAAACTGCACCAAGTTAGATGCTTAGAATATTTAAAATATATGAGAGTCTAGAACTGCTCAGGTCAACACATTATCCAAGTAGATGGCACAGAATCTGCTCACTTGTTACCATGCCTTTCTTTTTACTTAGGCTCAATGACTGAGATTGAGTATAGATTTTCTACTCAAGTAGAGGCTAATATAGCTGAAAATGAAATCTGCCTTTTCATTTCACCTTGGTGGAACCAGTGGTCAGTCATGGTTATTGGACATATTTTGGACATTCTATTGAGAATGGTGCTTTAATTTTGTCAGTATGTAGCAGAAAGCTATTACTACAGGTTGAATTGTTCACATTTGAATCAAACCTCATAGACACAGATATAATGTTACCCTAAGTAGGCAGTACCTATTTGTTGATTACATATGGAGACTTGGATTCTGTTTCCAGCTATGCTGCCAGATGGATGTGTCCCCTGCTCTGTTATACTTGTCCTTTTAAAACTTGCTTGCTTTGCATTTAATTTAGGGAAGTAAAACATCATCACATATCAGTACTAAAGGTTTATGTGAAAGACTGAAGAGACCAGGGACGTTTGACCTTGAAATCAATGGTCAGACCTAGTAAAATGAATTTATTTCAATTCAGATGTCAAACCAAATGTACTTTACCATATTAGTTAGCCCCATCATAAAGGAATGTAGGCTGGAACAGTGCTTTTTTTTGTTTGTTTTTTGTTTTTCAAGACAGGGTTTCACTGTAGCTTTGGAGCCTGTCCTAGAACTAGCTCTTGTAGACCAGGCTGGCCTTGAACTCACAGCAATCCGCCTGCCTCTGCCTCCCAAGTGCTGGGATTAAAGGTGTGCGCCACCACCACCCTGCTGAAACAGTGAATTTTGATGCATGCCTTCTCTGCTTTCTATCTGCACTGTCATTTATCCCCCTAATCTTTCCCAATATTCTTTATCTTTTCATCATAGTTTAATATCCTGTTTACTTCTGTCTATTAAGCTTTATTATGCCTGGTACTAGAGATAGACCAGAGGTAAAAAGGCAGTAGAAATCAGTATGATCCATAGAAAATAGATCAGTGATTATGTAGGCTGTGGAAATATCTGAGTACAGAGGCTACCTGAGATTTGTTTTAATTCTGTTGCTGTGTAGCATTCTCTTAAGGAGATATATGCCTCTTTCCCTTTTCTTCTTCTTGGGGTCGGCACTAGAATACAGCATTGCTGTAATTGTTGTTTGTGGCTAAGAGCTTATCCATTGACCCAGTATTTACTTGTTTGATTCCTTGTTCCTCAAAGGAAAAAAAAAAGTGAATTGTGAATTTCATCCCTTTGCACCACTTCTTTCTGAACTAGCTCTTGCATGAGTTTTCAGAGAAAGGTATTCCAAGCTCTCTGAGGGGAAGTTGGAGGAAGCATTCCACTAACTTTCTTTCTGAGTTGGGTGTTCTGGTTTGCCTTCTTGGACACAGAAAAGTAGGCTTTTTGGATTTGCTCAGTTTTGACTTCCTGTTTTTTTTTTAATGTCCGAAGATCCTGAGATTCAAGCTATTTCACACTATTTACTTTCCCTTGAGTCTCTGCTGCAGCATTTGTCACTCATTCTGCCCTTGTTGGTTGATAAAACACTTCCTACGCTTCTTGGCTTCTGGTATATGTGTATGTATGTTTATATGTTTTAATGAACAGAATGGAACTTTTATTCAGAAAATTCCCATATTTTCCTGGAGTCGTATGTATGTATATATGTTTTAATGAACAGAATGGAACTTTTATTCAGAAAATTCCCATATTTTCCTGGAGTCGTTCATAGTTACCCATTGTAAACATTTCTTACCAGAATGGTACATTTGTTACAGTTACATTTTGTTGTTGTGTGGGGTTTGTTTTGAGACATGATCTCTTTGTAGTCCTGGCTATCCTGGAACTCTGTTCTGCAGACCAGGCTGGCCTCAACAGAGATTCACCTGCGTCTGCCTCCCAAATGCTGAGATTACAAGCATGTGCCACTACTCTCAGTTTGCAATTATAACCCTCCTTGTAGCTATGGGGAGTGTGTGTGTGTCAATATGCTTGTGTGTATGCATGTTTATGGGGGTAGTGGTGCACATGTGTGCTTGTGGAGGCCACTTGGTCTGCCTCAGGAACCATCTATCTTGCTTTTCTGGGCTAGGTCTCTCATTAGTTTAGAACTCACCAAGTAGACTAGGATAGCTAGCCAGCCAATCCTGAGGGTTTGCTTGTTTCTACCTCCTCAGATCTGGGATCGTAAACATGTGTTGCCCACACCAACTGAGCTATGTTCCCAACCCGCAGTTTAATTCTTTGTCAATGTGTGTGTGTGTGTGTGTGCGCATATGAAGGGAGAGGTCACTGTTGGTGTCTTCCTCAGTTACTCGTCACTTGATTTTTTTTTTTTTTTTTTTTTGAGACAGGGTTTCTCTGTGGCTTTGGAGCCTGTCCTGGAACTAGCCCTTGTAGACCAGGCTGGTCTCGAACTCACAGAGATCCGCCTGTCTCTGCCTCCCGAGTGCTGGGATTAAAGGCGTGCACCACCACCGCCTGGCTCGTCACTTGATTTTTATTTTTTTTTTAAATTGGATCTCATATGGAGTTAACTGCTTTGTCTGAATTGGATGGCCAACTGAGTTCCAGGAATCTGCCTGTCTCTGTCTCCTGCTTGAACCACAGGCATTTTACTGACTAAACCACCTCCTTAGCCCCTTATGACTGTTTTAAATCATCCTTTGGAAATACACTGAATGGAAGAGAGCTATTGACTTACTGAAAATTACGCAGCCTGCTACAGTGGCTCATACCTGTAATCCTAGCACTCAGGAGGCTGAAGCAGGAAGATTGCTCTGAGTTGGAAGGAAGAAAAAATGCAGAAAAGGAAATTTTGCGTCTAGTTATCTCCAGTTGCTCTAGATTGGTTAATAGAATTTCAGCAGAAATCAGTAAAATCAGAAAATAGGCATCTAGCTGTAATTGTGGTAAAAGATCCAAAATGAGAATATAACCACATAACTTTTCTTACAGAAAATAAGGATTTTTTAAATGAATATTGATGTCAGCCTTGTCTCCTTTCAGTTGCTCTAGGTCGTAACCAGCCTTTGAAAAAGGAGAAACCAAAATGGAAAAGCGATTATCCCATGACAGATGGACAACTGCGCAGCAAGAGGGATGAATTTTGGGACACGGCACCAGCCTTTGAAGGGCGGAAAGAGATCTGGGATGCCTTGAAGGCTGCAGCACATGCTTTTGAAAGCAATGATCATGAACTGGCACAGGCAATCATTGATGGTGCAAACATAACACTACCACATGGTAGGTTTGGTGTCCTGATGACAAAGGGGCACAGCCACCTGGGAGGGAGTTTCTTGTTTTTCTTATACATGTTACTCTAATTCTTTTTATTATAGTAAAAGATAGCACTCCTCTTTTTCTCTTCTTTTTATATCTTTCAGCTAGTGACAGTTTGTGTCTTGGTTCATTTTATGTTTCTTAATCTCAGAAAAGAGAACATTTGATAGAGTATTTCTAGTTTCTGTATGACTTAGTTTTCTCTAGACACAAGCCCCTTTCTCTATACAGTATACATCCCTGCCCAGCAGCAGTTGTTGCTGCTGCCTTAACCTCTTTCCTGCCAGAGCTGGGGAGTCTCAATTTAGGTTTTATAAAATGTGGAGACTTCATGGATGCCCCTTTGTCATCCTGCTTTCCCATCATTTAATATAAGCAGACCTAAACTTTGAAGTTTATTATTTTTTTAATTGTTATTTGCAAGAGGGAAGGGCCATAGGAGAGATGGCTCAGTGGTTGCTGCTCTTTCAGAGGATCTGGGTTCAGTTTCCAACCAACCATTTGTCGTTCACAAGTATCTGTAATTTCAGCTCCAGGGAAATCTGATTCCCTCTTCTGGCTTCTGCAAGTAGGTAATACATGTATATGGTGCATAACATGCTTTCATATATAATTACATATGTTTAGGGAAGTACTCATACATATAAAAATAAAATAGAAATCTCTCTCTTTTTTTGTATTTTCAAGACAGGATTTCTCTGTAGCTTTGGAACCTGTCCTAGAACTCGCTCTGTAGACTAGGCTGGCCTTGAACTCACAGAATTCTACCTGTCTCTTCCTTCCGAATGCTGGAATTAAAGGCATGCAGCACCACTACCCGGCTGATGTATTTATTTTTATTTTCCTTGTATGGGTATTTTTGCCAGGTGGGTGCTGGGAAACAAGCCCATGTCTTCTCTAAGATCAGCAACAGCTCTTAACTGCTGAGCCACCTTTTCTGCCCCAGCTTCAAAGTTTTTAAGGGTAGTTTGCTGTGACTGTAGCCATGAGCCTTATAAGAAACCTTTCTTGCTGTAGGAGAGTGACTAAGAACCACCAAAATTTATATGTATCCAGGGACACATAGATGCTAGACTTAATGCACATATCCTTGTATGGTCTCCTTGATTGAAGTATTAAATATTTCATGCTGAGGTTTAGGTATTAGTTTTATATATGTACTCTTTGTCTTTTACTTTGGTGTTTTTCTCTTTAACTTTACAAGTTAGTATCTTTCTAGGTTTTTTTTTTTCTGACCTATATAAGGGATAACCATCAACATTTACTGTTCTCTGTTCATTTTTATGCCACTGTCATTTTCCCCAATGTCTTTTTGTCTTTTTTACTTGTGTCATCTGCAGAATGTCCTTTGACTCTTTGTCCAGTGCGGAATGTTTTACTCATGAGCCTTGCCAACTTTCCAAATCCCCATTATACTCTAATTAGCCATGCTTCTAAAAAGCATTCCTTGTTTTATGACTATCCATTATTTATTATGAGCACTTGTTAGCATGGGCTTATATCACTTAACATTTATCTAACACCCACTTCTCCCACACATGTAAAAACGATCACTTCTATATTTGAAGTGTCTGAGTAGAGTGCCATTTCAACATGTCCACTTAGTCCTAGTTTTCATGGCTATTGCTTAAATTCTTTACTTCCTCCATAACTGCAAATTAGGAGGTGGTGACGTGATCTGCCCCTTCAGCTACCCTATTGTGACAGAGAATGAAGGTTCTATTTTCACTAAGTTATGTTACTTATTTCTGATGCATAATTCCCAAGCAGCATCTGTTGTGTAGGCCTGCAAGTGGCTGTATGGAGAGTCTTATTTATGTATATGATTGATTTAATCCAGAGCCCCAGAACTTTGACTTCCTCATTTTATACTTAACATAGTTACCTATAGCTAATTATGTTCTCCAAATTGTAGCTTCATTTAAAAGTTCATGGAAGGCTGCAGAAATGGCTCAGAGATTAAGAGCACTGGCAGCTCTTCCCAAGGTCCAGAGTTCAATTCCCAGCACCTATATGGAGGCTCACAATCATCTCTAATGAGATCTGGTGCCCTCCTCTGGCATGCAGGCATACATGCAAGCAGAGTATTGCATAGTAAATAAATAAATAAATAAATAAATAAATAAATAAAATCTTTTTTTAAAAAGTACTCCAAGATGGTTTAGCAGGTAAAGGTGTTTATCTGTTTATCATTAAGCTTGATGACATGTGAGTTCATTTCTAGGAACCAATTCAGTGGAAGGAAAGAGAACCAACTACCTCAGGTTGTCTTCTGATATCCATATGTGTGTTGTGGCATAAACACACACAATAAATGTATTAAGTAAATTTATCCGGGCAATGGTGGCGCACGCCTGTAATCCCAGCACTCAGGAAGCAGAGGGAGGTGGATCTCTGTGAGTTCCGCAGCCTCCAAAGCTACAGAGAAACCTGTCTCAAAAACAAAACAACAACAGCAAAAATGTATTAAGTACATTTAATAAATATTTTAAAATGCTTTTGAGTTCATAAAGGCAAGCATCTCTGTTTCTTGTACAGGCACAGTCTGTGCATATCCTATTGAGTGTAGATTTAAATCTGATTTCTTCTTATCTATGTGAACTGTCAAGAAGAGTGTTACTATGCCACATGTGGTGTACACTGCTTTAATCCCAGCACTCAGGCAGAGGCAAGTAGATCTCTGCGAGTATGAGGCCAGCCCCATCTACAGAGTGAGTCCAGTAAATCCAGGGCTACACAGAGAAACCCTGTCTCGAAAAAACAAAAGAAAGAAAGATGCATTCTGCATAAGCATGGAGGAACCATGCTGATGTCTGAGTATTCCTCTCTCAAATGATTTATAACAGACTTGAAGATAATACTGCTTTGTTATTGGTACCCTTGAGTGTTTCCTTGTTTTTCTCTGAAGTTTATCAGTGACAATTCTTGGGTGGACCTGTCAATTATGCCGTCATATATCCCTAATTTACTGTCGGGTACAATTGAGCCATTTAATTGAATGTTTTTAGACCTGCTCAGTGGTAGGTTTGACGTCACTTGTGCTTCTCTAGTAATTAAAGCTATGTGACTTTAAGCAAATCATTTCTGTAACCCTCAGTTCTCTTTGTTATATTGGACTGTGGTAACCATCTGTCTGGTTGAGTTGTTGCATTGGCTCAGTGTGATGTTACTTGTGAGTTGTTTACTGTAATACCTGATCTACCAAAGACTCAATAAACACCAGGACTGATGAGTTTAGTTTTTCACACTGGAAACTAATAGATAAATTCCCTGAACCAACCTTGACTTACAGATCCTAACTTGGCTGTACCCACTGTGGCCTGTTTGCTTTTAGAGGACTCTACTCTTGGCCACACCCCTTCTCATAACCTAGTCCTTTCCCCATAGTTTTTACAGCATTTATTCTAAAAATTGCCTTAAATGCTTTTTTTGTTCTCATGGTTTGCTATTTTGCCATTATATAAAAATTCTAAAAACTTGGCCTTTTTTTTTTAAGTTGTAAGGTAGGTGGGTAGGTGAGTGAACTCATGCTTGAAAGAAAAAATCAGTAGCAATTCCTAGTTTACTCATGAGAAAACTGAAGCAAGGAGAGATTATGACTTTACAGGATAAATCATGGAACTGAGATTTGAACTAGGAGTAACAAAAGCATCTTTGATTCACACTCAGTACACAGTTTCAACTCTTTGAATTTGTAAAGCCATTACGCAAGTCCTCTTCTTTGATATTTTACAAGATTACACAAGTCTAATATTTTTGGTACCTTGTATATTGCCTAAAATACTTGCCTAAAACAAAAGACTTTTAACTAATACTAAAGGGAAAAAGTACATTTTTTAAAAATATACAAATGAACAGGAAATACATGTGTATAGGCCTTTCTGTTTCTCTTAGTTATCTCAGAAGGCCATTAAAAACAGGCAGGGATGCTGACAGTGGTGACATATGCTCTTTTAATCTCAGTGCTCATCAGGCATAAGCAGGTGAATCTCTTGAGTTAAAAGTCAGCCTGGTCAGCCGGGCGGTGGTGGCGCACGCCTTTAATCCCAGCACTCGGGAGGCAGAGGCAGGCGGATCTCTGTGAGTTCGAGGCCAGCCTGGTCTACAAGAGCTAGTTCCAGGACAGGCTCTAAAAAAGCTGCAGAGAAACCCTGTCTCGGAAAAAAAAAAAAAAAAAAAAAAAAAAGTCAGCCTGGTCAACATAGTGAGACGTGAGACTCAGGCCAGCCAAGGCTACATAGAGAGACCCTGTCTCAAAAAGAAAGGTAGGCCATAGGGTTCAGTGGTTAAGAGCACTGGATGTTTTTCCAGAGGACTTTAGTTCAATTTCTCAGTACTCACATGGTGCCTCACAATGCCAACACTCTCTTCTGGCCTCTGTGGACAATGTACACACATGGTAGACCAGCATACATGTAGGTAAAACACCTATACACATAAAATAATAATGAGTAATTTTTAAGGCAATCTAGAGGGACCAAGGGGATGGCTCTTGTTGGCAAGCCCGATGACCTGACTTTGATCCTTGGAGCCCTTGTTAAAGCCAAATGTAGTGGCACACTTCTAGCCTGAATTCTACTTTGGAACAGCAGGAACAAGTGACCCTGCCTTAAAACAAGGTGGAAGGCAAGAAGTGACTCTTTTGAAAGTTGTCCTCTGACCTACACACACACTCAAAATATTTTTTAAATTAAAAACAGAGCAAAAAAGACCCTCCCCCAACATCAAGAAATAGACAAGGGCTAGATGTGATGCATGCCTATAATCCTGGTACTTGGGAGGCTGAAGCAAGAGGATCACTTGTTGAAGGCCAGCCTGAGCTACATAGCAAGAACCTATCTTTAAAAAAAAATCCAGGAAATTTGGTTGCTTTAAAGGTCTAAGGAATAAATGCACAACTATAATACAGATAGTTATTTTTTACACAGATGATTTTTGCTTGGCTGTTGTTGTGTTTAGAAATGAAACAAGCCCTTAATAAGGAGCCTGGTGACTAATTAATCACAAATGTTACATCATTTCTTCTTTCTGTCTTGAAAAAGGACAAAGATGGCTGGCTTAGAGTTACAGAATGTGAATGTGTCTGTTCCTCTGCTGCCATCATTCTTTTTCTTGAATTAGAGTGATAAAGTCTGAAAATAGCTATGTGGGAGGTTGTTACTGAGCCAGGAGGCTTGTCTCTGAAGAACCCTCCTTTCTGTATTGTTCTGGGGTGGGACTGGAGGAAGCAGGGTTTCTCACACCCCAAGGTGCAGCTGTATCAACTACCACTTCCTTAAGGCCTACTGGACTTTCAGTAGATACCAGATCCAAGTGCTTCTATGATATTCCTCTGCCCACTTAACGAAATGAAACCCTGGAACTAAAGATTAACTGTTCCCTGTAGCAGTTCAGCAAAGTGTTAATGTTTAATGCTGTTTTTGACTATCACATGACTCCAGCTCTAGGTGTTCAACTAAGCCACTTTCACCCCTGCTGACTAGGAGTGATGCTAAGCTTGGTTCCTCTAGTTGTCACAGTCCTGCTGGCTGAGTCAGTGGATGACAGAGTTGCTAGGTCTTCTAGAGCCAGGCTCAGTGGATTCCCAGCACCGTGTTTCCGGAGAGAAAACCTGTAGTTTGTTAGCAGCCTTAGAGTCCTAAAGACTGCTCCCAAGGGCTCCTTGAGGTAGATGGCTGAAACTTTATAAAACTGTGATCCATTTACTACACTGTTGTTTGTGAAACACTCTCCCAAGTGCATAATTTTCAAATTTAAAACCCATGGGAGAGAACCAACATTATTGAACATTTTCCATGGACTTTTATATGTATTAGGCAATTTCACATGTTTAGTTAATTTAATCCTTGCAGCAACCTTGTAAAAGTAGGTACTGTAATCTCCATGGAGATAATTATCAGCATGTCCCAAATTAGGCTCTACATCCAGTCTTGGGTATGAGCAGAGACCCTGTCCCTCATCAAATTTCACTACACTTTCAGTTCTTGGTACCCCTCAGGCTCCTGTGTGTATGATCTGAGCCTCTTTGCTTTATATCCTTATTTTAATTCTATGGTTTTGATGTTCTTATCTTTTTAGTCCACTTCACTTAACTGTTGAGGCTTTTCTTGGACATAGAAAGTAGTGGTTATTGAAAAGTAGAATTCCAGCCTCTTGGAGTCCATTAGAACAGAGAAGTTAAAAGTGAGGATATGAATAAAACCCTTGGTGATAGGAGAAAAAAAAAGTTTTTGGAGTTATAAAATGTTGCCCCCCTTATTTACTTTGGGAAGGATAGTTCTTCATGCTATGAGTGTGATATAAATATTTACATTTTTAAACATTATTGAGAACTTACATTAAATGGGGATGATTCATTGTCATGCACATACTATGAAACCATCACTTTCAAAATCAAAACACTTTCTTGTTCTTACACATTGCTTTTATTATCTGCGGGTGGTGTGTGTATGTGTGTGTTACAGTGCGTGTGGAGGTCAAAGGACTTTCAGGAGTTGGTTATTTCCTTCAGCCTGTGGGACCTGCTGATCAGGTTTGGGTTATCAGGCTAGCACGTGCAGTATCTGCCTAGCCATCTGCTCACTCACAGACACTGGTTTTTAACTTTTGAGTGTAACTATGCAAGTCTCAGGTGATGAAAATCTTAACACTGAACCCCCACTCTTACGTGGAAGTGAGAGCGTAAAGGCACTCAGCGAGGACTTTCTTTATAAGGTTGTTGTTCAGCCTCAGGACTCCTGAAACACTAAAGTCTTATACCTAATGGCATATATTAAAGCTACTTTTATTGTTTGGCAACCAGGTTAGTTCATCTTTACAAATTTTTAGAGGCCTGTTTGTCTGTTTGTTTTGGTCTTTTTGAGACAGTCTCATGTAATCCAGACAGATCTTAGATTCAACATCTAAAGGGCTGGCCTGTCTCCACTTATCAAGGGCTAGGATTACAGAGGTAAACCATCATGCCTTGCTGGAATGAAAGCATCCAGAGAAAACAGTTGACCGGGGAAAATAAAACACCTTAACTAATCATCTAGATAAAATGTAAAAACATTCTCAGGAAATTATGTAAGTGATAACAACAAAGTGATGATTTGGCAGCCCTCTGCCTACCATGGGGAGCCTTCAGGGTTTCCTGGCTTGGCGAAATGATGCCTGCCCCTCAGGTATTTATCCTGATGGCCGTCTGTCTCTGCCAGCTCCTACAGTGACTTTGTGAGAGGAAAAAGAAAAGTCTGCAGTGGTTATTAGGTAGTAATGCAAGCGAGCCTGGCTGGAACTTCGGAAATAGTGAGGAATTGCTAAGTGAACTGAGTTTCAATGCCAGAGAATAGTGATTCAAACCTTCTATAAGTTTCTAATGTAGCCAGGCTAATTTTGCCAAGGTGGTAAATCCCCACAACTGTCAACTTTTGGAAAGGTGCCTTCCTCTTAAGCATAAATACACTGGCCTTCTGTAGGAACAGATAGTTGTGTGTGTGTGCATGTGCATATGTAGGTGGAGGCCTAAGGTGTGTCTGTGTTGAATGCCCACCAGTGGTCCCTTCTAGCTTCCTGGATTCTCTAGGAGCTCCAAGTCAAACACACAGCTAAAGATCTAACACTGAAGTTCACATAGGAGGGAGAACATGTGACCTTTGTCTTTCTGGGTGTGGGTCTAATATTTTTCAGTTCCATGCAGATCTACACTTCATATTTTATCTTTTCTTGTTTTTTTGGGGGTTTTTTTTTTGTTTGTTTTTTTTTTTTTTGGTTTTTTTTTTTTTTTTTTTTTTTTTTTTTTTTTTTTTTTTTTTTTTTTTTTTTTTTTTTTTTGGTTTTTCGAGACAGGGTTTCTCTATGGCTTTGGAACCTGTCCTGGAACTAGCTCTTGTAGACCAGGCTGGCCACAAACTCACAGAGATCCACCTGCCTCTGCCTCCTGAGTGCGGGATTAAAGGTGTGCCACCATTGCCCAGCTCGATTTTATCTTTCTTTGCAGTTTTATAGGTACCACACTTTCATTATCCATTCATCAACTGATGGACATCTAGGCTGATTCATGGTCCAATTCTTGGAAATAGAGCAGTGATGAAAATGGATGGGGATGTGTATCTCTTAGTAGGAAATGGACTCCTTTGGGTACATACCAAGCAATGGTCTGTCTGGGACCTGAGGAACCACTGAACTAATTTGCACAGTCAACCCAACTTTTTACATGGGTTCTGGGGATCAAAACTCAGGTCCTTGTGCTTGTGAAACAGGTACTTCACCAACTGGCCATCTTTTCAGCCCTGCACTGGGTTTCTTTAAGCAAACTTTTCCATCTTCCATTGCTTCATTTTTTTGTATTTAACTTCCAATTTTTGTAGACCAGACAGTGACAGAGTGACAGAATATGTTTGCAGCCTTAAAGCACTAAAGCTTCTTTCAGAGAACTTTTGGAGTGCTGTGGGGCTATTGCTGTCACCGCTGTAGGCTTTGACTCACTGGCAAATAGTGTCATGTTATTAGACTGCTTAGCACGCTAGCTTCTTATTTGTCATGGCTTTCATTTTCCTCTAAGTTCATTTATTCCATTTAACTATCTCATTAACATAATACTAAGCTGTGTGTTCTTATCTTTATGTTACAAATTTATTTCTTCAGGAATCCTATTACTGATTATGTCATTGTTGTTTACTAGCTGTGTAACCCTAAGCAAAACTTAATTCATCATCTGTTTCCCCATCTGTAAAATATGTATAGTAAGTAGTCTTACTTTCTGCTCTAGTTGTAAGGATTAAGTATGTGTGTGTAGTTACATATATAACATACTTAGGGATAGGACTGGTAAGCATTTGAAGCATTTTGTGTTTAGTGTATAGATTAAAATTGGCTGCGCAATGACAGCATGGTTGAACATGCTTCTGTGAAAGGGGGAAATCAGGGGCCCCACCCCATGCAAACATCTGTTGATTGCTGAGAGAAGGAGAGTTATAGAATTAGAACCTTCCCTATGATCAGCCCTGAAATCTATAATACAACACTAAAGGTTGAATTTATATATTTATGGGTAATTAAATGAAGGGGGAATATGGAAGGGGTAGGAAAGAGGAAATGATGTGATTATATTTTAATTGTCCTACTAAGAGCCAAGAAACTTAACTATACTATCTGTGGTTGGGTAACTGCCTTCCAGCTACATCCTGTGGTCGCAAAGTATAGATTTTGGACAAACATCTACATATTTCAAAATGATTAATTGAATGGTATTTTTCCATAAAATATATACTGATATATGCTGACCTTATTTTTCATTTAGAAGTAGATTATTTTAATGCCAAAATTGCGTCATAATTTTGCTAAAATTCTCTACCCTTCGGGACCCTGAGAGTACTGTTTCATGCTAAGCAATGATGGCACAGACCTTTAATCCCAGATCTCTGTGAGATTGAGACCAACCTGGTCTACAAAGTAAGTTCCTGAACAGACAGGGCTACACAGAGAAACTCTATCTGAAAAAATTAAAAACAACAACAACAAAAAAAACCAAACAAATAACAAACACAAAGAGCACTGTTTCATTCAACAACAAGAACAATAAACCAAATGTTTTTCAGTACCCTGTCATTTAATCTTTACAAATAGCTTTACTTACGCAGAAAGTAACATATGTGCTAATGCTTTAAAAGTGTATGTATTGGAGGTTAGTGCAGATTGGAGATTACTGCAGATTGGGGTTTATTGCAGATGGGGGTTAGTGCATATTGGAGATTATTGCAGATTAGAGGTTACTGCAGATTGGAGGTTGCTGTAGGTTAGGATTAGTGCAGATAAGGGGTTATTGCAGATTGGGAGTTACTGTTTTCTAAACTTGTCCCTTTCTGCTTCTTCAGTTAGTGCAGATCAGTCAGTCTCCCCAGCCTCGGTATTGTTTGAACTCTGGACTTCAGGCATTGTAGTGTGGCCCATTGTTTAATGAGTGGTGTGGTGTATGTAGCACATCTTTTCATCAGCTTGTCTTTCATCTGCTCATCTTCTTTTTTGGGAGAGTCTTACAAAGGTATTTTAACTTGCTTTTCTGGGTTTTTTGTTTGTATTTGTTGTTTTTACCCTGAAACAAGGTTTCTCTGTGTAGCCCTGACCATCCAGGAACCTTGTAGATAGGGCTGATTTGAAGTCAGAGATCCACCTGCATCTGTTTCCCAAGAGCTGGGATTAAAAGGTGGGCAGTGACATCAACACCTGTCAAGAGTTCTGTGTTTGTATAGCAGTCCTTTGTCAGATATGTCTTGAAATTTTTCTTGCAGTTTGTGTCTTTTTATTCTCTTGATAGTGTCTTTAGCAAAGTCTAAATTTCTAATTCTGATGATTGTACATTTGGTGACATACCTCACAGGTCATTGCCAAAGCAGCAGTGTTTAGATTTTCTTCTTTTGCCTTCTAGGAGTTTATAGTTTTGTGTTTTATATTTAAGTTTGTGTACACTTTTTTGGTGGTGGTAGGATGGGCTCATGTGTGCAATGACAAGGGTAAATTCTGTATTGAGATTAATTTTTTGATGTCTCATTAACCCGGCAGCCTTTGTTGGAAAGCCTGTCGCCTGTCTTTTCTATCCACTCTTCCTTTTGTTTCTTTTACACAGATCAGTTGATGGTGTTTGTGTGAGTTTTATTTCTGGAATTTCAACTGTTTTCATTCATTACGTTTATGTTTGAGTGTTGTTTCTTTTTTTAGGTTTTTTGAGATACCCTGGACAATACACACACACACACACACACACACACACACACACACACACACACATGTACGCACACATTCTAGTCTTAAATTATGGCAATCTTTCACTCTTCCAAGTGTTGGGACTACAGTATGAACTACCCTGCCCAATTGTATGCTATCTTGGTTACTATAAGATTAGCATAAGCCAGTCCTTGTAAGTTAATTTTTTACCTTATGTACAGTTTAGTTTGTCCAGTATCTAGAAAAAAACTCTGAAATTTTTATTGGAGTTGCATTAAAATTGGAAGAACTGGCTGGCATTCCAACAATATTTTCTCAGTGCATAGACTGTCTCAATTTAGTTCTTTGGTTTAACATTTTTTTTACTTTTTGAGACAGGGTTTCTCTGTAGCTTTGGAGCCTGTCCTGGAACTAGCTCTTGTAGACCAGGCTGGTCTCGAACTCACAAAGATCCACCTGCCTCTGCCTCCCGAGTGCTGGGATTAAAGGCGTGCGCCACCACCGCCCGGCTTTGGTTTAACATTTTGTCATTTTCTTATAGGTCTTACACATTTGTTGAGTTTAGCTCTACATGTTTCACTCTGGGTGTGCTAATACATGTGGTTTTGTAATGTCAGATACCACCTGTTGACTTCCATATATGGAACAGTGGTTTTTATGCATTAACCTTAGTGTGAATGCTTATTGCATCCGACATCATTTTTCTTTTTTTAAAAATATTTTATTATGTATACAATATTCTGTCTGTGTGTATGCCTGCAGGCCAGAAGAGGGCACCAGACCCCATTACAGATGGTTGTGAGCCACCATGTGGTTGCTGGGAATTGAACTCAGGACCTTTGGAAGAGCAGGCAATGCTCTTAACCTCTGAGCCATCTCTCCAGCCCCCGACATCATTTTCTTGATTCTTCAGATTTTCTGCATAGATAGTTGTATTAATTATAAGTAAAAACACTTCTTTCTTTCCCAATTTGTAGATATTTTCTTTGTGTTTTCGCAGTGGTAAGAGGTGCTGTCCTACCTAGTTCCTAATCTTAATGGGAAACTACACATTTGTTTCCTTTAAGTTTAGTGTTTTAGAGTTGTTTTTAAATTAGTCTTTATGAAGCAAAGGAATTATCCCTCTAATAGTATTGAGACTTTTTTTTTTTAAATTCTTTTGTAGCCTAAGCTGGCCTTGAACTCGTGATCCTCCCGCCTCTGCCTCCTTCAACAAATCCCACCGGTGTACGCCACCACAACCGGCATATTGAGAGTTTTTATTAGGAAAAAGTACTAGGTCTTGACAAATGGTTTTTCCTCATCTGATATGACTATATGATTTTTCTTGCTTACCCTGATGATGTAAATTAGTTAATATCTGAAGGTTGAATCAGTTTTGAAAACCTAGAATGAATTCTGCCTTGGAGAGTGTTATATAATTCTTTTTCTAGAGTGTTATATTTGATTTACCTAATATTTTTTCTTTCTTTAGCAGTAAGGTAATGTTTGCTCCATAGAATGCATTATGAAGTTTCTCTTCAGTCTTGTGAAAATAGAAGATTGTTATAATTTCTTACTTACATGTTCAGCAGAATTTACTGTTGAGCCCATCAGGAGTTGGTGCTTTTTGTTTTAAAAGGTTATTAGTTATTGATTCAGTTTTTATAGATAAGGCCTATTTGGATTATCTCTCTGTTCTTAAGCTTCGGTACATAATGTGTTTCAGAGAATTGGTCTGTTTCTTCTAGTAGATCAAATTTGTAGGCACGGGGTGTTCATAGTACCCTTACTATTCTTTTAATGGCGAGACGTGTAGCTACACCTGATGCAGTCCCTCAAGTATGGTTTCTTTTGTTCCCACTGCTACAAGCACTGGAGTTTTCCTCTTGATGTTTGCCCTGAGAAAGTGGAGATAACAATGATAAACCCAGCTCTGACAGGTCCTCTTAGCGTTGTCTCTGCACTTCCCTGTAACAGATGGAGGTGAGAGTGCTGTCTGGGTGTGAGACTGGTGGTGCCCTGTGAGCAGAAGCACACTCACTGACACTGTCCCTATCGCCCCTTCTCTGCAGGTGCGCTGACGGAGTGCTACGATGAGCTGGGGAACCGATACCAGCTGCCAGTCTATTGCTTGGCTCCACCAATCAACATGATAGAGGAAAAGAGTGACATAGAGACTCTGGATATCCCTGAGCCACCTCCCAATTCCGGACACGAGTCTCAGCTCCGTCTGCGCCTCTCCACAGGCAAAGACCTCAAGCTCGTGGTGCGCAGCACGGACACGGTATTCCACATGAAGAGGCGCTTACATGCTACAGAGGGGGTGGAGCCAGGCAGCCAGCGGTGGTTCTTCTCTGGCAGGCCTCTCACTGATAAGATGAAACTGGAGGAGCTGAAGATCCCAAAGGACTATGTGGTACAGGTTATCGTGAGCCAGCCTGTGCAAAACCCAACACCAGTGGAGAACTGAGCTGGGCTTGCCTGCGTCCCAGATCCCTTGGCTCCTTTTTATTATCATTTCCTACTCTATGACGTGAAATTTATTTTCACTGCTCTGAATTCCCTATGAATGGATTTAGTTCTGAGGAATTACCAGTGAAAAATTCCATCTGTGATGGAGACCAACAAAAATAATAAAACACACAGAGCCAGCCTCTGGAACTCCTGTAATTACAATTTCTAATTTGAGAGGCAGTTAAGAAATAGATAACCGTTTATTTTAAAACATTTATCAACTATGTAATGGCTGTATTTAAATAATTTGGAATGTACACAGACACCAGACCCATTAAGAACAGCACCAAGCACCTTTTGGATACAGAATTTTTAAAATGTATATGTCAAGTTATATTTCCAGAACATCAATAATTAATAACAGTTACAAAACTTAAACCTTTGTTTTTATTTTTGTTTTAGTAGAACCTAAAAGAGCAGAGGGGATTGTTTCTCTTCTGGGTTTGTATTCTTATTCCACCAGGAAGCAGTGGAGATTGGGAGTTTGTCAATGTTGCCTCCCCTCCCTGAAGTCATGCTCCGTTTCTGGAGCTGACTGACCCCATCTATATTTCTGGGCCATATAACATGGAAATGGAGTGTAGCTGCTTCCATTCCAGAATAAAAAGCAATCCTTTCTTCCTCACCTTGCAGAGGGTGGAAGTTAAATCTTCTCTGCCTGTTCCTGGGAAAACTGTGCCTCTTCTCAGCCTTGGAGAAAACTCCAACTCAAAATTTTCAAGTGTGAAGGTTTACTGGTGTCACTTAACTGATACTGGTGAGAACAAATGGTGGCACCTGGCGCTAGACCTGAGTGCTTTTCACTTCACTCTGATTCTCGTCATCGTGGGCAGCAGTGTTCTTCCTGCACCTTCCCACAAAGTGGTGAATCAACCACCTTATCTGCACATGAGGCTGAGGGACTGGAGCACAGTGAGCCAGCCTTACCTCCTGGAGAAGGCTGGAGAAAGCTACCAAGGGTTGTATTTAATCTGGAGCCTCTTAAAAGCCGATTCTACCAGGCATGGTTGTTGCATGCATTTAATCCCAAACTTGGGAGCAAAAGTAGGCAGATCTCAGAATTTGAGATTAATCTGGAATACAAAGCTAGTTCTAGACCAGCCAGAGCTGCATAATGAAACCCTGTCTTGGGGGGGCGGGGGGAAGGTTGATTCCATGAGCTAATGTGACCGCACTGTATCTTTGGAGTCTGAACTGTGTACAGTAGATGAAAGAGGGCGCTATGCTGTCTCAGTAGGGAAATGCCAAACCTTCAACATCTATTTGGATATAAACACCATGATTTATGTGACAAAATGAAACTGCTAAGGAGTTTAAAATGTAATGTTTAAAGTGGTGTTAAATTTCCTATAGCCTGTTTAAATATATCTATAATTGAACTTACATTTCTGAGAACTTTTAACCATTTCCCTAATTCTGTTCATAAGTTTAAAGTTTGTGACTGCACCTAATTTAGACTTGATGGGGATTGAGTCTAAATTTAGGAGAAGCACACAGCTTTAACAATGAGGAAGGTGCTCACATTCCTGTGTGGAGGCTCCAGGACATCGGAGTGCATCGGCCTACCATCAGAGGGTTGATTCATTTGCCACATTGAGTAACAGTATCTCAAAGTCCATCAACTGGAAAAGAGTGTTTTAAAAATTATTTTTCTAAAGGAAATTTGATGGTGTCATCAATAATCTATGTTTGGTAAAGGTCTTGTTTGTTTCTTGAGGGTTGACCTCTCTAAGAGTTTTTTATTTTAAAGGAACATATACTTTGAATAACGATCCTCCAGGCGTGTTTAACCTAGGTGAGAAAAAAAACATGGTGCTGGTAATTGTCAATAGATTGATGTAAGATTGGATCAATACTTGATGTGTATAATTTTAGTATGTAGGGGTTTTGTGCTTTTTTTAAAAAAAAAGTTCAACTTTTCTCTTTGTCTTTGCCTTTATTCTGAGTAGTTCCTTTTTTTGTTGTTACTTTTTTGTTGTTTGTTGTTGTTCTGTTTTGTTTTTTTCAAGGCAGGGTTTCTGTGTAGACCAGGCTGGCTTTGAACTCACAGAGATCCGCCTGCTTCTACCTCTCGTGGCGTGAGTTTCTAACCATTCCTCTATACAATGGCAGTCTCCCACATCCTATAGGGGAGTGGGAGACTTCTTCCTCTGAAACCGGTAATGAGATCATGACCACCAAACCTAAGATCTGCTGCACCACATACTGCAGGTTACCTAGAGGTGTGCGACTCAGGGAGGGTGACGCACAGTGGTGCTTGTGTGCTGTTGAGGTGATAAGACCAGCTGTGGTTGCACACACCTCTAATCCCAGCACTGGGAGGTAGAGGAGACTCAGTTGGAGGGCAGCTTGGTGTACCTAGTGAGTTCCCGTCTTCAACAACAACAAAATCTGTTCACCTTTATGTCCTCTGCGTTTCTTTGAAGGGCCTTTTGCATTCGGTGGGACACCAGCCTCTCCATTAGTTTTCTCTCGCTACTTCATTGTTATCTGGAGCTTCTGTGTGTGAAAAGAACAGAGCAGGCAATGGCCCCTTTTCCTGAAGATAACTTGGAAATTTTTATTCCTCTTTCTCCATGGTAGGGGGAAGGTAGCCCTCCTAGCAAATAGGCATCACTCAGTTGATTGGGTCCTGTGATGTATTTTACTTAGAAAAGGAATCCAGCTGATCACATCTTCAGAGATAGCTAGTGTCCTATGACTGTTTTGGGGGTCTCTTGTCATGTGGCCTGTTAGCCTGTCGTCTGTTTCTGTAGCGAGCCTGAGTGAGTCCATCAAAGGTTGAACATAGTTGAGTTGGCCTTGCCTAGCCTGAGGCTTGAGGCCTTGGAAGGTATGGAGATGTGAGCTCCAAGCCCTGGGTTAAGAGGTGACTACTTGCCCGGAGGTGGTAGTGGCGCACGCCTTTAATCCCAGCACTCGGGAGGCAGAGGCAGGCGGATCTCTGAGTTCGAGGCCAGCCTGGTCTATAAGAGCTCTAGAAGGACAGGCTCTAGAAACCACAGGGAAACCCTGTCTCGAAAAACAAACAAAAAACAAAAACAAGTGGTGACACCTTGCTCACTTAGTGCCTCTCACAGCTCCTTCCAGCTGACAGTAGTGTGGAGGAATCTGCCTGTGGCCCTGGTCTGAACCCTTCACAGCCAGTGTCTCCACCCATAGTCTACCTGTTTCTCCCCATCACCTGTGCCCTTAGAACACTTGTAGTAGGAACTGGCAGTACAATATGAAAACCACAGACTGGAAAGCTTTGACACACAGGATGGAACCCAGAACCTCACACATGTCATTCTCTTATTGTTGAATCACATACCAGGCCCTGTGTACTCTTAAATGTTTAAAACTAAATTGGGGGGGAGGGGCTGGAGAGATGACTCAGCAGTTGAAAGCACTTGTTCTTGCAGAGGACCCAGGTTTGATTCCCAGCTCACAACTCCATAACTCCAGTTTCAATGCCCTTTTCTGACCTCTGAAGGCAGCAGGCACCCACAAGGTGCTTACACATACACATAAGCAAAACACTCAGGCACTTGAAATAAATCTAAAAACACCCCAAAGCAAAGCAGGCTCAGATTGGTTAGTTTCTTACATGCCTAGTTCCAACACAGTATATAAGTTTACTAATTTGTTTGAATTTTGATTTTTACACAGAATCTCACTTACCAATTAAATAATTCTCAATGCCCTTCCAGTCCTCCCACCTCAGGCCATGGGTGCTGCAAAACTTGTGCTGCTGACCCACAGGAACCTCCAGTTGATGAAGATGCTTTAAAAAGGAATTCTAGCCGGGCGGTGGTGGCGCACGCCTTTAATCCCAGCACTCGGGAGGCAGAGGCAGGCGGATCTCTGTGAGTTCGAGGCCAGCCTGGTCTATAAGAGCTAGTTCCAGGACAGGCTCTAAAAAAGCTGCAGAGAAACCCTGTCTCGAAAAACAAAAAAAAGGAATTCTAAAATCTGATGGGATGTCAGGATAGCTCAGCAGGTACCTAGCCTAAGCGAGTTTGATCCCTAAAATAAGGTGAAGGATCAGCACCAACTACAAATTGTCCTCCGACCTCCACATGTGTGCTGTAACACACAGTGATGTTAAAAAATCCAATGTTCTTCCCAGCACTCGGGAGGCAGAGGCAGGCGGATCTCTGTGAGTTCGAGACCAGCCTGGTCTACAAGAGCTAGTTCCAGGACAGGCTCCAAAGCCACAGAGAAACCCTGTCTCGAAAAACCAAAAAAAAAAAAAAAAAAAAAAAAACAATGTTCTGTTCATTGTACCTTTATAGTGCCCTTGGACTCCCATGGGAGGAAGGACAGGTTAGTAGCTACCTGCTCTCTTTGGCTGTCCTCCCTGTTTAAGTAAAGAACTTGATACTGCGTCTGCTCCAAGAGTTATTTCCCTTTAGACAGCTCAAGAGCATCTCTAGGAGCAGAGACCTCTGGAGTGCCTTCCCAGAATCTAAAGCTGCTGTCTGACAAAAGCCACCTAGGCTATCTCAAAAGAGACCCGCACCTGTAAAGATGAGTTCAGTGGTGAGAGGACCTTTGTCTTGGCCTTTCTCTAGATGCCATTTTTTCACTTTGGAGTGCCTGCCTGCACACTGCATAGTGTCCCTGTCTGCCCGATGCAAACACTGTAGTAATCACAGACTTCTAAAGTTGGAAGGGCTTGGGGAGTGATGAGATTTGCTTGCAATTCCATCAAAGCAGTGCCTTTATCTCTATAGACTGGACTGAAGATGCAGGAGAGATGACTCAGCAGTTAAGAGCACTGACTGCTCTAGAGGACCTAGGTTCAATTCCCAGCACCCTCACGGCATCTTACAACCGTCTATAACTGCAGTTCCCAGGAACCTAACACCCATAGCAAAACAAAAAAAAAAAAAAATGCATATAAAAAAAAGGATTGAAGTGAAATGACCAGTTCTACCTGGGGTTTGGTTTTGCAGGTCCCATTCCCACTGTGTTATCGCACCATGGGGTGTATTTATGACTAGTTGCATTAATCGTGCTCAAAAGCTTGTTAGCCAAATCTCCCATTTGTTAATGATGTTTCACAATAATGGGTTTCATAATCCCCAGTCTGACTTGCAGATAAGGATCTTAGGTAAGCAGTATTCTTGTACATTGATTGAAGGGATTCTCGCCAGCTCTAGCAGGCCTTGCCCTTCCCCCCATTCCCTCTCCCTTGCTGTAAACCCTTAAATTACATTCCTAAAGCTAGCCACCAAGGTCTGTTCCCTTATTTGGTCACTTCTTCCTGAGGCTGACTACCAAAGTCCAGCTATCAAGGTATTGAATAAGTCTAGCAATCAAAAGCTCCCTTTGGCTGTCCTAACACACCCAATCAGAATTAAGTACCTCATTCTAATGCAGGATTTGCCCTTGTACCTTTACAAACCAGCCATCTGTCTATGTGCCATATCTGTCTCCTCTATCCAGAGGCAGTCCTTTGTCCCCTAGGAGAAATACCCCTTACCCCTCTCTCTTGTTCCCTTTCCCTTCTCCCTTGTCGTTTTTGTTTCTTATTCCCTGCCTTCTGTCCCTCTGGAGCAAATAAACCATGATTCTGTGCACTTGGTCTTGTGCAGATTCTAGTCTCTTCATTGGTGGCATAATATCAGTCATTTTGGGGACCCTCAGACCCACTGGTTGCCTTCAGATCAGTTAGAATCCTTAAATCTTGGGTATATGTGATAAATGATTTATATTTTTTTCAGTCTCCAACTGTGTCTCTCAGAAACTTACAATGAGAGATATAGTAATAAAAACATTAAACAGGAGGGATTTCTAAGCCAATTGAATTTGTTAGCTTAAAACTTAAAGAGAAGTCTGATGTAGCATGCCTGATTCCCACATCCAACACATAGGTGCTGAAGCAGGAGCATCACAGGTTGGAGGCCTGCCTGGGCTGGAGAGATGGCTCAGCAGTTAAAAGCACTGACTGCTCTTCCAGGGAATCCAGGTTCAGTTCTCAGCACCCACATGGCAGTTCACAACTATCTTTAACTCCAGGATCCAACACCCTCACAAGACATACATACAGGTAAACCACCAATAAAGTAAATTTTAAAAAAACTACCAAAATCCAGTGAGTTTAGACCCAGGCTGTGAGTACCAACATCCTGGTCCTACTACCTGTGTGATATGTTTGATTAAATTTCTTAATTTCTCTGGGACTCAGTTTCCTCTTTTGTAAACAAAATAGCCTTAACCTTTGACAGGATTAAAGGCATAAATTGTGTGTCTTAAATCACTGCCTCACCTGCACCAAGCACATGATTGTGATGACTTCCCAGACACAATGCAAGCCAATACAAAGCCCTCCAGCGGCTACACTGTTCTCGGGATTCCAGGGTGGACCTGAGTCTTTCTCAATGAGAGCTATTAAGCGCACGCGCACACACACACACACACATACACACACACAAATGTTCTGGCTTGACAGTTAATAAAAAAACAGCCAGAAACAGAATTATAAAAGACAAAATGCAAGATTAGTACATTTAGAGACTTTCCCAGAACTATGGACTTTGATGGATTAGGTCATTGTTTTCATTTTTGGCTGGTGGTGCTGCCTACTTTTGGAGTTTTACAGCCCATATGGTACTTCTATCATGGACTCAATTATGTTAAGGTCTGGGACCCTGTCACAGTTGCTACAATGATGATACAGTCCCTTTGGGTGTGGAGTTCACAAATCTCATGCCAAAGAATCTTTAGATCATTCAAGGTATTGATGTATTGATCTCTATATGGTCTCTACATAGCCCTGGCTGTCCTGGAAGTCATTATGTAGATGAGACTGCCTTCATGTTCACAGAGATCCTTCTGCCTCTGCCTTCCAAGTGCTGGGTGTGTGCCACTTTGCCTGGTTCATGAAAAGTTAAAATGGAAGTGGGCACATAATATTTTGTCCTAGTTAGTTTTCTAAGCATTTCACATGTTGGAGTAATTCGGGCTCTAAGGAACACACAGCCTGAACTGAAGACAGTGAACTCCTGCAGTCCCAGTTAACCCAAGGCTGAGGCAGGAGGATCATTTCATCCTACAAGTTGGAGATCAGCCTGGGTAATAGTGAGTCTCAATGAAGCATAGTCTCAAAGGAAAAGACAGCTTCCATATCCTTTAAAGTCAACTTACCTTGTCACCTTTGGCCCATGAGTCTGGCATCCAGGTGGGCTTAGCCTAGACAGGATCCAAGAGCACTGAGCTGTGGAATATCTCTGAGCACGGCCTGCTAAAAAGCAGAAGCAAAACTGGACCGCATGGATAGAATGGCTGCTCAGACAGAAGTGTAGCTCAGGTATAGAAACTGTTTTGAAAGCTGGGCGGTGGTGGCACACGCCTTTAATTCCAGCAGTTGGGAGACAGAGGCAGGTGGATCTCTGTGAGTTCAAGGCCAGACTAAGCTAGTTCCAGGACAGGCTTTAGAACTACAGCAAAACCCTATCTCAAGAAACGAAAAAAAAAAAAAGTTTTGATAGCTGGGCATAGTAGCACACACCTAGCCGGGCTGTGGTGGCACATAACCTCCCAGCACTTGGGATGCAGAAGCAGGCAGATCTCTGAGTTTGAGGCCAGCCTTGTCTACAGAGCAAGTTCCAGGACAGGGTCCAAAGCTACAAAGAAACTTTGTCTCAGAAAACAAAACAAAAAAGCAGAAACACATACCCTGTAATCCCAGCACTTGGAAGACGGAGGTAGGAGGATTAGAAGCTCAAAGTCATCTTCAACTATATAGTAAATTTGAGGCCAGCCTGGGCTACATGAGACACTGTCTCAAAAGACACTGGGTATGAATGGTGCAAACCTAAATTAAATCCTAGCACTCAGGAGGCAAGATCTCTGTGAGTTTGAGGCTAGCCTGGTCTACATAGCAGTTACAGGCCAGCTAGGTCTACACTGTGATACCCTGTCTCAATGAATAAATAAATAAATGAATGAACAATACAGACATACACAAAGATGTGTATTTTGGTGTTCTTCATTGTGGCCATGTTAATTAGTCACGCTCACTTCTGTATCAAAGGAGACTTCGACTCCTCTGGTTCAGCCCGGTCGAATACATCTTCTTTAGATGCTGGTAATACTTCTCTTTATCTTTCCCTTTCTCTCGCTCTCTCTCTTCCTCTCTCTGTTTCCTCCTTTTCTTCCTGTCAATGGATTTTTCAGTGCAGAAGATTGTGTAGAGCTTAAATTCCTTGTAATTAAGCAACTTTTATTAGGGGAAGAAGAGAAAAAATTATAAAGAAGTTTAGCAAGGTGGTAATCATGTGTTACACGGAGTCTTGGAAACTTAGAGGCATAGGAGTTAGTTACAGGCTGGTTAGTACCCAGGAACAGTGATGTCTGCTGCAGACCATCATGGGAACAGGGTCACCTTGTCACATTCCCATGTCATCCTCCCACTGTGGTCACCTGCTTTCCTTTACACAGGCATAAGTTGCCATCTTCCCTGGAGCTTTTTCAGGATTTTTTCTCACTTAGTTCTATCATAGAGTTTCTTCCTTTCTGCTTATTCAAATCTGTAAACACTTCTCTTGACCCCCATGTTATCCCCACCTTAGTCTGCCTCGATAGTTGTGTGTCTGTGCCACATGCTGTGACAGCTGGTCCTGTCTCTGCCAGGGCACTTGTCTCAGTTGTTTTCCCAGTCCCGGTCCGCTGCCAGCCTCCTCCACACCATCCCTACCAGTGGTACAGGATATGGCCCTCTGCCCCATGATTCTTAAATCTGCACTTACTCGGTCACCTGTGATGTCAAACTCATGGAAAACCTCCCGGAGTTCCTGCTTTTTAATATTGAAGAGAAATCTGTACATTTCAAAATCGGATCCATCTATTTTCAACTCGCCTTTCAAGTCGAGCAAGTCAAAAACTGGCCGGGAATGGCGGTACATGAACTGATCTTCCAGATGGCTCTATTTGGAAAGAAATGTGTAAGAATATTGGTGCTACCCTGCATGGTGTTACACTAAGATTTATATAGCGGGGGAGTGAAGAGACGACTCAAAGGTTAAGAGCATTGACCGCTCTTCCGGAGGTTCTGAGTTCAATTCCCAGCAACCACATGGTGGCTCACAACTGTCTATAATGAGATCCAGTGCCCTCTTCTGGCATGCAGGCACACATGTAGATAGAACATTATATACATAATAATCTTTTTTAAAAAAGATAAGCCGGGTGGTGGCAGCGCATGCCTTTAATCTCAGCACTCAGGAGGCAGAGGCAGGCAGATCTCCATGAGTTCGAGGCCAGCCTGGTCTACAAGAGTTAGTGCTAGGACAGGCTCCAAAGCTACACAGAGAAACCCTGTCTCGAAAAAAAAAAAAAAAAAAAAAATATATATATATATATATATATATATATATATAGTTACCAGCCATTCCCTAGAGAGCTCAAAGTAAAAAGCAAACTCCAAACTCGGGAAAGGACTGTGAAGATGAACAAGGCCCATAGGAGTCCCCATGTTCAAGGGAACCTTCTGTGGTGTCAGTTCTGCTTCACGAACAACCCTGGCTGCCACCGTGCGCTGATGATCTCGGGAAGCTTTGGCCTTGGTGTTCACACAAGGTCTGTTTCCTCAGCAGAAGCTAGCAAATGCATGACTAGTGTTCCATGGCGAGGGTATGGCCCAGAGAACAACGCCCCCTTCCCTTTCTTTTGGCCTCCACAGAAAAGTCTCTGAACCCAAGGATCAGGGCAAGAATGAGTGAGGTACTTGGGATGGAGGACGGGCAGGCCAAGAAAGGTGGGCATGTGGGCAGGGGCAACGTTTTCCTGACAAGGAGAGGCAACGTGGGAGGACTGGAGATGGACTGAGAGAAGCTGGGGTGGCACTAGAATGCCCAGGTTGATTCGGGAACCACAAATGAAGTTCACACTTATTTCCCATCCATCCATGTGTAGTGACAGAAGAGTGTCCCTCGTGCTCTCACTTCAGTGTCACTTTAACAAGACTGGGAACAGCAGCCCTCTCCTCCCCACCCCCAGCCCTGGTACCCACCTGATGCGACAGCACTATGCAAACCAACACATAGAACTGGTCAAAACCAATCTCTCCCATAGCCGTCCAGTCCAGCATGTCGAATATCTTCCTGATATGTGTGATTTTCATGTTAGTCACGTGGTGGAGGAAATGGAAGAATAGCACATCTGGGGGAGAGAGGACCAGATGGGTTGTTCTAGAACAGTCCCAAAATGCTAAACCGAGAGCCACATAAAAAAAATGCAGAAGTGGGGGGCTGGAGAGATGGCTCAGAGGTTAAGAGCACTGACTGCTCTTCCAGAGGTCGTGCGTTCAATTCCCAGCAACCACATGGTGGCTCACAACCATCTGTAATGAGATCTGGTGCCCTCTTCTGGCATGCAAGCATACAGGGGAGGAATGTTGTATACATAATAAATAAATGAATTTTTAAAAAAATGCAGACGTGCCAGAAGCGTACAGTGCTGGAAGGAGAATGGCAACATTTTGTTTCTGGCTTCACACTGAACCTTCCACAATTCCACAAGGATTTAATTGCCCTTGCTGTGGAGACGCAGAGTGCCAAGTCATGGAAGCTGCATGACCATTTGTCATCCACGCCCAGACAATATGGTGGTCAGTGCTTGGCTCCTGACCCCAGTTACGGACGATTTTGCACACACTGCCAGTGACCGACAAGCTGCTGATGAAGAGGTGCTCTTTGTTTGAGGAAGGACAGCTTCATTTTTGCTGTGTTAAAGATGTTGGGCAGGAGAGATGGCTCAGAGGTTAAGAGCACTGGTTGCTCTTCCAGAGGTCCTGAGTTCAATTTCCAGCAACCTCACGGTGGCTCACAACCAACTGTAATGAGATCCGGTGCCCTCTCTGGCCTGCAGGCAAACGTGCAAGCAGAACACTGTGTACATAATAAATAAATAAAATTTAAAAAAGGAATGTTAACACGTGGGTGGGAGAGATGGCTGTCAATAAAGACATTTTTCATGTAAGCCTGGAGACCTGAGTTTGATCTCCAGAACTTATATAAAAGTATAAGGAGAGAATGAACTCCCCAGAGTTGCCCTTTGCACATGTGCGCACACACACACACACACACACACACACACATACACATCATGCACATATAGATACACACATAAAATATTTTTTCAAAGATCCCGCTGTTCTCCTCAGCCTTTCCCATGATTCCTTTCATCAGAATGGTTAGTTTAAAAATCATCCCTCTCCTATGAGAGTCCCTAGAATTTTCATGCTTACTTGGAACAAAGGCTTTCTGACTGTGGAGGAAGGGAGCCTTCTCCATGTGGAGCACTTCTTGAATGCGACATCTCAGCAAACCCTGAGACCCCGACAGGAAAGTGGTAGCCCACCCCCACGGCCAGCACATTAGCTCCTTAGTGATCTCGTCAAACTGCAGCTCCTGTTCTGGGGAATGTGGCCTAGGACAGACTCCACATTGTTCCCAGCTCTGGTGTGATATGGCTGCTGCTGGTCTGTGGTCACTTTTGGGTGGCAGGGTTGGGGCTCATATGTGGGCCAACCTGATGGCAGCTGTGCACTTATTACTATGAAGCCACATCTATTGTGCATTCGTTAACACATATTCAAGCAGAAACATCCAGGGAAAGTACTGTAACTTAAAGAACAGGAAGGTTCTTGTCAGCCCACTTACCAGCCATTACAGCCAGTGTAAGGCGGGAGCAGCACAGTGATGGCTTGTGACCTGGGAATGTAAATCAAATAAGCCCTTTTCTCTTTCCAGTTGAAAGATAGCCTATTGGTACCATGAATGGCAGACACAGGAGCACACACCTGCACCCACATTTATTTCTGTTTTTTCTTTTATAATGTGTCTGCAGTTGCATTTCTGTTATTTCGGTTGTTCCAGAAGCAAAATTGAAATTTTACATGACAATTGAGCATGACAGTAGTGGCACACACCTTTAATCCCAGAACTTTAGAGTCAGAGGCAGGCAGATCTCTGAGTGTGAGGCCAGCCTGGTCTACCAATCCAGTTTCGGGACAGCCAAGGACACAGAGAAACCCTGTCTCAAAAAATAAATAAATAACAAAATAAAGGAGAGGAAAAAAGGGGGGGAGAAAGGAAGGATGAAAGGAAGAAAAAGATCTAGCTATGGGATTTTCAAGTGTGTTTTCCCCTCTATTGTTTGGTTGGTTGGTTTTGTTTTGCTGTTGATATGGGATCTCACTGATGGCCGGCCTAGAATTCTATGGAGAAGACCACGTTGGACTCCGATATGCAGCCATCCTGCCCACCAGCTTCCCCTTTGCCTCTAGATTACCAAAACTATTTCCAGATTTGGGTGCGGCAGCTCATGCCAGTAATCTCCACACTCCTGAGACTGAGGCAGAAGGATCGCTGCCAGTGCAAACCCAGCTTGTTCTACTGAGTCAGACTCTGTCTCAAAACACAAACGGGCTGGAAAGATGGATCAGAAGTTAAGAGCACTGACTATTCTTTCAGAGGATCCAAGTTCAATTCCCAGCACCCACATGGTGGCTCACAATTGTTATAACTTCAGTTCCAGAGGGTCTGATATTCTTTTTTGGTGTCCATGGGTACCAGGCATACATGCAGCCAAACATACACATAAAATATTGTTTTAATTATTTTTATTTTATGTGCATTGGTGTTTTGCCTGCATGTATGTCTGTATGAGGATGTCAGATTTTGGAGTTACAGACAGGTCTGAACTGTCATGTGAGTGCTGGAAATTGAATTCAGGTCTTCTGGAAGAACAGTCAATACCCTTAACCACTAAGCTATCTGTCCAACCCCAACACATAAAATTTTTGAAAATGTTTTAATAAAAAAAACTATCTCTGGGCTCCACTGAGTATATAAAACACTTGGTGGGGCTGGAGAGATGGCTCAGAGATTAAGAGCACTGGCTGCTCTTTCAGAGGTCTCGAGTTCAATTCCCAGAAACCACATAGTGGCTCACACCATCTGTAATGAGATCTGGTGCCCTCTTCTGGTATGCAGGCAAACACGCAGACAGAATATTGTATACATAATAAATAAATAAATTTTTTAAAAAAGCAAAAACACTTCATCAATATGATTTGGAATCCCAGCAGGAAGCAGCCAGGAGCACAATGAGCCTGGGGACACAATGTCGGCTTTGGTCTGTTGACCACTTGGTGGACCCTTCTGTGTGCTCCACCAGGTGTGAACACTCGGAGCAATATCCTATATCCACACAGTGATGGCAGAGTGTCCTGCGGGACATTGTAGCTATGGGATCAATGCTGTCTTGCAGCAAGATGACTCTGGTCGGTCACCCAGGTACCCGAGGCTTACAGTTCTTCTCCCAGGAAGCAAGCCATCAGGCTGTACCGTCCCCCTTTCAGGTCACCGTCCCTACCCTTGATGATCAGAAAGCAGGCTCGGACCTCCCAGTACTGTGTCGTGGTGGGGAGGGGGTTATTTGGTTACTAGAGAGATGAGACTCTTTTCCACGAATGTCCCAGGGAGGCTGTGTGGCTTAGCTTTCTGAGGGACAGCTTGGTGCCCTGCAGCTGTCTTATCTGGGCCAGGGAGGACCGGTATTGCATTTCATGCTAATCTGCATGCACAGAGGAAAGCACGGCACCACACTGTGTAGAAAAGAAGGGTCTTCAGGTCGCTGTTTGCTTTCATTCTTTTCGGTGCTGGGACCTAAGTCCATGCTAAAAATGTCTACTACTGAGCTACAGACTCTCCCCCTCCCCAATACTGTTCATTTGTTTTTGTTTTTGTTTTTTACTGACAGGGTTTCTCTGTGTTGCTTTGGAGCAAGTCCTGGAACTAGCTCTTGTAGACCAGGCTGGCCTCGAACTCACAGAGATTCTCCTGCCTCTGCCTCCCGAGTGCTGGGATTAAAGGCGTGCGCCACCACCACCCAGTTGTTCATTTGTTTTTTAAGACAAGAATTTAAGTGCACACCTTTAACCTCAGCATTCAGGAGGTAGAGGTAGAAGGGTCGCTGTGAGTGCCAAGCTAGGCAAGGATACATAGTGAGACATGTCTCAAAAACAAAACAAACAAACAAACAAAAAGTGTTCTTACTCCACTGTGATATTTTCCTTGTGACATTTTCCTCTGTGAGGTGACAGCAATGGTTGGATTTGTTGAAAGTCTTATTTATAGTGAGGCTTAAAAAGAACCCAGGCTGTTTCACCTGGACTTCTGTTAGCGTGTGGTCTCGGTAACAGAGCTAATGGACATTTTTGGTAACTCACAAACATAGACACAGACAACCCTGCTTAAAACCAGTGAGTCTCAAAACACAACAAAATGACCTGAATGTGGGAGAGGA
Source organism: Arvicola amphibius (assembly GCF_903992535.2). Classification (NCBI taxonomy): domain Eukaryota; kingdom Metazoa; phylum Chordata; class Mammalia; order Rodentia; family Cricetidae; genus Arvicola; species Arvicola amphibius. The sequence continues at coordinate 87,296,346 of NC_052050.1, read as the reverse complement.
CCCTGTGGGGAGGAGGGGGATGACGGGGGTGGAGAGGACCCTGTGGGGAGGAGGGGGATGATGGGGGGTGGAAGAGGACCCTGTGGGGAGGAGGGGGATGACGGGGGTGGAGAGGACCCTGTGGGGAGGAGGGGGATGACGGGGGTGGAGAGGACCCTGTGGGAGGAGAGGGGTTGACAGGTGGGAGAGGACCCTGTGGGAGGAGGGGGATGACGGGGGTGGAAGAGGACCCTGTGGGGAGGAGAGGGGTTGACGGTTGGGAGAGGACCCTGTGGGAGGAGGGGGATGACGAGTGGGAGAGACATGAGAAGGTAGAAGAAGGAACTGAGCCTCAAGTAGGAGACAACATGCTCATCAAACCACCAAGGAATTGTGGGTAGAGCCCAGCCTGACCCCAGAACCTGTGGTTTCATCCTCTGCACTGAACTGCCATCAGTCTCAGCTGTTGGCAGGTTCTCTCCGGGCATCCTTGACAAGATGAAATAAATGTTAAGGAGATCGTTTTGGGTTCTGTGTGGGAAAGAACTGACCATTCAAAGTGTTCCTTCGGTGTGCGTCCAGAAGGTGAAAATACTCCATCAAGGCCTTCACATTTCTCAAAGACAACAAGCAGTAGATTTTGTCCAGGTAAAGGTACCACAGAAAAGACCCTTGCTTCACTTTCATCTCGGCAGCTTTCAGCCAGAGGGAAGCTCCGGCCACCTAACGCGGAACGGAGAGTTCTGCCTCAGAACTAGAATGTTGGACAGCGTTCCTGAGATGACCCAGCAGGCCTAGAGGAGACAATGGGAGGGAATGAAATGGCTTCTCACAGTTCTCTGCCTTTGACGTGGGTGTTTCCTGGCTGACCTCTAGGGGCCACAGAGCCCAGGGCCAAAGCGGCTCCCAGAGCCACCCTGGACAATATGTGCATGTTAGGAAAGAAAATGGAAGTGCATACAGAGTACTGAAAGAGCCTCGAACAAGTATACTCATATAAAGCCAAAGGGAAGGGATTTGTGTCCACATAAATGTTTAGGTTATATAATATACATATATATGTATATGTATAGTGGTATACTTGTCATACATACACACACATATATGTGTATGAGTGTGTATATATATATATATTATATGGAGAGAGAGACTGTCTTTACTATCAACATCCTAGCCCACCTGGTGTTCACTATGTAGATCAGGATGACCTTGAACTCACAAGATCTGCTTGCCTCTGCCACCCAAAAGTTGGGATTAAAGGCACATACCGCCACTGCCTAGCTAAGGAGTTTTTGTTTGCTTGCTTGTTGTTTTCTGTTTTTCAAAGACAAGGTTTCTCTGTGTAGCTTTGACTGTCCTGGAATTCGCTCTGTAGACTAGGCTGGCCTCGAAATCACAGATCCACCCACCTCTGCCTCTGCCTCTCGGGTGCTGGGATTAAAGACCTGTGCCACCACCACTCAGCTATCTTTTGGTTTTTGAGACAGGGTCTTGCTGTGCCTCAGGCTGCCTGGAGCTCACTGTGTGGCTCAGGCTTTGCTTCCTGGATGCTGGGATTACAGGAGAGCACCATCACGACTGTTGTTGTCTGTGGATGGGCATATTCATAAGGAAACACAGACTCAAAGATATAGGTGCAATTGTGTGATGTTAAGACTTAGTGAAGAAGCCGGGCGGAGGTGTCGCACGCCTTTAATCCCAGCACTCGGGAGGCAGAGGCAGGCGGATCTCTGTGAGTTCGAGACCAGCCTGGTCTACAAGAGCTAGCTCCAGGACAGGCTCTAAAGCTGCAGAGAAACCCTGTCTCGAAAAACAACAAAAAACAAACAAACAAAAGACTTAGTGAAGAACAGAAACTCATTTGTAGGGAGTGTGGCTGGAGGACAGAGAGGATTACCAGATGGTTTTAAGGGATCGGTTGAGTAGATTCTCAGCTTTTATCCCTTTAAACATCCTATTAAAGCTTTTATCCTTCCCTTCAAAGATGGGGGAGGGACCCGCTGAGCGAAGTTCAACAAAGCGACATATTTTGAGGTCATATATCCTGAGCGCCATCATTTCCATGCAGACTCTAACACCACATGTTTGTGTCAGCTTTATTAATAGTAACCAGATGGGTAGAACCCAACACCCACTGTCCCTCATAATTGAATGTATTTATGACGATGGTCTATCCATACAGTGCAATACTACCCGACAATGAAGATGAATGAGCCATGAATACAACCAACACGATGAATCTCGGAAACATGCTGAGTTCAAAGAATCTAAACCCAGGTCAGTGTGTGGTCAGTGTATGAGGCACTTGCCTGGCACGCACGAGGGCCTGGGTTTAATCTCCACCACTGGAATAAAAGTTTGAAAGGCGTGGGATGAGAATTGCCTAAAGAGGCAATGGAGATGTTCTTTGCCCGGACTGTGACAGCCTTACAGTTGCCTTTATATTTAATGTAGATTAAATCTCAATAAACTTTATTCTTGTTCTTCTTTTGTTTGTTGTTTCTCTTGAAGACAAGGTTTCTTTGTGTAACAGCTCTGGCTGTCCTGGAACTCAGTCTGTAGATCAGGCTGACCTCGAACTCACGGATATCTGCCTGCCTCTGCCTCCCATGTGCTGGGATTAAAGGCATGCGACACCTCCACCCGGCTTTGTTGTTATTTTGGTTTGGTTTGGTTTTTGGCTTTTTAAGATAGGGTTTCGCTGTTTAGCTTTGGAGCCTGTCCTGGCACTTGATCTGTAGACCAGGATAGCCTCAGACTCACAGAGATCCTCCTAAATGCTGGGATTAAGGGACAGCACCACCATGTCTGGCCTAAATTGATGTTTTGAGTGCTTTGCCTGCATGTGTGCCTAGAAAGGCCAGAAGAGGGTGTCATCACATGGAACAGGAGTACCAGATGCCTTCATTGCTGTGTGGGTGCTGGGAATTGAACCTGGGTCTTCTGGAAGAGCAGTCAGCGTTATTAACCTCTGAGCCATCTCTCCAGTCCCTTAAGTTGATTTTTTTCCAAGTTAAAAAATATAGGCCACTTGGTGGTATAGTTCTGTCAGAGATATTTCCTATGTACAAGGTCCAGGGCTTAGTCCTCCGTGGCAGGGAAATACCCACACATGAAGATAAAAGCAGATTTCATTTTATCAATATTATTCATACTTGCCCCACAAAAGATACCAGGAGCAAAGTTAGCATATGGATGAAAGGTTGAGAGGAAACATTTTCAAGATCTAAACCCAACAAGATAGTATTTTAAAAAATTCAGGTACAATGAGATGGCCCAGTGGGGCCTGGGGGCGGGGGCTGAGGACCTGAGTTAATCCTCAGGACCCACATGGTGGAAGGAGAGAACTAACTCATATATATATATGGAGAGATGGTTCAGTGGTTAAAAGCTTTGCCTGCTCTTCCAAAGGTCCTGAGTTCAACTCCCAGCAACTACATGGTGGCTCACAACCATCTGTAGTGAGATTTGGTGCCCTCTTCTGGCCTGCAGGGTTACATGCAGGCAGAATACTGTATATATAATAAATAAATAAAACTTAAAAAAGGAATGCCTTTTAAAAATCTATTTTTATTTTCCCAATAATTTATTTATTTTTATTTTATTTGCATTGGTGTCTTTACCTGCGTGTATGTCTGTGTGAGGGTGTCAGATCTTGGAGTTACAGACAGCTGTTAGCTGCCATGTGGGTGCTGGGAACTTACCTGGGTCCTCTGGAAGAGTAGTCAGCGCTCTTAACTGCAGAGACATCTCTCCAGCCCTGAGAACCAACTCTTTTTTTTTTAAATATTTATTTATTTATTTATTTATTATGTATACAATATTCTGTCTGTGTGTATGCCTGCACGGCAGAAGAGGGCACCAGACCCCATTACAGATGGTTGTGAGCCACCATGTGGTTGCTGGGAATTGAACTCAGGACCTTTGGAAGAGCAGGCAATGCTCTTAACCTCTGAGCCATCTCTCCAGCCCCCGAGAACCAACTCTTGAAAGTGTCCTCTGGCCTCCACATATGTATACATACCCTTGCCCACTCTCACATATACACATGCTTGCATGCACACACATCATCACGAATGCACACACAAATAAATAATAAAATTCCTAGAACAAAAAAGATAGGAAATCTGATTTTTTATAAAATGTGTAGAGTGGAGCATGGTGGCACACACCTTTAATCCCAGCAGTTTTGAGGTAGAGGCAGGCAGATCTCTTGAGTATGAGGTCAGCCTGGTCTACAAAGTGAGTTCCAGAACAGTCAGGGTTGTCTCACAGAGGAACCCTTTCTCAAAAACGAACAAACAAAACTCTGCAAAACTCAGACTCATTAATTGAGATAAACACATTGAAGCACTATTTATCAAACTTATCAGGAATCAATAATTTCTATTTTAAGTTGTTCCAGAAAGTAGGGTGGGGGAAGGGCACAACCCTCCATCTCTCTTCATTCATCACTAGGTCACTGTGCGGCCCCTTAGCCAGAGACAGATGAAGAAGGGAAGGAAACCCTATTTAACATAAGTTTCAAAGTAACTTGGCTCTCCTGAGCCTCCTTTTTATTGCTTCGTTTTTTATATATAATTTACATACCCCGCCCCAACACCTTACAAAAACAAAAGTCACTCTAGTGACGTGGGACAAGTTTCCTGAGTTGCGGAACTGTCACCGTAGTTCTGTTTCCGGTCATTTTCATCACCCCTGTGAGATTCTGCATGGCTCTTTCCAGCCAGTCCACGTCTGGAAAGCCAACCCTCCTTAACCGGCTTTCCACAGCTTTGCCTTTTCTGGTGCGGTCATATAAATGCGGTCATAGCTCATGCAGTCCTTTGGGTCTGGTTTCCTTCAAGTGTCATGACGTTTTTTTGAGAGGACCGTTCTATTTTTATTCTCACTTTGTTTTCTTCTGGAACTCCCGGGACTGGTCAGCGCGTTCTGACCCTCTACCTACCCGGTATAGCTTGCACAGACTTCAGCGGGTCCCATTGAACCCAGTGACACAGACCTGCCCTTTGGCTCGTTCACAGGCTGACTTAAAGAGAGCAATTTTGCGTGACATTTCCTTCTTTTGATGATAAAATTTCCTCGCACTCATTCAGTGGCGGGAATAATCGGAATTGGGGCAGCCTTTATTCAGGGCGCCCTTTGCACTAATCCTTGAGGCATCGGATTCACTCTCCAGCCGACTTTCCTAATGGGAAACTACACTCGGTGCTTGTGCGCGGCTCCAGGGATATTTTCGAACAGAGTCCCGAGGAAAGGGAGTGGCAATCTAAAGGCTTTCTCGAGGTGAGGGTACCCAAGGGTCAGACTCACTTGTTCGGGGGAGTGGGGGAGGGTCACCATCACAGGCCTTGCGGCTCTTCAGCCCGCAGAACTGCTCTAGAACCCACGTCCTGATACCAGGGAAAGGTGCTGTGCAATCTGCCGGTTGCCAGCAGATAAGGTAGAGCGACGAGGGTCCCGCCGCCAGGATGGAGGACGGTTCCCGAGATGTCTCCGGTTTTATCTCTAATGGGCTTTTTTTTAATTGGTAAAAGAACTAGAAAGTTTTACTTAATAAGGAATATATCTGCTAACCTACCACGAAGCCTAATAGGTCCTAAAGGGACTCTTATGTTTCTTGTCCTGAGTCCTGGCCCAAAGTGGCTGGCGGGGGCAGGAAAAAAACTGGATTGGGGGGCGCGCAGCCGCGGGGCTCTGACTTCTGCGCGCTTGGAGGCAGCACCGCTCTTGAGACCCACGTAGGAAGCGGGGTGAAGGGACCCTGGGACTTGCGTGAACCCTGGGGCGAGGAGCACCAAGGACAGGCGTGAACCCCGGGGCGAAGGGCGCAGGCGTCCCGCGCGGGAAAGGGGCGAGCCAGTCCGCTGTTGGCACATTCTGCTCGCTGATGCACCAGCTTGGCACCGACGACGACGATAGCAGGACACCAGCCGAACCCCGAAGGTTTCGGGTTCCGGGAGGCACTGCGGGCCCGCGGGCCGGCCATCCGGCGGACTACAGTCTCCAGAGTGCCCCGCGGCGCGGGCGGAACCGGGAGCTCCCGCAGCCAATTGAGGGGTCTCGGGGCGCCGCGGAGCAGGTGGAGCCGGCGGGGACTGGCGTGCGCGCGGGTGCCGGGCGTCCTGCGGGCGGGTCCAGGAGGGGGCGGGGCGCAGCGGGGCGGGGCGGGCCGCGGTTCCGGCAGCTCCCGGCAGCGGTGGACGCACTCGGCCGGCTCTGCGCTGTGGGGAGGGCGGCTCTGCGAAGCCGCAAGTTCTCCGGTCGCGCTCCGGACCCAGCATGGCTTTCGCCAATTTCCGCCGCATCTTGCGCTTATCCACCTTCGAGAAGAGAAAGTCCCGTGAATATGAGCACGTCCGCCGGGACCTGGACCCCAACGACGTGTGGGAGATTGTGGGCGAGCTGGGCGATGGCGCCTTCGGCAAAGTCTACAAGGTGAGGGTCCCGTTGGCTGCGCCTGCCGGGTCCTGAGAGCCCCTGACCCCCGCGCAGCTGCTTTTGAGCACTTCCTGTGTGCCCCGCACTGGACACAAAGGGACGTTTGTAGGACCTCAGCATCCCAGGGGGGCTACCCGAGGCGCCCCCGGGAACACGGTGATGGTGATACATCTTTTAAAGCGGGACTATACCGATGTTATGGGACAGTTAAGGCTCAGGGCTGTACCTGGAAGGGTTGGGAGTTAGGGACACTCCTGAAGATGAGCCTAAAGACAAGGCACTCAGGGTGGACAGAGGGACCTTGGAGTGAGCGAGGACAGGCTGCGGCTGGAGGGCTCAACGGAAGGCGAGGACAGGGTCCTGTGACTGCAGCTGCAGGGCACAGATTTGGCTTCTGGACGCCTGAGTCACCGGAGGCTCCCTGTCTGCAGTTACCTCTCCCCTGGAGGAAGACAGGGCAGAGGCTGTGCGGAGGAGTGGGTGGGGCAGGGATGATTCCATTTAGACACGTGTGCAGAGGACAGCTCCTGGGGTTTGGTCCTTTGAGCAAGTTCTGAGTGCCTGGGTTGTTGTTTAAGGTACCTAACTAGTCCATCTTGATTCCACCCTTTTTCATTTCCTTCAGGAAAAAGCCCCCCCATCCCCCATGATGGAGTCTTGTTATGTTTCTCAGGCTGGTCTCCCAACTTGAGGTCAGCGTGCCTCCGTCTCTGGAGTAGCTTGTTCTGTAGGCTTGGCCACTGCAGGCTGGCATCCCCTACTTTTATTGGGAGAGTCCCATAGTCCAGCTGCTGTTAGCTGCCCACCTAAGCTGTAAGTCACTGTCCTTGGAGCTTCTGTAGTTAGAGGGCTCACTGACCCTAGGATTGCCCTTTCAGGATGCTGAACTCCAGAAAGGGCTTCTCCAGCTCCCCAAATTGAGGCTTTCTCACTTTGACTTGAAATTGGTTGGCTAGAGCCTCACTGCAGATGTCTGCTCCCTGGGAGAGGTGCATTAGCATCATTAGAGGCTCTTTAGAAGCTAAGACTCTGCAGCTGGGTGTGGTGGCACACATCTTTAATCACAGAAGAGGCAGGCAGATCGCTGAGTTTGCGGACAGCCTGGTCTACAGAGGGAGTTTCAGGACAGCCAGGGCTACACAGAGAAACCCTGTCTCGAGAAAACAAAAACAAAACAAAAAGAAAGAAACCAAGACTCTCAGGCCTCAGCACATCCGAGTGTCCCAGAGGCTTGGAGCAGTGGCAGTTGGGAGGCCAGTCAGACCCATGGAGACCTCCTCTCTGAACTGCACTTCCTGTCAGAGCTGAGGAACCCCCACTAGAGCAAAGTTCCCTGGTGGGAGAGTCAGGCAGAGGTCATCTGGCATTCCAGCTGAATGAATTTGCTGCCCTTTGGCTGAGGGATTTGTCCTTGTTTGAGGGTTACCAGGCCATCCCACCCTTACCTCTGTGCTCACTGTTCTCTCTTCTGCTACATTGTGGCTTCCTAGTGGCATTAGGAAATGGTCCCTAGCTTCTCAGCTCTCCCTCTTGTCTGCTCCTGCAGAGGTGTCCTGCGCACTGTCAGGGCTGCTGACTTGGATCAGCCCCCACCTGAGTCACGGTCTCTGATGTCCAGCTGGTTTTTAGTGCATGCTCTGGGTTCACCATGTTTTTTTTTTGTCTCTTAGAGACTTTCAGTCACTTTCTTGTGTACCTACTATGCGATGCTCTCTATCATTACTTTGGAGCACACTTGAACTTTTTTTTTTTTTAATTTATTTATTATGTATGCAGTATTCTGTCTGTGTGTATGCCTGCAGGCCAGAAGAGGGCACCAGACCCCATTACAGATGGTCATGAGCCACCATGTGGTTGCTGGGAATTGAACTCAGGACCTTTGGAAGAGCAGGTAATGCTCTTAACCTCTGAGCCATCTCTCCAGCCCCACACTTGAACTTTTTAAAGTTTCCTGGTAACGTGTCCTGCTATGCTGGTGGAACCTCATCTGTCTGTACTTTGCCCTTTGTCCCCAAGGGTCCTATTCTGGTTTTATATGGCTCATTTTTATTTAAACTCAAATGCAAACTTTGCTTTCCAGAGACTAAGAGTTTCCCATGTCATTTCTGCTTGCTGAGTAAAACTCCACTATTTTCAGGCAGTTCTGACTAAGGAACTCTCTGATCACTCAGTGTTTTGTTGCTCCCTGGGTCTCCACAGCATATAAACCCCTTTGAGGCGTGACCCTGGTCCCCAAAGCTGGGAGATGACTCTATGGCAAGACAAGGGGAAGGGAGACTGAGACGGGCATCTGGTCATCATACCTGGATAGTTTGTCAGGGTTAGTGATGGATTGAACGACCCCATGCATGACACTCAAAGCGCTGAAACCCTCCAGTTACCCAGTGCCATACCTTGCATGCAACACATTCCTCTCATGCTTGGGGTGACACTGACATAGCAAACCTGCGCCTCATGCATATAGAAATGTGGCATGCAGGAGGGCTTACCGTGCCAGATAGTTGATGAGAATAACAGGTCACTGTGTGTACCTTCTATGTGATGTGCTTTGTTACTCCAAAGTATACTTCAATTTCGAAAAGGTCCTTCAAAGTGTCCTGCAAGGCTGGCAGAACCTCGCCTGTCTCTAGTTTGCCCTGTCTCTTGATAACTATCATTTTGTGTTGTGTTTAGGGTTTTTTTTTGTGTGTGTGTGGGTGGGTGCACGTGCACCCCCATATGTGCAGGTGCCCATGAACATGTGTGTACTTGTGTATGGAGGATAGAGATCGACACTGGGTTTCTTCCTGAATCGACCTCCACTGTATTTCTTGAGACAGGGTCTTTATTGAGTCTGGAGCCCACTAATTTAGCTAGATTGGCTGGTCAGCAGCCCCAGGTATCCTCCTGCCTCTGCCTCCTCAGCCTTGGGACTGGATTCCCACACCTGACCTTTTCATGTGGGTGTGGGGACCTGAACACAGGGTCTTTCTTATGCGACAAGCCCCTACTGATGGAGCCCTTGATTGTGCTGTTTTGTTCACTGTGACCCTGGATGCAATAGCTATACTATTGTCATGTGTATATGATATCCACATAGACACACTGTGGAGCCCAGGGAAAGGAAGCCATGCCCTGTTGCATGTGTGAGGATTGTGTAAACACATGCTGTACCTCCCGCGTTGGTGAAGTCACCCGGTGAAGCATTTGTCAGAACGTGTCCCCATTATTGAGTGACACATGTCTGTGTTGTCTCACATGGCATGACCTTAGTGTATGACATGCCATTCTAACTGAAGTTTATGTGTGTGTGATTGCTAGATTCCAGAGGGTAGCAGGGAGTAGAACCCACAATGCTAGGCCTTACTTGAACATTTTTTACTTGGTATTCAACTCGGGGAGCCATGCCCTGGTCACAGTGCCCTGTCACCAGTCTGCCTGTGCTGTCCTGCGGAGCTGCCGCTTCCTTGGCCGTAGCCTTTCCCAGAGCACTGATATAGGCCTTATTTAAAAAAAAAAAAACAAAAACAAAAACAAAAAACTAATACCTTCTAATCTAGGGCCATGACCTCTATCACTTCCTGGTTCTTTGGCCCGGTCTCTGAGGCAGTATTAGACAGAAATTCCTTCTTGGTTAAATGGCTGGGACCAGCTATTGCTGGTTGGCATGGCACTGGGAAAGCAGTTGGCTATGGGAGGGGAAAGATGTCCATTCCCAGCCTATCCTCTAAAGAACAGAGCTTCTGTCCATAGCCTCCATGGTAGGGACCTTCTTGGGGCTTCCCTAGCCTGCGAAGTCTTGGGAGGCTCCGTTCCTCAGTATGGTGAGGAGAGGATTCCCATGGACTCGTGAGAGTGGGAGCATCCGATGTCTCCAAGATGGGGAGCCCCTTTCTCCCTCAACTTTCTGATCAGCCTCAGGAGACAAAGGGAGGACTGATTTAGGTCACCGTCAAGGCCATTCTTGACACATTATCACATTCCTGAGACAGAAAGTTGGTTCTGAAAGAAAGTCATTTCTAGTTCATTGCTCGAATTCAAAATAAGGCGTATGGGTGGCACGTTTTCAGAGTTCTTATCATGGGCAACCATCTCCTCTAAGGTGGGGTAGGGAGGAGAGGAAGTGTTTAGTCTCTGCAGTGGAAAGCACTGCCCTCAGCAGAGACTGATGCTGAGTGCTGCCGGCTAATCCTGTGCCCCGTTCTTCGAGGGCCGCTGAGTATAGGACCCAAAGGGACAGCGTTGTGGTTGAGGTCACTTCTTTGCTTTCTGGAGATTGCTCTGGCTTTGAGCGTTTGTCTTTAAACTTCTACTCAGGCATGGTGATGCATACCTTTAGTCCCAGCAGAGGCAGGCGAATCTCTGAGTTTGAGTCCAGCCTGCTCTACAGAGAGAGTTCCAGCACAGCCAGGGCTACGCGGAGAAACCCTGTCTGGAAAAACCAAACCAACCAACCAACCAGACAAACAAACAGGTTAATTTTTAAAATCAAGATGGTGGGAGGGGGAGTAGAAGAACTAAAAAAAGGTAAAGTCACCCTAAGTCCCATAGTTCACTGTGTTTATAGCCTTCAGTGCTATGTCCAGGTGTGCACACGAGACAAACATCCTACAATGATCTGGTCCCCTAGCCTGGACTTTTTTTGTGTCCCTTTTTAGTTTTTTGAAAGAGGGTCTTACTGTGCTTCCAAGACTGGCCCCAAATTCCTTCCTGTCCTCAAGCAATCTTCCTTCCCCAGCCCCTTATGTGGCTGGTAATATAGACATGGACCATTGTGTCTGGCTGTCTTTTTCGTATTATTTATTTATTGTTTGTTTGTTTATATTGAGGCAGGGTTTCTTGTAGCCCTGGCTATCCTGAAACTCACTCTGTAGACCAGGCTGGCCTTGAACTCACAGAGATCTATTTGCTTGTCTTCCTCCTGACTGCTGGGATTAAAGGCGTGCACCATCACCGCCCGGCTTCATTTTATTTTTAAACTACTAACAAATTAAATTGGTCGGTTCTTGTCCTGTCAGGTTTGTAGTGGGCACTTTGCATATTCTGTAATGTAAGACGCACACCCTCAGAAGCCCAGATCTGTGCAGGCTGACCTGGTGTGGGTAGGAAATCTATGACAGTAAGCAGGAGATGCAGGAGGGCACAGCTTGGAGATAGCTGGGGGTTGGGGTTGTCTGGTCCACAGTGTGTTTGGAGGTGTCCTCATGCATTTTGCACTCCTTGGGTTTGCTCTGATCTACTGTTATCTGCCATTTTTTGCCTGACACTTGAGCCAGGTTGACTTAGTTAGCATTAGGATAAAATTGCTCTCTGGCGTGTCAATGGCCTTGCAACAAAATGGCACTTTTCAAAGTTAACATTATAGCAGATCTGACTAGCTCCGTGAGCAGCTTGTTTGGAGAATTCTATGTTTTAAATGCGTTTTTAGGCCAGATTCCCAGATAGGAATGAATGGGTCAGAGGGTATGCCTGGCTTGAGGGTGATTTTGAAAATACAATGAGTTAAATTTGTGGAAGGCCCTTTGCTGCCTTCTCTTGCTAACAGCCAACCCCAGAGTCTTTGCGGCTCCCCAGAGAGTGAGGGGCCTTTGGCAGCTGTGCCCAGACCTCAGGTGCCCTCAGCTCTGCTGGCTTTGGGAGCTGTTTTTGCCGGGCTAGGCAAAGCCAGGCAGGCAGTGCTGGAGGCCTCCACCCCTCCAGGCCAGGCCTTCCCTTCTTTCCCCTTGCTGCTCCTCAGAGTTGGAAAGCCTGGGTTTCCGCCTGACTCCCCTGGGGCTGTAGCAGGGCCTCCTGTATCCTCCTCCTCTTCCTCCTCCTCCCCTACTGCCCTCTTCTACTCCTACTCCGGAAAGAGATCCTGCCCCTAGGCTGTAACCTTGTTTCCTCTCAGCCTAGTATTTTTAAAGTCTAATCCAAGCTATTGTGAAGCCATTCCTTACTTGTCAGAGTACTCTGTCCCTCAAGGGCACCAGGCAAGGGGCTGCTACTGCTAATCCCTCTGCATTGCTGCTGGCCTTGGTCATCTCTTGTCACACAGGGCATCTTCCAGTCACCTCAGAATAGGCCATGGTAGGTGTGAGTATGGCTAGATGAAAGGAACACTAACCTCACACAGTCCCTGTCCCTTGAGGTTACCTAGGTGAGGAAGAAACCCCCAGGGCCAGCCTCTGCGTGCACCTTAGGGCAGCAGCTGTGGAGGGCAGTAGAATCTATGTCCCATAGTGGCCCCATTTGTTTCCCAAGCCAGTGACTTCCGCTGAGCCTCAGCTGTCTGTGAGGAGGCGCCCACAGTGCAGAGGAGGTGTCCACAGTGAGGAATAGCTTTCCTCCTGGTGCCCTCGGGACAGTGCCAGGATTGTGTAAGATTGTTGACACTCTGGGTGCTGCTTCTGCAAAGGTCTTGACCCTGCCACTTTACTAGGAACAAGGCAGAAAGGCTGTGGCGCCTGCAGCTTAGCTGTGGTCCCTGGGCCCGGGCACTGTTCACTATGTCAACACAAAAACCCTGTTCTCACTTCAGAGATGAGTCAGTCCTAGGACCAAATACGAGTGCTGGTCCCAGAACGCAGACCCAGGTTTCCCATGTACTGTGTTCCACTGTGGAAGTGGGTCACGTGAGATTTTTATTAGTTGCAGAACAAAGTCAGTCATAATCGATGTGTAGGTGGGGCCGAGAGTAGGAGAGCCACGACAAAACACTCTGCTGTGGCCTTCAGGTGCTTTCTGAGGACGCTCTTGGCTTTGGTAGTGGCAGGGATGTTAGGTCTGAACAGGGATGGGCAGTGGATAGTTTCTCAAAGGAACACAAAGTAGCCCATGATAATTCCTCTTTTGTCTGCAACATTTTAATTCTCCCTAATCTTCAAGCTTAGTCGTTTGGCCCTGTAAAATGGTTAACGCAGGCATAACCTGCCCTTCCCTCCCTCCTATTTCTTCTGTCCCCCCTTCCCCCACCCCCCCCCCTCTCCTGAGAACCTCAGTTCACAATCTTGGGCTCAGCACCCCCAGCTTGTGTCCCCTCTCCTCCAGATGCCAGTGAACCCCCACCTAAGTTGTGGCCGCCAAGATTATCCTCAACACTGGTCCCCTGCTCTGGGGTATGAGAAAGGAGGCAGAGCCCTCCAACTAATCAGAGGGTCGTAGCTGTATGTAGTTCAGCTGTCAGTAAAGTCGCCTCCACCGTCCTGGAGAATTGGTCCCAGAACTCCCCTTGGACACCTGCACCCGAGCGTGCTCTATTTTGTCCTATGAAGTGGGAACAGTATCGACACAGCCTCCCATCTGCCCCCCCATCATCTTGGGATAACTTTTAAGCCTGCAGCACTGAAGTTGCTGAGTGAGTCACTGCACTGCATCCATCACTGGGGACAAGGACCAGAAAGATCTGTACACGTTCAGTACAGATGCAGTTACCTCCTCCCCAACAAAGTTTTTAACCCTAGGTTGGGTGTGGAAGCCACAGATGTGGAGGGCTTGCTGCATCTGTCACCTCCTTGTGTTAGGTAAGAAAAAAAAAATTGAACCTTGACGTGGGGGAGATGAACATTCAAATCTTGGCTGCCCCACGTAGCCACCGTGTGGTGAGAGGAGTGAGTGGCTTTAGCCCCTGTGTGAGTAGAGCTGATAAGGTAGCCACCCTCAGAGCTGTCAGGAGAGTTTGGGCACCAAAGGGCAGCAGGAGGTCTGAGTAGGCGCTCAGAAGACAGCAGCTTTGGGCAGTCACTATGGGCTGGGGGCTGCCCATCAAGAGCTTGTACAGGGACCAACGGAGAGCCATGGTGAGTGGGCGCTGCCGAAGGGCAGGGCAGCCAGGTGGTAATGAGAAGGCAGAGGGAAGGATGCCGGGCAGGTAAGTGGGTAGGCATAGACACCCAGGTTGCCCACTCCCAGCTTTTGAGCTTGGTTGTCCGAGAGTGGGTTCATGTGGCTTCCCCCGGGTTAAACCCAGTGCCACTCAACCTTGGCATTTGAAACCAGGAAATCGCTCCCAGAAGACCAGTGGTGTGGCTCCTCTGGAAGCGTCTCATTGGCTGACAGCTTCTAGTCTGTGTTCTTGAAGGGCGTCTCATTGGCTGACAGCTTCTAGTCTGTGTTCTTGAAGGGCGTCTCATTGGCTGACAGCTTCCAGTCTGTGTTCTTGAAGGAACATCTGTAGGAGCAGGGGAACCTGGCTGTTATGCCTGGAAATGTCCTACAGACGACCCCAGGAGCTGCTCAGGGCTGCTAGAAAGAGTTACTTTGTAGTACAGTGTCATTTTAGCATCTGACAAATGTCGTCAGAGAGACATTTTGTTTTCTTCTGAAGTCCCTGTGCACAAGTACACGTCTGTGCAGGCCCACTGCACAGTACTTTCTGTGTTGAGCATCACAGAGCTGGCCTGGCCCTGTGTCCCTTCATCTCTGGTCCACCCTGCTCATGTCTCCTCTTCTCTGCCCAGTTTGAGCTGGGCATACCAGGGTGCTGTCAGGGCAAGGTTCTATCTGCTAGTCTGTTGGTCTGGATAGCTGTATACGGTAGCTGTATACAATGCAGACGATCGCAGTGTTGGGAAGGCCAAGACTCTCATAGACTTGGTGTTTGGTAAGGATCTGCCCAAAGCCCTTGGGTCTGTTTCTCCTATCCAGACTCATCCTATTCACAAACGTCCGTCTTTATAACCCAATCGCCACGTCAAAGGCCCCATCTTCTGAGGCTGTCATCTTGGGGTTAGGATTTCCACATACAGATTTTTGAGGGGGATGTAGACTTTCAGATCCTTGTCGGAACTGAGTCAAGAGGGCCTTGACTGACAAACTGAGGAAGTTCGTATGGCAGTTTTAATCTTAAATAATGTCCTTTTTCTCACCAGTCTTTGAATCAGCCTCCATCATGTCAGAAAGGACCTCTGTGGGCGGGAGAAAGCGGACAAGGCCATGTCCAGAGAAGGACAATAACTTGCTTGAGGATGCAGCCAGGGCCTGTGTCTCAACTGTGGTTGCCCAGGAAGAATGAAGGCTGGATCAGACTGGCCCCTGTATGGAGGCCGGAGCAGCCAGATGGGGTGGGGGAATTCCCACTGGAGGTGTGGTGGGACCCAAAATCAGGGGCGGAGAAAGGAGAGCAGAGAGGATGAGATGGGGATTTGGGGTGTGGCCAGGACTTTTGTCAGGGATTGAAGATGGTGCGGGAGCTTGGGTGAGTAGCGGGCTCTGCTCGTCCTGGGTGGTGTGAGGCTGAGAAGATGGCTCTCCTCTCTCTGCTTTGTACACACTGCAAAGGCAGCAGGAACGATGTAACTAGACAGGGTCCTTGCAGGATGAACTATGATAGCCTGTGTGTTCAGTTTTCAGTGTCTGGGACACTATTAGAGCTCAAGCCAGTGCCATCTCTAGAGTAGTTTCCTGACCTCATGTGGGCATCAAGCCCTGCAGGCCTCCTTGGGAGGGCTGGCTGTTACTTAGTTGTTACTCTCCTCCATTTTTTCTTCTCTTCTCCCTCAGAAAAGCAGGGGCTAATCCCCTCATTCTATGCACGCTGGGGCAGAGGCCCAGAGATGTCCAGTGACTTCTTTAGTGTCACACAGCCTTTCTGTAGCAGGACTGGTACTTAATCCTGGGTCTTTCTGGCCAGGGGCCTGTCCCTTTCTCCTACAGAGACCAGAAGGAAAACCAAAGGTCGTCTTAGAGAAGGTGGCTTCCCTGTGATGCCTCCTCATGGCCTCATGGGTTCAGTGTCTAGAAACATGACCTTGTTTTGGAGCCTGCTTCAAGTGGATGTTGCTGGTGGCCTCCACTGCAGAGGAAGTGGTGTTGGGCAGGATGGTAGAGGAAGTGGCTGGGGCCTCTGAGGGCAGAAGATGAGGAAGGTTCTGTCACCCTCCTGGGCCCTGGTGGGTGGGTGGGGTGGCTGGGAGGCAGGATCTGTCATGGGGAGATGATACACCCCAAGGGGCCTCCTGCCCTCCCTCCACAGGCTCCTCCCACTTCTGCCCTCTCCCTTCCCTTTTCGCTTCTGCTTCCCCTTGTTGCGCTTTTTCTTTTCTCTTCCTCCATAGCTCTGTGGTTCTTTTGTTTAAGCCAACAGCTCCTTATCATGGCCAGAATAAGGGGGAGGTGGAGAGGTGGGACTTTGAGCTGGTGACTACAGGGTTGACTCTGTGGGGGGGGGGGGCGGACAGAGACAGAGGAGATGAAGGTGGAGGAGATGGGGGACTTCCGGCCTCCAGGAAGTTTACTGAAGCACGCGGGACCCTTGCAGGGGGTTCCCCTGTTACTGCAGCAGGCATGGGTGCTCCGCCAGCTCCTCCCATCCTGGGTTTCAACTCACTGTTCCTCAGAGTGGCCAGCACTGTGTTCCCTTCTCACCTCAGTCAGGGCTCTCCCCTTCAGAATTCAGAGCCACACCAGGCTCCCTTGGACGTTTCCTATGTCCTTTCGCCCTCCCTAGTAGGTGTAAAGCCCCTGGGCGGAGCAGGTCGGCTGGAGAGAGGGTAGTTAATTGGACAGGATGCAGTTGGAATCAAGGAATGACATCTCTGCCTGAAGATCGGCGGACTGGCCATGGTGGCTGATGTCGCTAGTGTATCTCAGAGCCGTTTGTAGAGAGGCTTTCTAACACACACACACACACACACACACACACACACACACACACACACACGAGTGATGCTCAGGTAGCAACTACAGTGAATGATAGAGCAGATGCCACACAGCCTGGATTCAGGGTTCAGCTCTTGCCTTTCCTTTGCTTTTTTTTCCCCTTGCTGTGTTTGTGACCTTGTATAAGCCACCTCACCCAGTCTCTGTTTAAGATTGACTTCAATTATTATTCAAGACATTTTTTAGTCTTATTTATTTACTTTATGTGTATGAATGTTTTGCCTGCTTGTCTGTATATGTACCACCTGCATGCCTGTTAGACCCCCCTGGAACTGGGATTATGAGTGAAAGCACTAAGTGGGTGCTGGGATCTGAACCTGGGTTCTCTGCAAGAGCAACAAATGCTCTTAATCCCTGAACAATCTCTCTAGCCCCTATATTTTTATTACATTTTAAGTGTGTACGTTTGTGTGCGTGCACGCACGCGTGTGCGCCTGTGAGTGCATGCGCTGGAGGAGGCCAGAAGAGGACACTGAGTCCCCTGGAGCCTGGGAACTGAACTTGTAACCCTGCAAGAGCAGTACATGTTCTGAACCGCTGAGCCATTTTCACAGCCCTTCAGCCGCAGTTCTTTGAGCTGTGAACTCTAAATTAGAGCAGGACTTGCCTCTTGTGGCGCAACGGGGCCAGCCTGGCAGCTGCTGCCAGCATTGAGAAAGCCAGGTTGGCAACTCTTGTTGCCCATGCTTGGCCCTTTAACGTGGGTACTTCTGTCCAGGTTGGTGTGTTCTGATGTGGTGGCCCTTCTGCACCGACATGCCACCCTGTTTGTCCTCAGGAGTCTTCCCACCTTTGCTCTGCGTCTTGGTCTCTTTCTGAAGGATTTCGCCTGAGTCTGGGCCTAGACTTCAGAAGATTGTGGATTCCTGGGGAGTGACAGGGACATTCCCTGAAAGTCCCTCATGGATTGTCCTCACTTGTGCTAAAGCTGCTCTGACTAGAAGGTTCCTGGGGTCAGCGTGTGTTTACTGCTCTCTGTGGTGTGGAGATAAACACCATTTAATGGAGATAAAGAAGGCCACCCTGGAGCCGGGGTGTGCATGAGTCCTAAGTTTCTGTCCCCAGTGCAACGAACAGCCTAAACCAGAAGGCCACCAGAGCCTTAGGGATGCAAGACTTCTGTAGGCTTTCCAGGGCTCTAGATCTGTGGCTGCCCCATGCTGGGACAATCTAGGGTGACGGAGGACACCCTGAGTATCAGAGAGGCACCTCAACTATCCTGGAAGAGGAACCAGTGTTGGGTCTTGCTTGTTTCTGTTTTATTTTCTGGACAGCTCTAGATTGCCTTTTCTGGGATCCCAAACCCTCTCTAGGCCTTTTTAGTGGGTGCTGCTTGCTGTTCAGGCTGGTGTGTGCTTCTGGCATGGTGGCCGCTCTGCACCAGCATGCTACACTGTTTGTCCTGGGCATGTCACCCTCCTTGCCTTTGCTCTGAGTCTTGGTCTCTTTCTGAAGGATTTCTCCTCCAGGGCCCCACTGACCTTACAAGGCAACAGGAAACCATGGCTGAGAGTTACTGTTAGTGAGGTACTTAGAGCCCTGGGTGCCCGCATTGACCTAGTCCACAGAATCTGGCCACTGTCCCGTAGAGTAGCTAGCCGCTGTTGGGATGACACTGGGAGTACTTTGTGCTCCGAGATCATAGGTGATGTGACATGTGAACACTGGAGGACTTGCTCTCATTGAATGAGAGCGAAGGATGCTAGTTACCTGTACCCGGGATCCTGGGAACTCTCCCCCAGGCAGAGTTGGCGAATGGGTATAGAGAGGCCAGATAGAAGAACCAGCATGTAATGTTGTACAGCTGTGGTGGAGGTGGAAAACGATGTTCGTGTGTGTGTGTGTGTGTGTGTGTGTGTGTGTGTGTGCAGTGCCATTCTAGTTTTTTAAGATTCTTTTTCTTGAATGTGTATTCATTTTAGAATATCAAAACCCAGCAGTGTCACTCTGTAGCCTAGGCTAGCCTCAGAACTCACCACAGTCTTGCTACCTGCCTTGCCCAGTGCTGGGAGTACAAGCAGCACCGTGCTTGCTGTACAATTTAAAGTAGCCATAGAGCGATTTTAATTAATTAATAATAATTTAATTAATTGGTTTTTCAAGACAGGGTTTCTCTACGTAGCCCTGGCTGTCCTGCAACTCTCTTTAAAACCAGGTTGACCTTGACTTCAGAGAGATCCACCTGCCTCTGCCTCCCAGATTAAAGACTGGGATTAAAGGCTTGTACCGCCACACCTGGTGAGTGTTTTCGTTTATTTGTTTTGGTGGAGTCTAACTTTATAATACTTGGCTGGCCTGGAACTCTCTTTGTAGATCCGGCTGGCTTTGAACTCAGATTCACCTGCGCCTGCCGCCTGGGTGCTGGGTTTAAAGGCCTGGGCTGCAATACCTGGCTCCGTAGAGGACTTTTCAATGTTGCCAGTACACCGCAGTGGTCAGTGGCCGGGACTGACACACACACTGCAGGGTTGTCACATACTGTACATGTACTGAGAGGTTTCACTAAACCCTGTGATACATAAAATAATTGTGCGCTAATTAAAATGCAGAGGAGTTAGAGTGTGCCCTTGAATCCTCTTTTATTAACTGGGCTGGGCCTGTCCTAAGCTCTGTCCTCAGGGTAGCTCAGTGGATACTCTCAGGCAGGAGCTCTTTCTGCCCTCACTGCAGAGGGGTAGCAAGTGAGGCACACAGGGCCCACTCCAGTGGCTGCAGTCACACAGCTGGCTCTGTCAGCCTGGAACGCGGTGCCGTGGAGGGCCGCGTAGAAGCGATCACACAAGATGCAGTGAGCAGCGTCTCTGAGATGCTGTAATTTTGATTTTCCTTTTTGTGCCATTCTATTTTTGAGGTTTTTTTTCATGTACATGTTATTTTTAGAATAATAGAAACTCACATGGAAAGAACTGTTGGTAAAAAAAACAGCGATGGACTGACTGTAGCTCTGAGGTCTGGGATGGGAAGGGTGAGTCGAAGAATCGCTGAGTTATAGGGATCAGATGAGATGTTATTATAAAGTACGTTCTTCCTTCAGGCAGGAGGCAGCCTGGCAAAGATGGGAGCGGCAGAGCCCGTGCCACCTTACCCTCCATTACCAATGATATCTTGGGGCTGGACTCCTTGCCATGTTTGAAAAGCTGGGATCCAAAGGTTCCCACATGTGTGGCCAAGTTGGACTGGTTGCCTTGCTCCTCGTCCAAGGCCACGGCTTGGTATCTTTGAGGCCGATCTTGTTTGGGTTTGGTCCCAAGCCAAAAAGGCTCGGAGGCTTAGCATTTCCTGGCTGTGCCGGGATGGCCCACCAGGCTCTCTTCTGAGGCAGTGTTAAATGTGCGTCTGTGGGCCTGTCACCCCTCTGCTTTTGTGCCGCGGAATCTTTGCTGTCCTCAAGTGTCACTTTTGAAACTTGGCCGCCTCGTTTGTCAGCGAGTTAAAGCTTGGCAGGGCACTTACTGATCGGGAAGTGGTTCTCTGCTTGGCAGGACTGGTTAACTGTGTATGTCCTGGCACAGCAGGGGCTTTGGCTCCTCTCAGGCAAATGGGTGCCATCTTCCAAAACTAGAACAGGACGAATGGAGAGCCAGGAAGACATGGACTCTTGTCAGTTTCTGATCTTAAATGGACCGTCTCATTTTTCTGTAGGAAATGAAGACACACTCTTCCTCCTTCCCATCTACTCACCTACCTGTCTGCTTAGCCACCCTCCTGCCTGTCTGTCTGCTTAGCCACCCTCCTGTCCGTCTGTCTGCTTAGCCACCCTCCTACCCACCTGTCTGTTTAGCCACCCTCCTGCCCACCTGTCTGCTTAGCCATTCTCATACCCACCTGTCTGCTTAGCCACTCTCATACTCACCTGTCTGCTTAGCCACCCTCCTGCCCACCTGTCTGCTTAGCCACCCTCCTACCCACCTGTCTTGGCTATTTTTCTATTTCTATGAAGAGACACATTGACCAAGGCCACTTACAAAAGAAGAGATTTGTCAGGGACTTACGATTGCAGGGGCTTAGAGTCAGTGACCATCACAGCAGAAACATGGCCACAGGCAGGCGGCATACTGCTGAAGCAATAGCTAAGAGCCTGCATCTGATCCACAAGCATGAGGCAGAGCTAGAGGGAGATAACTGGGAATGGCATGGACTTTTGAAACCTTGAAGCCCACCCCCAGTGACACACCTCCTCCAACAAGGCCACACCTCCTAATCCTTCCCGAATAGTTCCACTTACTGGGGACCAGGCATTCAAATGTGTGAGCCTGTAAGGGCCATTCTCATCCAAACCACCACACCACTCATTCGCATCCACCCTCCCACCCACTCATCCACCCACCCATCCATCCATCTTCCCTCACGTCTGTCTTCAAGGCTCCCTCCCTGTTCTCCCCGCCCCATTCCTGGATGTTCTGTGCCAGGCTCTGTGGGGAATCAGACGTGGGCTTGGCCTTTCAGAGCTCACAGCAAGCTCAGGTCTTGGTTGCACGTGTCCATGGCACCAGCAGCCTGTACTAGCAGCACTAACAAGGGCTGGGGGCTGAAGTGCTGGCCAGGGAGCTCAGGCTGTTTCTGTTGGCTTCAGGGAGCCCCTGAGGCTTCACCCTTAGTGTTTGTGCTTGTGGGCAGTGAGGCAGGAGATGAAGGGGACTGGGGTCCAGTGCCATTGGGATAGAGACCCTGGAGGTGGTTGCCTATTAAGGTAAAGACCTGGGCAGAGAGCCAGACCTGAGTTCAAGTCCCGACAGCCACTTTCTAGCTCTGTGACCTGGGAAAGGTCTCTTGCTCTCTCTGGTCATTCCTTTTCTCTCCCACAGAAGGAGGCAATTTACATCTGTCTCTCTTGAGCCTGTGTTGGGCCAAGGCCAATGCTCAGTGTCCTGCCTCTGAAGACCTACTGTGGGACTTATCCTGAGGCCATAAGGCTGCCACTCCCAGATGGCAGAGCCCTTGGGTGTTTTCCCCTGCCTACTCCCAGCTGCTGGGCTTGCAGTCTCTCTCCTGGCCCCCCTCTGCTGTACACTAGCCTCTAGGATCCCTGAACCCTGGTTCAGACCCCTCTCCCCACTCTCTGAACAAAAGCCCTCCTGTGATTGGCAGCACTCAGTACCGTTTCCTATACCCTGTGTATGACACAGACCAAGACACGGAGGTTCCAGTGGCCTGAACCTCCTTTGATGCATGCCCAACACAACCATTGAGCATCCAGAGACAGGAAAGTTGAAACCTTCAACCTTGCCTGCTCCAGATTTGAGCCATTACCCACACATAGACTTTCCTGGACAGGTCAGCTGGAATCCATCCTTTCCTTACACCCTGAGGCTTAGCCAGGTTGCTAGAAGATCTCAGCAATGGCTGTGTGTCTAGGGATGGGAATGTCTGGACCAACTCTATCTCCTTTTCTCTTTCTGGAAAAGAAGCCTTTTCTGGGATGTTGAAGAGATTCTCTCACCTCCGAGAGGACATTTTCTACCTCAAAGGGATGGGAGGTCAAGCCTGCGTGTAGTATCTACCAGAACTTTCTGCAGATGTGAAGCAGCTCTGCTCGTCTGCTGTGTTCAGTACGGCAGCCACCTCTTCTCGGTCAGGAATCACTCGGCACATGGCAAGTGCCACCGAGGAACTCAAGTTTCACTTCGCTTTATTCCTATCATTTAGACCTCCCTAGGTAGTGAGCACAGCCATCTGGACAGCGCAGCTCTGGCTGGCTGCCTCTGCCAGCCTATAAGACCAGGCACAGCCAGGTCCGGGCAAGTGCTCACCTGTGCAGGAGCTGCCTTTCTACGCTCTGACCCTCAGCGGGACTCCTGTGTGTGACTGCCAACTGGTATCGGAGGGAAACCACTTGTTCTCCAGTCTGTACTCAGCTCCTCTCTGTCTGTAGGCATGCACGCTTCCCAAGGGCAATTTCATTCCCCTGTTGTGTTACTCTGATGGCTTAGCTGGTTTTCCTCATTGCTGGATTGTTCACTTACTGTGCTAAAGGGTTGCTAATGTCCCATTAAAGCAATTTAATAGTTTTCTCACCATTAAGCATTTAGGCCGCTCCTACCTCATTTCCGTTGTTATGGGCTACGAGTGTGATCCTGTATGGCTCTTTTGTTGTCTTTCTTGAATTATTTCTTGGCGCTAAATTCCCAGAAATGAGGGATAATAGGCTTAAAGGGTATTTTAAACCTGTCTCAAACACAACAAAACAAAACAGAGCAGCTGTGGCCAGTTCTTGCCTTTGAAAGACCGAAGCTGTTTATATGTAATGAGGAGTGCTATACTACCCAGTCGCCGGCATCTGGTCATTATTGCCTGTTTTTGCTAATTTAATACATGTACAGGGCATTCTTAATTCTTTAATACGTGTATAGAGGATTCTTTTGGCAGGACAGTCCATGGTTTCAGTTTCCCTGTGGTCTTGGTCATACTTGCCACGTTGGTCCCCAGATCTCAGGTCTCTTGGGCATCTTCTGAATGTCCCTCTCTGGTCAGGGTGGCAGTGGAGATGGCCCTCGTTACACGTGTGGTTGGTGCCGAAACCCTTCTATAATGCCTGCTCTCTGTGGGAACATCCCTGGATGGGAGACTCATTTCCCTTTTGGTAGAAAATGACAACCTAAGAGTAGCACCATGGGGAGCTGGCTCTGGTGTTGTAACCCTCCGAACTCTGACTCCTCCCTCTGTGGGCCCCGCTTCTGCCTTGTCTTTACCCTCTGGTGGACTGCAGAAGTGACAAGGTGGACTCTCCTGCATGAGGATAGCTCGATGGTAGGATGCTTGCCTAGAATGTGGAGGCCTCGGATTCAATCCCCAGCATCAATAATGAATAATAAATTCAGGCTGGAGAGATGGCTCAGTGTAAGCACTCTGTAAGCCTGGCGATCAGAGTTTGGTTCACACCACTCATGGAAAAGCCCGTAATCCCAACCTATGGGAGTTGGAGCCAGGCAGTCCCATGGGCCAAACTGGCTAGATTAGCCAAAGCCATGAGCTCTGAGTGATGTAGAAAGACAGCCAACATCAACCTCAGGCTTTTGTGTGCATGTACAAACAAACATACACATGCAAACACATGCAGACACACCATACACACATACACATGCCAAAAACCGAAACCCACCTTAGACTGGTTAAAATGCAGGACTAGGGATGTAATTCAGTGTAGAGCCCTTGTCTAGCATGCATTAACCTTAGGTCTGATCCTTAGCACAGGAGCCAGGAAGGTGGGGGCAATACCCACAATTCCCCACCCTTCCACTCTGCCAGTGTAGCTACCCCAGAGAAAGAGAAAGCTGCTTTGCTGGTAATCTTAAGAAAATGCAAATAATAATAATAATAATGATGATGATGATGATGATGATGATGATGATAATAATAATGATAATGAAAAATCCCAAAACAGACAAGAAAGCATTCAGGGACAGTTTGCCTGTCTTGGGTCATATGCCCAACCCTGAACCTGTAGCTGTGACAAAGCTTGCCTCTGACTACTTGGGCCTGGATGTGCAGCTAAACCAGGGAGGGGTCAGCCCTTCTGGATTCTTGGACTGAGAGTGAAGTAGTTCCCAGAGACAGTAGAGTTTTGCATGAACAGTGGGAATGGGGTGCCCCAGGATCCTTGCAGGCAGCTGCAGAGGCTCT